>NW_022111359.1:7443963-7446180 GCF_000313985.2 Echinops telfairi | reverse complement strand
AAAAAGTGACTAGTTCTTGCTGAGCACATTCCAGATAGGCTTGAATGCCTGGATTTAAATCCCACCTCTCCTCCCTCCCACCAGGTGACAAGTTACCTAATTTTTAGTGCGGTAAATGAGTAAGTTGAGCTGCTGCTGTTGTTTGCACCAATGTGCCTTGTTGACACGAGAGTTAAATGAACCGTCGAGCTTTGTTATTAGTTGCCTTCAATGTGGCTCTACTTATAGTGACCTCATCCACACCAGATTGAAGACCTGCCTGCCCACGTATGCCCCATCCTCATTGCTATTTGAGTCGATTGTTACAGCTGCAGTGCCAATTTATCTCCTTGCGAGTGTTCTCCTTGTTTTCTGATCTTCTACTTTACCAAGAATGATGCCCCTTTTCAAGGACTGGTCACTCCTAGTAACACATCCAAAATAAATGAGATGAAGTCTCGCCAACGCTCTCTCCTAAGGAGTACCTTAGCTGCATATGATCTCAGACAATTGTCATTCATTCCTCTGGCAATCCTTGGCAAGTTCCATATTCTTCTCCATCACCACACTTCAAAGGGAGCAATATCACTCTGAAGACTGAGTGCTTCTGACCCAAGCCACGGCTTGTGGACGATAACAGACCCAAAGCCCTTGCACTATAGCTTGCACATAGTAAGTGTGGTTGGAGGTGGGGTGGCCAGCCCCCCACCACTAACCACGGGTTGGATAGGCTCAATTGTATGGTTGAGTTATATGAATATTATATTAAAGTTACCGAAAGCATAAGAGATAGAAGAGAGAGTCAATTAAAGGAGTCAGACACATTTCATGGTAGCAATGCTCACCTCAGCCCCGCTTGGTGGTCCACGTGGAGAGAGAGAGAAGGGAAGGAGGACAAGGGGAAAGGGAGCAGGGGCGTGAGGAAGGGAGGGGAGAGGGGGAACCGATGAGAGGTCAAGGAGCCAAGAGAGAGGGGAACCCTCTCTATTGCTAACCCAGGCCTATATAACATTGGGGGCGTGCAAGCCCACTAATTACAGGTAAAGACATACGTCAAAGGAAGGGGTTGCACTATAGGTTATACAGTAATGGAAAGGGGGTGTTCTAGGGGCATACACACAATAGGAAGAGGAGGGATTGGGGGTATGCATGTGACAAGATGGGTGAGATAGCAGTCTGGCAGTGGTTGCCTCAAGGGAAATGATTTTTATCATGAGCTGCAAGCAACTTCCTAAATCTAACATATTTTGGGGAGACGACTTGGGAGAAAGCTTTCTGTTTCCCACAAGTAAGCACTCACAATCATGAGACATCATCGCTTTCTGGACTGGACCCCACACGTTCTCCTCTTTGTGCTGTAAAGATAGAGTTGTGTCGGGTCATGAGGAGCCGAGATCACTGAGTGTCCTTTGCTTCCTCTTTAGGTTCTGCCAAGTCAGCATTAAGCAATATTCAGACACCATCTTCCGCTTTTCCACCTCTCATCTGAAGAAGGGACATTTTCTTTCGATGGACCAGGGGATCTACCACCATCCCCACCACTACCAGTTGCCACTGAAATTCATTCTGATTTCCTGTGGTCCCCATCTAGGTCACAATAAAACTGTCCTCCACTTAGTGGCCAGGGCTGGGCTTCCAGAAGTTGGAAAACCTGCCTTTCCTCCAATGCACCTCTGGGTGAACCTGATCCTTCAGGAGAAGGTCAATGACTTGGACTCATGATCTCCTAGCAAACTGGGTGCAATGGAAAAACCAACCCTCAATTTGGTTCCAACTCGTAGACACCCTACAGGATCATGTAGGACTGCCATGCATGTTTCTGAAGTTATAAATCTCTACAGGAACATAAAGCCTCATTTTTCTCACACAGAGTAGCTCATGGTTTCAAACTGCTGAGCTGGAGCAATACAGTCCAACCAACTCATGACCCACTACACCACTAGGGTCCCTTGATGAGCAATGGCAGGAGTCATGACTTCAGGACGTGGATAATTAGATAATGTCAGATGTGGGCCCAAGCCTGCCACCCACAGACAGGATCTATGCTGTCAGTTTCCGTTTCCTCTAGTTAGTGTAAAATTAAGGCCAACAGAATTGTTGGGAAGATTCAATAATAAAATGCACATAAAGCATTTGGCTAAATGTGTCTGGCACACATTTAACTTCAGTGTGTTGTAGAGCTAAGGCTCAATAAATGTAGTTACAAACAGATACTTGAATGAGGGGGGAAGGGGAAGA
>NW_022111359.1:7435296-7440509 GCF_000313985.2 Echinops telfairi | reverse complement strand
GGAAAGGGGATCTACCATGATGGCTCTGGTAATAGTCACAAGTCAGCTGTCTCCAGTGCTCAGTGCACAGAACAATCTCCCATATTGATGTTCTATCCCACAGCTGGCCAACAATGACCCATGGCCAAATGCAGCCCAGTGCTAGTTTTCAGAAATAAAGTTTTATTGGAACGCAACCATACCCATGCATTTACATATTGTCTACGGCTGCTTTCACAACATACTGGCAGATGTGAGTACTTGGAGCAAGACTTGCAAAGGCACACAAAACACTACCCTGTGGCCCTTTATGGAAAACATGTGCCAGTTCCCGATTGGCCCTGCAGTCTATTGCATCTGCAGAATCATTCCAGCGCAGAGGGTTCAAGTTCAGGACACGACAACTCTTTTGACTTCAAGGACAATGCCACACACGTTGTTTCTGCATGTACACACCTATCTCCTAATCCAAGTCATTATCAGGATATTAACTCCTTTAACTAACTGTTATTTACAAAGCTTTTCAAACGTCTTTATTGTTGCTGTTAGCCATCACCGAGTCTGCTTGGATCCATGGCACCCCAGGTACAGCCGAAGAACTACCTCATGGCCTGGCCCTGTGCCATCCTCACGCTGGTTGGTACATTTGAGACCATTGTTGCAGACACGGTGTCATTTGAGTGCCTTCCAATCTGGGGGCGCTCATTTTTCAGCACTAGATTGAAGAAGTTAGGTGGGGATCCATAGGTTTCTCCTTGGCTGATTTTCAGAAGTAGATCACCAGATGCCTTGATCTGGAAGCTCTGTTAAGCCTGTCCCTCATGGGTGAGTTTACAGATATGTGAATGACCAGTAGCATAGCTTCCAGCAAAATGCAAGCCACCATACTACCACAAAGTAGTAGTTGGGTGGGTGGTGGAACTTCTATCGAGGACCAATAAGCCATGGCTATGGAGAGCACTATTTGGAGAGAATATCAACTGTTTCTCTTTTCAGCGATGCCCTAAGGGAGGTGCACTAGATGGACTGAGCTCTGTGCAGGAGGAATAACTGGTGTCAACTTTGTTGGATCAGTGGAGCCTGACATGAAGTACTGCACATGGGAATCACTGTCCTTGGTGCACCAGAGATCATCCAGAGTTGTTCCTATGACTGGCATTGTTTCCCTTTTAGAAGTCACCCTCAACCTACTCAGCATCATACCAGAACATGTAGCTCCCCGTCCTTAACGTGGAGACACAGATTCACTGCCCTGTCCTCGTTCCTGGAGTGGTAGCCAACATTGTGTGCATAACTACATGAGGTTATTAATCTAAAGATGGTGCAGCGGGTTACGCGTTGGGCTGCTCACCACAAGGTGAGCAGTTCAAAACCACCAGCAGATCTTCGGGAAGAAAGCAAGGTTTTCTACTCCGGTGAAGAGTTACAGTCTCAGAAACCCACAAGAGCAGCTCTTCTCCATCCCCTCGGGGTTGCTATGCGTCACCATGAGCTTGAAGGCAGGGAGTTTGTTTTCTCTGGCAACCTGAAGATTGGGTCTTCCAACCTACCTACCTGTGCCCAAATCATTACTCTTGTTGTTGGGTGCCCTGTGGATCCCAATGCACAGCATCTCCCACGTGATGGGGTAGAATCGCTCCAGGGGATTCTGCAGGCTGTCTTTATGGGAGTATGTTGCCAGGACTATGTCCTCCAGAGCTGTTTGGATGAGTTTGAACCACCAGGGTTTCAGGGAGCAGTCAGGCGTTTAAACACCATGGGTTCGTTCCCTAGATCTTACAGCCAAGACGGCCCTGTGGAGCTCGGTTCTCTATAATAAAAAGGGTTGTCGCGAGTCAGAAGCACCTCAATGACAATAGGTTTGGGTTTTCTGTTTGTTTGTTTGTTTATATTTGTCTTCTGCAAGAGGCTTCTGCCTACTTTGTCAAAGTATCAAAGGAATCCAATTGCTGAGATGCTGGAAACCATTGCTCCAGGGATTTCTAAGAGAAAGTGAGCTTCTGGCTTGAAAAAGAACTTGCTTACAATATAACTAACAACTGAAAATGGATTGAGCAAAAAAAAATTTTCTTTAAAGTTCCGATCACTTAACAGTTCGGTACACGGTGTCTAACTAAAAGGTGGGTGGTTCAAACCAACCCAGGAGCAGTGTGGAGGAAAGGCTTTGAGATCAGCTTCCCACAAAGAACTGCTCCAAGAAAAGCAACAGAGCCGTTCTACTCTGTAACAACCTGGGGTGCCAGGAGTCAGAACAAATGGACAGTCACAGGTTGAGTTTGGGTTTATTGCTATGGACACCACTCCCACCACCATAATACATGCACCCATCATGCTTACTGCTTAGATGTTCCGTAATTTCTGTGCCCGGCGCCTGCAGACACAGCTGCAATGACAGCTGGGATCCCATATCCAAAAGAGTACATGAACCTCTTGTTGAATCTGCTCGCACTGGTGTAGTTGGCCACTTTGAGGTTCCTGACGGTGAGGAAGAGGTGCAGCCCTTCCAGGAACATCCAGGTGAAGGAGGCCAGGTAGAGGTAGTGCATTGCCCCAGCGATCACAGAGCACAGCACCTGGAGAGGGAGGAGCATTGAAAAGGTGGAACAGATGCTAAGCACTCAGCTGCTAAAAGAAAGGCTAAGTGATACAAACCCACCTTCTGCTCTATGGGAAAATATGTGGTAGTCCTTTTCTGTGAAGATTACAACCTTGGAAACTCTCTAGGGCAGGTTGTGCAAGTCCTGGTGGTATAATGGATTACCCATTGGCTTGAACAACTACAGAAACTCAACTAAGAATACAGAAGATCTCAATAGCACAATTCACCAATTTGGCCTCATAGACATATGAAGAACACTGCATTACCACCAACAACAACACCCTCTAAAAAAGCACACATTCTTTTCTAGTACATATGGAACATACTCCAGAACAGAACACATGTTTGGCTACAAAGCAAGCCTTGTTAAATTGGGAAGCATTGGTATGAAACATAGTCTCTGATCGTAACACTATAACATTTAAAAACAATAACAGGTAGATAAGAGGAGAAAATGTCAAATACATGGAAACTGAATAACATCATGCTCAAAAATTACTGAGTAATAAAAGAAATAAAATGTGAAATAAAAAAAGAAAACTCTCAAGGTAAACAAGAGAGAAAACACAACTTACCCAAACCTTTGGGACAGAGCAAAAGCACTGCTCAGAGAGTGATGGATAGCAATAGAGGCACATGTCCAAAAAGAAGAACTAAAATCAATATCTTAGCATATCAGCTAAACAATAAGGAAAGGAGAAACAAAAAATGTAGAGTCTTCAAAAGAGCAGTTAAGAGGAGAGCATTCTGCATCATTTCATGTGCCTGCGTGAGTCTGAAGAGGAACTTATAGACTAGTTAGTATAAGACTTATGGGCTTCAGTTGTACTGAGCTGGGATGTTTTCTTGATATATAATTACTTCTTCATATAAAGCTCTTTCTTACACATATATGAGTGTCTCTGGATTTGTTTCTCTAGTCAACTGGGTCTATCATAATGGCTTTCTTCTTTTTCATGGACCCTCTACTTTACCTAGCATGTTGTCCTTCTCTAAGAATTGTATCTCCTATTAACATGTACAGGGTACATGAGACAGTGTCTCTCCACCCTCACTTTTAAAGAATCATGTAGCTGTCTTCTTCCAACACACCCCCAGGGCTTCACGTTCAGCCAAATAGCAGAGAAGCCTACAGGGTGAACAATAAAAACAGGGCTCACAGGAGATCAAAAAGGAATCATCTGACCTAGGGAAATGTTCAGTAGACAAGAAGGAATAAGAAAGAAAGACAAATGTAAACCATGAACGCACAGGGAAGAAGTGGGAAGTGTTATATGGTGAAGACAGCAATCGGTGTCGCAGAACAAAATACACACACACTGCTGAGCAGAAAACCAATTTACTCTGGAACCTTTCCGTCAGACCACAATATGGAGTTACAAAGAAACAACCAAAAAAACCCGATGCATCCACAAAATGACTCAGAGCATCAATTACCCTTGAGAACATTAGACGGAACTAAGTGAATCACAGAAGGACAGCTATTATATGAGAGCACCGTATGTCAAGAAAAAGTTCACACACTGGAAACAAAACAAACCAAAACCACTTTGATGGTGACCAGAGATGGGAGGGGAAGGAGAGAGGACTCCTAACTTGAATGAAGGGAGAGGCAACGCACAATGAAGTGGGGGTTGGCACAATAGAACCAAGGCCAAGGAAGACATTGGGAGCTGCCCAAGAGTTCAAGGTCAAAAGACGACATACTGTGTCAGACACCCTCCTGCAACCATAGTATTAACCAACACTAACCTAAACGTGAACATAGAGACGCATAAGTTGAACAGGTGTGGGGAGGCAGACAAGAGCACACCCATGAGCATATGAGGCCAAAGTTATGAAGACCTCAGAGCCACAACCAAATGCCTTGAGGGAATGAGTCACTGAGCTGGGGAGCTGGGGGCCATCATTTGAAGGGACATCGAGGTCAATTGGCTTAATGGTCCAGAAGGTCAATGTTCTACATCTTACATTGGTGAGTAGCTACTGAAGTCTTGAGAGCTTTCAAGCGACCGTGTAAGAGGCAACAATTGATTTCTCTCTCAAAGAACAATGAAGAAAATCAGAGACGCAAGGAAAGAATCAGAAAACACTAGTGCAAACTGGAACTGATCATGAGCTTGTTTCTGAGCGGGGCAGAGATTAACCTGCTGTCAAAACCTCCCTAGTGGGACTTTGCTTTCCTCTTGGTCCTCCCATTGGCTCAAAGGGAAAGAACCTTGAGGTGAGCTTGGTAGCTCTACACGGAATATGGCAGAGCCTCCCCTAGCTTGAGGGGGAGGATGGACAGACACCTGCAAACCTGTTGCCCCCTACCCCCCGACTGTTACATAAGGGAACATTCAACTACTATTGTATCAAGCACAGAGTGGCACAATGGATGAGGACTCATCTCCCAACCATAGGGTTAGTTGTTGAAATCCACCAGAGGTACCTCAGAGGGTGATCCACGTCTGTAAGATCATGGCTGGTGAAAACCCTGTGCCTCACAGTGCTATTCTGAGACACACGGGGCCCCCATGTGTGGGGATCTGCCTCCACGACATGAGGAGTTTCCCTGAGATGCTGACATGTTGGGGTTTGCTGTTACAGCAGCTAGTGCTGCCCAATCTAACACCATCTCTCAGCCCTTGCC
>NW_022111359.1:7430735-7433978 GCF_000313985.2 Echinops telfairi | reverse complement strand
ATGAAGGGAGAAGACATTTTCAAATACCCACCTTAGCAAATAATGTCAAAAGGCACAAGTAACATTCATATCATCATCTATAACTTTATTTAGCTGAAGAAGAGACTTTCTAACTCCCCTAAAGAGTTACAGTCTAGGAAACCCATGGAGGAGGGAGGGGGCAGTTTTACCCTGTCCTGTAGGGTTGCTGTCAATCGAAACCTGTTCAATGGCAGTGAGCTTGGTTTGGGTTAATGGATTCACAATACGATCAGTTTGAACACCTTGCACTAAGGATCCCTGCAGCACTGTTGACAATAGGCAAAAAGTGGAAACCACCAAAATGCCCACCGAGAGATGAATAGATACAATGTAGCCAACCCGACCATGGCATATTTCTCAGCCTTAAGGAAAGGTGACGCCCTCAGAGCGGGTGAAGCTTGAAAACACTATAGTAATGGGGGAAGTTAGTCGTCAGAGGAGGAATACTGTCTGATCTCGTTTATACTTGTAGGGAATTGGCAACTATTTAGAAATCAAAGATGATTAGTGCTTAACAGGGATGGGAGGGAGAGGCACAGGGAATTTCTCCATAGCAGGCATTGCGTTTCTATGAATGTTGAAGGACGAACTCAGAAAATGATCGTGATCATGCTTGCACAGCATGATGAAGGTAATCAATGTCACGGAATCCTACAGGCAGAAATATATGGCTGAAGTGGAGATTATTTGGGGGTCTGTTTTCACCACACAAACCACAATAATCTGTTCAAACCCAATTTGTAGAAGGCTAAGGAGGACAGTGGGAGCCCAAAATTCATCTGCAGTGTCTCATTGGATCAAGTCTCTGGCAGAGCCCCCTCTAGCCACAGGCAAGGGACTCGAACCGCCTCCCTATCGGACAGAGAGCATCGTGGACCCGGTAGAATGTGATACTTGGTTAGTTGACCTCGCTCTTGACCAAGCCTGAATTTGCTCTAGGCTCAAGTATTTCTCGCTTGCTCCAGGGCAGAAATTTCTTCTCCACCGTTTTAACTATTGATGATGATCTTTTCTTTCTTGCTCTTTACTTATATTTTTATCTTTATATTTTATTATTATTTTCTTCTGGCTGTTTCATTTTCTTTTTGTTTTTTATCATTTCTGTTGCATGTCCCAGTTTGGGAAGCACAGGAATGGATGCATAGAAACAACTGATGTGGGGGGTGGGGGGTAGGAAGGGTGAGAGGATTTGAGGAGAAAACAATGCAGGAGGGAGAAGGGAGTATTAGAACTGATCGTGATTGTGTATCTACAACGTTTTTAAAAAGCTATTTAACCGTGGGAATGTAGGATATGTGAATACTAAACCAAGAAAACTACCCTCCCCCCACCCCTCACCCTGGAAAAGAAAACAAACTTGTCCAATGGTTACCATGGGGGACAAGGAAGAGTTTTTGCTTAGGGGGCACTGAGTTTATGTTAATGAAGGTGGGATAATGAGGAAAGGATATCAGTAATAGTTGTACAACTCAAAGAGTATAGTCAATGGCACTGAATTATACATGTAGAAGTTGTTGAATTGGAGAATGTTTTGGCATATAGATTTTTGCCACAATTAGAAAAAATTACATGAATAAACGCAAGGATGAGGAAGAAGAACATGATCTAGAATTAACTGTGGTAATAATTGGACAACTCTTCTTGATATGACTGAATTGTATGACACGTGAACGAAGTGCTAATGAAGCTATTTAAAAAATCAATTCAATGTGTAACTAATGTAAAACAAATTAATAATGATATCGTTTATACTCTCTCTCTTTTTCATATCCACCCTTCTGAATCCGACATATATTCAAAACTCACACAGCTTCTAAATTCACGCAACTATATTTTCAATCGTAAAAATGAAATGTGGTCCCACCCATTCAACAAAGTTATGTTTAATGGATAAACACATCACAGTGCTTCCATCTTTTCAACTGCACGCATTGAGGCATCCAATCATTCATTGATGCTCACCCCATTTCAAATGCTCAGCAGACACATGTGGCTGGCAGGCTCACTGAACTCACATAGAAACTCCAGCCAGGCTGACATTTTCTATCTGTCTCATTCCCTGCTGCATTCCCAAGGCCTAGGACAGTGCCGGAAATACAAGGGAGCTTCCAAATGTTCCAAAAGCCTTCTGAAGCCTCCTCATATGGTAGGAATGAATGGAATGAGTGAAATGCAGCCATGCATTTAAAGCCTTCAACACAACGGTTGCCATCTAGTTCATGCCCAGTAGATGGGAGCTCCAAAGACACAGAAAAAGAAGTACATTTCTTGACACCTGCTTTGTCAAGAAAAGCTCACTGAGTCAATGCTGACTCATAATGACCCTATCGGACAGGGTAGAACTTGTTCCTTGGGTTTCCTAGACTTTAAATCTTTCTGGGAGTAGACAGCCTCTTCTTTCTCCTGTAGAGTGACTGTTGGTTCAAACTGATGACCTTGTGGTTAGCAGCTCAGTGCGTGGCCCACTGGACCTGACTGGAACTTGGGAAGTGTAGGGGCTATGCTTTGTCATTTGTGATGGCCAGTTACCTTACTTCTGGTCTGACCAGAGAGACTAAGGCCAGAGCAGAGAAGGACAGAGTCTCTTTTGCAGAATAACATGTGCTTTCTGTTCCAGAACCCCATGACCCCAACCACTGCATGGCTTGCCAATCCCACTCCCCAATATTGGAAGCGTTTCTGTTAGTTTGAGCTCAAGCTGCCTGGCCAGTGAAAATGGCATAGAATCATGCTTGGTAAAGTATCAGGGCAACGACCTTCAACCACATGGATTAACACAGTGGTTGCATCGATGAGTTCAAACACAAGAATAATTGGGAGGGTGGCACAGGACAGGACCGGGCAGTGCTTCCTTCTATTGTGCATAAGGTTACTATGGCTCTGAACCAACTCAATGGACCTAACAACAACCACAGATGCAGTTATCAAGGAGTGCTGGTGGCATCAAGCCTACAAGGTCAGTAGTTCAAACCCAACAACCATTCCCTGGCAGAAATATGAGGCTGTCTGCTCCTATAACAATTTACAGCCTAGCAAACCCAAAGGGGCATTTCTTCCACTACTTACTGGGTTGCTAAGTGTCTGAATCAACTCAATGGCAGTGAGCTTTTTTTATATTCAATATTATTTTATTGTATTTTATTACTATATGATAATATTAATATAGTCTTTGAATAAAATATATCTTATGAATATCTGTAGAATATGGGTATCATCTGGTAT
>NW_022111359.1:7426558-7428773 GCF_000313985.2 Echinops telfairi | reverse complement strand
GGAGACACACAATAGTCTCGCTCTCGCTTCTACGGCCTGTAAAAAGAATAGCATAGCAGTGATTCCCTGGATGGTTTATTATCTGAGCCTTGTAGCTTCCTCACAGATGCACTGGGTTGGAGCCTATGTCAGGAAAATCCCACTGCTTTGAGCACCTGCATGGTGCCCTGGTGGTGTAATGGTGAATCGTTGGACTGTGATCTGCATGGTCGCCAGTTCAAAACCACCAGCGGCTCCACGGGAGAAAGACTGGGCTTCCTACTCCTGTCAACAGTTACACTCTCAAAAACCCACAAGGGGGCGCTGCGAGTCAGCATGCACTCGATGGCAGTGACTGAGTTTGAGTCCTTGCTGAGAAGACTTACACACTTTCTTCCTGCTGCCCTTCTCTGTGCATCTCAGTGCCGGGGTTTGACCCTTATGAACTGCCTTGTCCAAGCTCCTTGTTGGCTGGCTGGCAGGCGTCTAGCGGGCTCTACCAATACGGGTGACCCTGAAGGGAGATCAGTGGGAAAGAGAAGGGAGTTCAGGTTGTTCTTCTAGGTCATTTCCACCTTCCTAGGAGCCCTGGTTGAAGTTGTCAAGAATTGTGTCTGCCTCGGATCCACAGTCAATGATCACGGATGCAGCAGTCAAGAGATCAAAAGACACGTTGTATCAGACCTCTTCTTTTGTTTTAATCCTTTCATTGGGGACTTGTACAACTCTCATCACAATCACATCGATTGAATCAGGCATGTTTGCACACATATTGCCTTCATGTCTTATCTAGATATTTACTTCTTATCGAGCCCTTGGTATCAGCTCTTCACCACCCTCCTTCCCCCTCCCCACCCTTAGGACTGGACAGCATTGAGCTCCGTTGTGAATAGGGTCACTGTGAGTTGGATCAGACTCAATGGCACATCCAACATGAACCTTGATGCAGGTACCATGATGCCATGACTGTTACATGCTGGGCTCCTAACTGCAAGATCAGTCATTTGAAACCAGCCGCCAGCTCCAGGGAGGAAAGATGAGGCTTTCTCCTCCCTAAAGAGATAGTCGCTGTCAGTCAAAATGGACTCGAGGCCAGTGAGTTTGGTTTTGGAGGAGCCCTGAGGATGCTGTTTGCTAAGTGAAAGGTTGGTGGTTCAAGCCCACCAGCAGGTCCTCTGGAGGAAGCTGAGACTATGTGCTCCTGTAAATATTTGCAGCCACAGAAACACTATGTGGGGTCACTGTGAGTCAGAACTGACTCCGTGGCAGTGGTTTACAGGCACACACATGCATACACACACACACACACAACTGTCTATATGTTGAAAACAGAAGTGGCTCGTATGTTGCTTTGATGCTGGAAGCTCTGCCCCCTGCATTTCAAATCCTAGCAGGGTCTCCCAGGGGGGAGCTTTCAGGGGCTCTTCCACACTAAGACGCGCTCAGGAGAAAGGCCTGTCAACCTGCTTCTGAAGGTTGTGGTTGGTTCAAGCCAAACTCACGGCCACCGAGTCGAGTCTGCCTCACAGTGGCCCTACAGGACAGGGTAGAACTGCCCCTATGAGTTTCCAAGATTGGGACTCTCTCCGGAGTAGCAAGCCTCATCTTTCTCCCACAGAGCAATTGGTGGTTTTGAACTGCCGACCTTTATGGCTAGCAGCCCAATGTACACCAGGGCTCTGTGGTTAGTTGGTTGCCATGGAAACAGCCCCATGTGTAGCAGAGCTCCGTTCCTGGTCGTCTTCGGGATCTCTGCCACGTTTGAGCCCGTTTTCATGGGTTTTGCATCAGCCTATCCCTGAGAGGGATTCCTTTAGCCAATGACAGCCTTGTGGGTCACAAAATATTGCCTGTGACATTGAGTCACTTAGTGTGGATGCGTCACCAGGCAAGACCCATCGCTCAAAACAGGGCATCATGTTTAGTCATTGGAGGGCCAGCGAAGGTGCGGGGAACCCTGGGTGAAGTGGATGGACACAGTAGCCGCCACCTTGGAACCTCGCAGACTAATGACCCTGAAGTTCCGGCAGGGCGGGCTAGGTTTTCCTCTGTCACACTCGGGGTCACTGTGAACAGAAGCTGGCCCAGAAACAGCTAGCAGCAGGTCCGTGTCCAGGTGAACTTCGCTCCTCTGTCCCTGCAGCTCTGGCTGGGCTCAGCAAGCCTGGTTCCTCTGCTGTCTTTTTAGGCTCAGAGGCGGTGGTGACTCACCACGGTGACTCGCCGTTGTCTCCGA
>NW_022111359.1:7423276-7426301 GCF_000313985.2 Echinops telfairi | reverse complement strand
ATGGAGCGCAGTTCCACTCTGACCCACCTGGGGCCGCTGTCACTCAGCAGTCAGGCAACGCCAGCTGCTAGTGGTTTTGGGGGGGAAGAGGTGGGGGTGCTATTTGTTTATTTGTTTGTTTTGTTTTTTTTATAGAACCAGCTGCTGATTTCGCCTACTCACCTGCGTATGTTTCAAGGTCAGGACCACAGGCTCGGTTAGATACGTTTTGTTCTTCGAACCAATGGTGCCACTCACGATATCAGAGTTCAGTTTCACTTCCTGAAATCCTTTCCCATCGTAGAAGGACGCGTTGAGAACATTCCCCAAATTTTGCATGGCTATCAACGAAATAGCGCTCTGATCTGAAACCGGAGACGGGAAATGACTTTATCAGGTTTCATTGCTTGGAGAGGAGGGACCCTGGCGTCTTATGTGAGAGTCATAAGGAGTCCTAGGCGGAAACCTGGTGTTGTGTAAACAATTTCCTTGATCATCTTTCAAACTGCCCATGCAATAAGCTACCTGTGATTCGGGATGCAGTGTATTATATGATATAAAGCAAATGATGACCATGCACTGTGGCCAAGACCTTGGGTTCCTAACCAAAAGGTCAATGGTTCAAACCCACCAACTCTTTTTCGAGAGTAAGAGGATGAAGTCTCACCAGGCTTGAATGACAGCCTAGAACTCCATGCATTGTGCTCACTTGTAGGTTAGCTTGTAATCAATGCATTTGCGTTTGCTGCTCTCCCTCAGAAGTTGTGAGTCCATGCAAGACGATTAGAATTATTCCGGGCCATAGAAGTTAACTAAATTTGCAGTAAAAGATGTGAAGAATGGGTAACAAAATTATTAAAAAATAGAAATGCCTCGAAGGAGAGGCAGACGGATCAAAGCAAAGGCTAAGTTAAGCTTTGATCCCTGGTGACGTAGTGGTTTCCACATTGGCCTGGGATCCTCAAGGTCAGCAGGTTGAACCCACCAATCTGTCCACAGGAGATAGGGGGCGCTTTCTATTCCCCTAAAGAGTTACAGTCTTGGAAACTTACAGAGGCAGTTGTACTCTATCCTATAGGGTCACTATGAGTTGGCATAAACTTGGCGGTGAGGCAGACCAGCAAAAGAAGCTACATTTTTTAACTGCTAAATGGCCTACCTCCTTCCCCCTCCCATATTGGAAAGTCCCACTAGTGATTGATTTTAGAATGTACTTTCATGTACCCAGGTTCAGGACACTACAATTAATTTAGACTACTCTTCAATGTATCATTTGTTTTAATATTGTTCCTTTTGATGTTGTCATCTGAATGGTGTAGTTAATCTGGTTATGGTAACCAGGATGTTATAGTCAATTTTTGTATCATTTCTTTTATGGTAAGGAATGTACCTTCTAATGCATGCTTGCTCTTCTTGAAGTTACCAGAATGTTATAATCAACACTGTACCCTGTAACGCTCCCCAACCCTGAAGAATAGTAACATTAATTTTGCTTTCTGCTTCTGTCCACGCTTGCTTAAGTCAGCCAAAGGATAAATGAGGTTTCTTTGCCTTAAAAAATGGACTGAAATGTGGACTCAGGACTGCAATCAAAGAATCACTTTTAGCTTCTGGTTATAACCAAATAAGACTCTTCTAAATTATCAAGACATTATAGTGGCTGTCATTTATTCAAACCCACAACAATAGAATTTTTTTTTATGAATTAAGATGAAACGTAGTGGAAACTGTCCCAAGTCAGCATACTTGAACCCCTACCACCCCCCATGTCATTGTACTGCTTGGACCTGAAATATTCCAAGCTGTTACTTCTCTCTAAGATAATTGGTGTCCCAACTCATTTCATCAAACAGTTGCATTCAAAAATAGTTCAGTCTCCCACAGCAGATTCGCTCTAGCCACAGGCAAGAATCTTGGACAGTCTTACTATCAGGCAGGGACCATTGTTATCTTAATTTGTGGATTGAACTCGATACTTGGACAGTTGCCTACTCTCAACCTGAATCTGTTCTGGGTGCAAGTAGCTCTTACTGATTCCATGACAGAAATTTCTTTCCTGGCTTTTAAAATGTTGTTATATTTCTGTCTGTAGACTATTGTGTTTTTACCCTTACCACCTTAGTGCAATTTTGTTTGTTATTGTTTTCTGTTGGATCTCCCAGCTGTGAAGCACAGGAGGAGTGGGTGCATAATGATAATAACTAATACAAGGGCATATAAGGAACTCAGGGGTGGGGGTGGATGATAGGGAGGGGAAGGGGATTTCTGGAGTAAATAATGAAGATGAGAGTGGGGAGGGAGCACTAGGATGGATTGTGATTGCATAACTCATCTTAAAGATGATTTAACCCAGCAGGAGGAATGTTCTAAAATTGAAGTGGGGGTGATTGTACATTCTCCTTGATATGATTGCACTATTGAAGTATATGATATGCAAATTACTTGACAATAAAACAGTTGGGGGGGGGAATGGCTCCATCCCAAGGGCACAGGAAGTGGTCTGTAATTCCCATTCTTCACAAGGTTATCCACAATTCATTATGATCCACATTGCTGAATGTCCTGGCACAGTCAATAAAACACAAGTAAACATCTTTCTGGTATTCTCTATTTGAACCAAGATCCATCTAACATCAGCCATGATATCACTTGTTCCAAGTCTTCCTCTGAATCTGACCTGAACCTCTGGTAGCCCCCTGTTAATGTCCTGCTGCAATTGTTGTTGGACAATCTTCAGCAAAATTTTATTTGCCTGTGATATCAGTGATATTGTTCTATGATTGGATCACTCTGTTGGGTCATGTTTCTTTGCAATGGGTAGAAATAAGAAGCTTTTCTAGTCAGTTGGCCAAGTAAGTGTCTTCCAAATTTCCTGACAAAGACAACACTGCTTCCAGTGCTTCATCAGCTTGTTGAAACATGTCAATGGGTATTCTACCATTTCCTGGAGTCTTGTGCTTTCAGGGCAGTTGAACTTCTTCCTTTAGCACCATTGGGTCTTGCTCATATGCTACTTTCTCCTGAAACGGTGGAATGTCGACTAGGT
>NW_022111359.1:7419673-7423176 GCF_000313985.2 Echinops telfairi | reverse complement strand
TCTCCCACACCCACCTCCCCACCAATTTGGATTGCTTGTCTTAATTTATGGATCGAACTCGATACTTGGCCAGTTGACTACCCTCAACCTGAATCTGTTCTGGGTGCAAGTATCTCTTACTGATTCCATGACTGAAATTTCTTTCCTGGCTTTTAAAATGTTGTTATATTTCTGTCTGTATACTATTGTGTTTTTACCCTTACCACCTTGGTGCAATTTTGTTTGTTATTGTTTTCTGTTGGATCTCCCAGCTGTGAAGCACAGGAGGAGTGGGTGCATAATGATAATAACTGATACAAGGGCATATAAGGAACTCAGGGTGGGGGTGGATGATAGGGAGGGGAAGGGGATTTCTGAAGTAAATAATGAAGATGAGAGTGGGGAGGGAGCACTATGATGGATTGTGATTGCATAACTCATCTTAAAGGTGATTTAACCAAGCAGGAGGAATGTTCTAAAATTGAAGTGGGGGTGATTGTACATTCTCCTTGATATGATTGAACTATTGAATTATATGATATGCAAATTACTTGACAATAAAACTGTTGGGGGGAAAATGGCTCCATCCCAAGGCACAGGAAGCGGGGGGACCCATAACCTAAGCTAACCACAAGCAGGAGACTGACTGAAGCTTATTCTTTTGTGCCCTAAGAAAGAGAAAGATAAGCTGTCCCACTGTGTTGTCTCTCCCTGTCTGAGGCTCTACTATCACGGACCATGGATGGTCAGGGCTATGAGAGGTGTGGAGAAAAGAACAATGAAGTTTGTCAGCCTAGTGATAAAAACACTAGGTTGTTGACATTACTTTCCCGAGGCTATCCCCTTTTGATTGGATGCATAAAAATCCCCTCTCTTTTTTGTTCAAGGTTGTTGTTAGGTGCCATTGAGTTGGTTCTGACCCATAGCGACCCTGTGCACAAGAGAAGGACACACTGCCACGTCCTGAGCCAGCCTCACAACTATTCCTATGCCTGAGTCCGTTGGGTCAACCCATCTCCTCCAGGGTCTTCCTCTTTTTCCCTGCCCTTCCACTTTACCAAGCATGATGTCCTTCTCCAGGGACTGGCATCTCCCAATAATATGTCCAAAGTCTGTCAAACAAAGTCTTACCATCTTGCCTCTAAGGAGCACTCTGGCTGTAGTTCTTCCAAGAAACATCACTTGGTCCTTGCAGCATTCCATGCTACCTTCAATAGGCTTCTATGGGACAATTCACATGCAAACCACCTTCTTCAGTCTTCTTTATTCAATGTTCAATTCTCACAAGCAGATGAGGCCATTGGAAATAGCATGGCATGGGTCAGGCCCACCTTGCTCCTCAAAGTAGCACCCTTGCTCTCCAATCCTTCAAGGAGGTCTTGTGGAGCAGATTTACCCAATGCAATGGGTCATTTGATCTTTTGGTGTCCTGACTGCTGCTTCCAGGAGCATTGATTGTAGGTTCAAGCCAGACAAAATTCTTGACGACTTTACCTTTTCCTCCGTGTGTCATAATGTTACCTAATTGGTCCAATTGTGAAGATGTTAGTCTTCTTGACATTGAGTAAACCCTACTGAAGGTTGTAATCCTTGGTCTTCATCAGCAAGTGCCTCAAGCTCTCTTTTTCATCATCAAGCAAGGTTGTGTGATCTATGTAAGAAATGAGTCACCAGCCTGGTCCGTCTTCTTCAAACAAGCAATGAGTCAAGTAGTTACCAAGTAACCAGAGCACCAGTTGAGAGATGCCCAGACAACCACTAGAGCTCAGGCACCCTGAGTATGGCAAGTGGTAACCAGATGAATTGAGAAAGAGGGGGTGGGGGGAGAATCCCCTGGAGGGAGAATACTCTCAGGCTAAGCTCAGGAAAGATTGTTAACCCCATAGGATTCGGCCATTGAGGAACTGGTGGAAGGGCTCTGTGAATTGAGGGATTAAATGCTTTTAGAATTGCTGTGAGGCCAGCCCCCCTTTTTCTTGCCCCATTTGTCTCTGGGCTTGGGCACCTGATTTTGTAAAATCAAATATTAAAGGCCTCTCTCTCACTAAAGTGAGTACAGATTGGATTTCTTGAATGTCTGTCAGTTAAAATGCTGTGATAGCTCCTTGGCAAACTCATATGGGAGAAGGCAGCCTGCCTCAGTTCTCTCTCTCAAAAGGCCCATCAGAGTATGATCCAGATCAGGAATTTATACTGACCTGTCAGTTACCAAGAGGAACCAAATATAGTGTCCAAGATTCGGACAATATTTCTCACAATCTGCGTATTATAGGTTGTTAATAATATAGTAGCCCAGCTTAGTATGAAGAACTCCAGTTTGCCTCAAACTGCCTTCATCCCCCTGCTAGCAGACAACCCCCACTTCCTCCTCCACCTCCTCCTCACTCTCCTGACAGACCAAGACTCTCTGGAGAGGTCTCTGCCAGTCTTATTAACAAGAAATCTATCCCGTTGGACCTGCAGCTCTGCTGTTCCCCCCTATTTGCCTCTACCCTGCCAGTCTGATAAGAATGTAACTGCTTGACTATCTCTCCCCTTAAACCAGCCGCTACTTTGCGGTATAAAAATCTAATACTTTCTTTGTCCTGGGTCAAAAGTGTTTTCCGGGTGATAGCCCCCTCTCAAACGAGTTGTTAATAAGGCTTTAATTATTAATTAATAGTGTGGCTTGATCTCACCCAGTACTGCAAATAAGCCTTCCTCCAATTCTGATGCCACATTCTTCTACATATCATCCAACTTCTCTGATGATTTGCTCAGCATACAGATTGAATTTGTATCATGAGAAGATACAACCCTGACACACACCTTTACTAATTTTCAACAATGCAGTGTGCCCTTGTCCTGTGCACACAACTGCCTCTTGATCCATGTACAGATTTCACATGAGCACAATGAAGTGGTCTGGAATTCCCATTCTTCACAAGGTTATCCACAATTCATTATGATCCACATTGCTGAATATCCTGGCCCAGTCAATAAAACACAAGTAAACATCTTTCTGGTATTCTCTATTTGAACCAAGATCTAGCTAACATCAGCCATGATATCACTTGTTCCAAGTCTTCCTCTGAATCTGACCTGAACCTCTGGTAGCCCCCTGTTAATGTCCTGCTGCAATTGTTGTTGGACAATCTTCAGCAAAATTTTATTTGCCTGTGATATCAGTGATATTGTTCTATGATTGGATCACTCTGTTGGGTCATGTTTCTTTGCAATGGGTAGAAATAAGAAGCTTTTCTAGTCAGTTGGCCAAGTAAGTGTCTTCCAAATTTCCTGACAAAGACAACACTGCTTCCAGTGCTTCATCAGCTTGTTGAAACATGTCAATGGGTATTCTACCATTTCCTGGAGTCTTGTGCTTTCAGGGCAGTTGAACTTCTTCCTTTAGCACCATTGGGTCTTGCTCATATGCTACTTTCTCCTGAAACGGTGGAATGTCGACTAGGTCTTATTGGTACAGAGATGCTCTATTCTTTCCGTCGTCCTTTGATGTTTGTTTGTTTGTTTGTTTGTTTGTTTTG
>NW_022111359.1:7417622-7419573 GCF_000313985.2 Echinops telfairi | reverse complement strand
CTAACATCAGCCATGATATCACTTGTTCCAAGTCTTCCTCTGAATCTGACCTGAACCTCTGGTAGCCCCCTGTTAATGTCCTGCTGCAATTGTTGTTGGACAATCTTCAGCAAAATTTTATTTGCCTGTGATATCAGTGATATTGTTCTATGATTGGATCACTCTGTTGGGTCATGTTTCTTTGCAATGGGTAGAAATAAGAAGCTTTTCTAGTCAGTTAGCCAAGTAAGTGTCTTCCAAATTTCCTGACAAAGACAACACTGCTTCCAGTGCTTCATCAGCTTGTTGAAACATATCAATGGGTATTCTACCATTTCCTGGAGCCTTGTGCTTTCAGGGCAGTTGAACTTCTTCCTTTAGCACCATTGGGTCTTGCTCATATGCTACTTTCTCCTGAAACGGTGGAATGTCGACTAGGTCTTATTGGTACAGAGATGCTCTATTCTTTCCGTCGTCCTTTGATGTTTGTTTGTTTGTTTGTTTGTTTGTTTGTTTGTTTTGATGCCAGATAGCTCGTTCCATTTAATTTGTGTTCACTCGAGCTCTTGCATGCTTCTCTGCCCCGCCCTCCCTGTTTTCCTTCCTCTTCATCTAAATCACTGACCCACTAGACCTGTATCTCTCTGACTCCCTATAACTCTGTCCCTGTCTCTATGATCCCTACTGCCTATCTGTCATCTCCAGCACTCTAGTGAGCTGACCTGCTGTACCTCTGTCTCTGTCACCTTCAATTCCCTCTCCCCCTCCCTCTCCCCTTTCTCCTTTTCACTTTCCACTTCCCTTGTCTGTCTCTCCTCCCCCTCCCTTTCTTCCCACTCACCCTCTCCCTTCATCCCTCCCTCCCTTCATCCCTCCCTCCCTCCCTTCATCGTTCTCTCCCTCCAACCTTTTTCTCTTCTTCCACCCTTCCATTTAATGCAAGTATAACTTATTCACAGACATTAAATGCATTTTGTAGCACAATGTAAAAACAAAATAGCCCCTCAAATTCCCTGGCTCATAGTTCTAGGGTCCAGTGGCAGCGTTACTAAGTACAGCAGCAAACATTTACAAAGCTTACTCTGCCCATCTTCACAGCCTAATTACATGACATCAGCTCACCCAAGCTGGTGCCCAGCTCATTGGAGTTATCCGCACAACCAGAAAGATGCATGGATTCATAATGTCTACAAAAATGTATAGATGGCCCAAAGACTTAAATACCTGAAATCATCCTGGAATACCTGTGGCTTTTCCGGTAAAGTCTGCTGTAGTTTTTCAGAGTGTCTGTATTCAATCGAATTTTCTCTTCCTTTATGGAATAGCGGCTCTCATGATCTTTGTGCCTTTCAAGTTAGCTGGTTCTCTGGCTTTAGACAAAGGGCCAGCTCTAACCTTTCTTTATCTGGCTATCCTAAACTCCTTTCACTTCATTTCCTTTGATTGCCTGTTCCCTAAAAACGTCAACTCCCTCAATAAATCAATGCTAAACTCCTTTCACTTCATTTTCTTTGGTTGCCTGTTCCCTAAAAACTTCAACTCCCTCAATAAATCTATTAAGTAAAGGTCTTGCCCTGTCTCTTGTCTCCGAAGACCTGACAATAGAGACCCTCTAAGACAAAGTAGAACTGTTCCTATTGGCTTTTAAGACTAACTCTTTAGAGAAGTAGACAACCACATCTTTCTCCTGCTGAGTAGCTGGTGGTTTTGAACTGTCAACCTTGTGGCTACTGGCCCAATGCATAACCCACTACGCCACTGGGGCTCTGTTAGCATGGTGCAGTGTTTCTGAAACCACCTTCATTTTCTGTGTAACCCTCCCATTTGTATTACTGCTCCATTTTTTAAATCAACTCATTTGAATCCTTTCTTCTCGGCTGTCTTTTTTTTTAATCAATTTATTGGGGCTCACACAATTCATCACAATACATAGATCAATTGTGTAAAGCACATCTATACATTTGTTGCCCTC
>NW_022111359.1:7412435-7415844 GCF_000313985.2 Echinops telfairi | reverse complement strand
TTGGTGGTTTGTCAGATATGTAATGACATGATGTGGCAGTTATGGGACATTCCCCCATGATGTGATCGGATGTGAGAAAACAGTAGAAGGATTAAGAGTGGGATGCAACACCCTTAAACTCATCACATCCTTGATCTTATGTAAAGGGAGTTGCCCTGTGGTGTGGCCTACAAAACCTTTTACCTTTCAAAAGATAACAGAGAGAGAAGTGGGCAGAAAATGAGAGAGATCTACAACCACCAAGAAAGAAGAGCCAGGGATGGAGCATGTCCTCTGGACTCAGGATCCCTGCACCATGAACCTTTTAAAACCAAGATATTTTTGATGCCAAGCCACATGGAGATCTCCAAGGGACACTGGGACCACAGATGTTGAAAGGAGACAGGACTTTTCACTGGAGCTAAAAGAGTGAGAAATCCTTCCCCTTGGGCCAAGGGAATGGTGAGGGACTATTTTCTGTTTGTTTATGTCACCCTGGTGCTTCTATCACAGCAGCACAAGATCGCTAAGATACACACACACACACACACACACACACACACACACACACACACCCTTTCCCATACACCTAGAAATAAGACATGGCACCGCAGAGGTCAAAACACAATCCATCTGAAAGACGTACATACTTGTGATTTCTTTGAGAGCATCGCTGCAGTTAATCTCCATTTTGTTATTTCCAGCATCCAAAATCATTTTCCCAGTTGCCTCATTACATTCCTTGGTTTCAGATACTGGAGAAATAAAGAGAATGAGACGTGCTTTGCTTGATTCTCACGCTTAAGATCTGTGGAACAAACCTCTCCATTGGAAGACCCACTATTGGTGTTTTCATCTCTTGCATGCTCCTGAGCCAAGGTAGACTAGCTGGCACTTTTTGTCCCCAACACCTATCTCTAATTCTGAGCTGAGTGTGAACTGGTCACACCGGCCTAGGAAACACACACCAGCAACAATACTCAAGAACAGAGAAGATGGTCCTGTTTCCCATAGTTGTTACAAGAATGAACAAGCTAAACATTTACTACGGTGAATTCAAAGGCATAAAAAAAATTACAAATGTACACTGGAGTGCCAACTAAGGGGAGAACTTTACTTTTTAAATTAGCCATTTAATGGTTTTTCAAGAAATAGCCAACTGGGGGTAGATCTACTGCACCCAGGATGAATTCTTTGAGTAAATATTTTCAGCCACAGAAGCACAAGATCTGACAAAAGATCACCTTCATAAGAGCTTTAAGGTACCGCGTTTGCATGTGGAGAG
This sequence comes from Echinops telfairi, assembly GCF_000313985.2. NCBI lineage: Eukaryota > Metazoa > Chordata > Mammalia > Afrosoricida > Tenrecidae > Echinops > Echinops telfairi. Next base: position 7,414,580 of record NW_022111359.1, on the reverse strand, counting down.
CTGAGAGTTTTTACTAGGAGTTATGTTATTGTTGCCATATACACTCACCCTGTATTTCTTTGGGAATACTAAATAAAACCAAATCTACTGCCATCAAGTCAATTCTGACTCATAATAACCCAATGGCTTCAGAGTTGATTGGCATTTATGTTAGCATACAACCTCATCTCTCTCCTGCTGAGGGGCTGGCAGATTTAAGACACATTAGCCCTTGACTCTTTATGTTCAAACGGTTAAAGAAAAGAATCTCCTGGATTTAGCCACAGTTATTTTAGTCTTTGGGAAACTTCCAGATCCTGTATCCTAACCCAGAAACTAAATCCATGTGGACCGTTCATCAATATAGATCTTAAAACAAGTTTCAATAGATTGAAAAACATTGAAATTTTAGAGTTTGCTCAATGGAATCAAATAAGGAATTGTTAATTAAAAAAGCAATCATTTGAAAATGAGAAATGTTCCAAATGCTTGAAAATTAAATAATACACTTCTAAATAGCCTATGAAGAGGTAGTTGTGGGAACAAAAAAAGGGATTACTGCATGTTTTAAAATTAAGAAAGATGTGTATCAGGGTTGTATCCTCTCACGAGGCTTGTTTAATCTGTATGCTGAGCAAATCATCCAAGAATCTGGTTATATGAAGAATTTGGCATCAGCATTAGAGGAGGGCATATTAACAACCTACAATATGCAGGCATCACACCTTGCTTGCTGAAAGTGAGGGCTGGAGGCACTTGCTGATGAAGATCAAAGAGTATAGTCTTCAACGTGGATTACAACTCAATGTAAAAAAGGCAAAAATCCTCACAACTTGACCAATAGGTAACATCATGATAAACTGAGAAAAATTTGAAGTTCTCAAAGATTTCATCTTGCTTGGATCCATGATCAGTGTTCATGGAAGCAGCAGTCAAGAGACCAAAAATGAGTTGCATTGGATAAACCTGCTCCATTAGACCTCTCTAGAGTGTTGAAAAGCAAAGAGGTTACTTTGTGAACTAGGTGTACGTGGTCCAAGCCACAGTGTTTTCAATTGCCTCCTATGCATATGAAAGTTGGACATTGAATAAGGAAGACCAAAGAAAGATCGACACATTGAAATATGACGCTGGTGAAGAATATTGAAACCTCCATGGACTGCCAAAAGAACAGATAGGTCTCTCTTGAAAGAAGTACAAGCAGAATGCAGTTGAAGGCAAGGATGATTTGACTTTGTCTCACATACTTTGGACATGTTATCGGGAGACGCCGGTCCCTGGAAAAAGACATCATGCTTGGTAAAGGAGAGGAGCAGCTGAGAAGAGGAAGCCTCTTGACAGAATGGCTTGAACCAGTGGCTGCAACACTTGGTTGGAACGTAAGAATTGTGCGGATAGCTCAGGACCATACAGTGTTTCATTTTTGTTGTACAAAGGATTGAACTGACTCAAAAGCACCTAACAACAACATTTGGTGTCGTGATTTGATATTGGGCACAGGAGGTGATTCAAACACACTGGCAACTCTTCGAGAGAAAGGTGTGGCTGTTTGTTCCCATAAAGACTTACAGCCTCATAAACTCTAGGTAAGGTCACTATGAGTCAAAATTGACTTGGTGAACGTGTGTTTGCTTATTTTAGTGTTTGGGGATACCGTTTGTAACTGAGCCTAAGGGATATTTCTAAGCCAGCTGTGCAAACAAAGGAAGTGGGAATGGGGACGAGAGCTGGTTTATTCCCTTGAGTTTATATTTTGAAAGCAGGGACCTACTCATTTAGAGGATTAAGGATTAAATTGCTCCCACCAATGCCCAAAATATGTGTCAACTCAGCCAGGCCATTGTGCTCAGTATCATGTAATTATCTTCCACTCTGTGATACGATACAATTACCCAGTCCTTGGAAAAGGACACCATGTGTTGTAAAGTAGAGACTCATCCAAAAAACGAGGAAAATTTTCAAGGAAATGGGTTGGCACAATGGCTGAAACATTCGGCTCAAACTTAAAACAATTGTGGGGATGGTGCAGGACCCGACAAGGTTTCATTCTGTTTTCCAGAGGGTTGCTATAGGATGCAATCAGTCAGATGGCACCAAACAAGAACACCACCATATGTTGTAAATCCTAACCTTCTATGGTGGTCATAGAGAAAGGTTAGAAGAAGT
>NW_022111359.1:7408947-7411307 GCF_000313985.2 Echinops telfairi | reverse complement strand
TTCTCTCCTGACATGTCCAAAGTAAGTGAGACAAAGTCTCGCCCTCCTTGCCTCTGAAGAGCATTCTGTCTATATTTCTTTGAAGACAGATCTGTTTGTTCTACTGGCAGTCCATAGTACTTTCAATATTCTTCACCAACAAAATAGTTCAAAGGCATCGGTTTTTCTCTGGCCTTCCTTATTCAATGTCCAACTTTCACAAACAGATGAGCTGATAGAAAATATCATAGCTTGGGGTCGGGTGCCCCTAAGTTCTCAAAGTGACCTCCTTGCGTTTCAATAGTTTAAAGAGGCCCTGTGTGGCAGGTTTACCTTGCCTGCTGCTTCCATGAGCATGTGAATCCAAGCAAGACCAAGTACTTGAAGTCAATATTTTCTCCATTTATCATGATGTGACCTATTGGTCCACTTATAAGGATGTTGGTCTTCTTTACTTTAAGCTGTAATCCATACTAAAGTCTTCAATCCTTGATCATTATCAGCAAGTGCTTCAAGTCCTCCTCACTTTCAGCCAGCAATATTGTGTTCTCTGCATATCACAGGTGGTTATTCAGCCTTTTTTCCCTTCAGCCCTCCTGTCACAGTTCTCTTCATACAATCTAGTCTCTCATCATGTGCTCACCAGACAGATTGATTACGTAGGGTGAGAGGATACAACCAGTTGTGGGATTCAGCCAGTTTGCATTGGTTAGGCAGAACTGATGCTTAATATGTTGTTGAGTTTGGCAAGCCAGTTATTAAAATGGCACTTGTAATCAGGGTTCTCTCTAAGGTGGGTGGCCGGGCAGCTGCCCAGTGTGAAAATCAGAAATCTACATTATTCACTGTGCAACAGCATATACTAAGCACCCATCGTAATGTTCATTGCATCCATAGGAATAAAAAATTAGATGAATATAAAAATTACACAAAACTATGCTTGTAACATTTATTTATTCATTTCTTAAAAATTGTTATACATTTGATGAAATAGTATGAAAAAGTACCAAACTCCCAGGGGGTGGCTTGTTGTCATTCATTTCAGCATTGTATCATGCCCCAAATTCCTACCACATATGATGAGGGAATTATGCAATTCCTGAAAGTATTCAAAGAGCTAAAAATATTGTCCGAACAATTGCTGTAAGTTCAACAGAAGCACAAAGGGGGTTTTCAAAGATGAACTTAATATGTTCAGAGAAGAGACATTGCCAGTGTCTAATACATCAAACACAATGACTATTGTCCAATAGGCCTACCTCTAAAGGAATGGGATCCTACTTCTGCAGTGAAAAGATGGCTAAGGATAAATCAGACAGTCAATAATGCTCGATGAAAGCAAGGAATATTGCAAGTGAGGATACCAATTAGGAAGCAATATGGAAATATCTTAAATAACAGCTGTATTGATTTTTGTCAGGTATTATTTATTATTTTCCATTAATATTTTAACCCTCTTATAATCTAGTTTTGTGTACCTCTTTTAGTGTTCTTATTTAAATATTAATGGTATGAAATAACAAACTACCTTTGGTACATAAATTTTTATACTTGAAATGTCTTTAGGGCAACGAACTTGTTAACTTATTTGGATCACATCACAGGATAGAACCCTGGCACACACCATTTCTGCCTCTTTATCTATATATAGGTTCTGTATGAGCACGATGAAGTGCTCTGGAATTCCCATTCTTCCTAAAGTTATCCATAGTTTGTTATGATCTACGTAGTCAATAAAATGCAAGTAAACATCTTCCTGGTATTCTCTACTTTCAGCCAAGATTATTTGACATCCGCAATGATATCCCTGGTTCTACCTCCCTTCTGAATCTATCCTGAACCTCTGGCAGCTCCTTGTCAATGTACTGCTAAAACTGTAGTTGGATGATCTTCAACCAAATTTTGCTTGCATGTGATATTAATGATATTGTTCTACAATGTGCGCATTCTGTTGGGTCACCTTTCCATGGAATGGGTTCAAATGTGGATCTCTTCCAATTACTTGGCCAAGTAGCTGTCTTTAAAATTTCCCAGCATAGACGAGTGAATGCTTCCTGTGCACCATCAGCTTTTTGAAACATTTCAATTGGTGTTCCATCAATTTCTGACTCTTTGTTTTTGGATAATGCTTTCAGTGCAGCTTGAACTTCTTTCTTCAGTACCATTCTTTCTTGCTCATGTGCCACCCTTTGAAACGGTTGACTGTCAGCCAGTCCTTTTGGTACAGTGACTCTGTGTTCTTCACATCTTCCTTTGATGCTTCCTGCATTCATTCAACGTTTTGCTCATAGACTCTTTCAATATTTCACCTTGAGCCTTTAAATTTTTTCTTGATTTTCTTCAGTTTAAGATATGCTGAGGGGATTCTTCCTTTTTGGTTT
>NW_022111359.1:7406477-7408287 GCF_000313985.2 Echinops telfairi | reverse complement strand
TCATCAGTCTTGCAAAATTCTATCATGCAATCGCCAGCTTCTTTTCTATCACCAAGACCATATTTTCCAAATACTCTTTCTTCCTCTTTGTTTTCAACCTGGGTATTCCAATCACCAATAATTATCCATGCATTTTAACTGCATGCTTGATCAATTTCCAACTTAAGACATTGGTAGAATTTTTTAATTTCTGCATCATTTGCTTTAGTGGTGGTTGGTGCATAAGTTTAAATAACGATTGTACCAGACTGGCATTGGCCATTTGGATCAGAAAATCATAGAGTTCACTATGATGGTAATGACACATTCAAGAGGAATGGCATTGCATTTATCGTCCCAAAAGACCATTTCAAGATCTATCTTGAAGTACACTGCTATCTGTGATAGTATAATATCTATCAGCATTCAAAGAAATATAATCGATATAATGATTATTCAAATTTAACCAAACAACATGGAATGAATTTCCCTGGCTAGAAAGTGAAGAACTATAGAATTGCCGGGGGGCGGGGGTTGTTGGATATCAACATCAATTGATACAATATATTTCATGAAGGTAATGTTTTGCGTACTACTTTAGTGAGTAGCATTCTAGGCTCTTAAAAGTATGAGTGTCCATCGAAGACACAACCCTTTGTCCTTTCCTGTCCAAAAAACAGTGAGGAAAACCAAAGACCCAAAGAAGTAATTAGTTCAAAGGATGAATGGGTTGCATGACCCCAAGACCAGAAGAACTAGATGGTGCCTGGCTACCACTACCAGCTGCTCTGACTAGGGTCACAACAGAGGATCCCCAACTTAGAAAGAAAAAAATGTGGATCAAAAATTCAAATTCACTAAAAAGGCTTGACCTACTTGTCTGATAGAGACTAGAGGAATCTCTGAGATAAATGGCCCTTACATCACCCTCTGACCTGGAGCTGACCCATTCCCAGAGATGAGCCAGTCCCAGTCAGCCAAAATATAAAAATAAACATAGACATTGAGAAGAAAGTGTTCCTTAGAACAATAAATCATACTAAATCAAAAGGACAATGTTTTCCCAAAAGCAAACAGGAGAACATGGCGGGACAGAAAATCCAGATGGGAAGGAACTGGAGAACCCAGGGCAGAAATGGAGACAGAGCTGACACATCATGGGTACTGTGCCCAATGTTGCAGAATAATTTTGATACAAGCTACTGAATGGGAAACTAATCAATAGTGAAAGTTTTGATAAACTTTCACCCAAAGCACAATAGAACAACAATTTTAATCAAGAAAATCTATAGTATTGGGATCTAAAAGATTTCATTATTCATAGACCCTCCTTGTGCCAGGACCAGATACCTTTATAGGAGCCATTCCAGGAGTCTTCTCGAGGTTTCTTACCTATACCATGTTCGGGATCTTCATACTTTCCTGGAGACGTGAAAACCACATTCTGTATGATCACTATCACTTCCTGAAGCAATTGAGTTGCTAGTTTTGCAATGTTCTCCGTGGTTTCATGGTCCCATACATTTTCCTTTAAAGGAAATAAAGTTAATTAGGTAGAAATTTACTGAAACTTTAGAAAGTGGAGAAATGGGTAAGTGGGGTTGAGTGAGCCCAGAGGCGCTACGGTGGACCACAACAGTCCCATCGTGGTAGATATGAGATTCTCCATGAGTCAAAGGTTGTTGACAACATGAGATGGTAGCTAACAACCACAGGTTCTAGACTATCAGGTTAATAATATGTGGTTTCTCATTTCTCAGACCCACTCCTGTGGGGGTCTGTCATTTGCTGTATTTTCTTATGATACTATTAAAGTGTTGAGGATGACATC
>NW_022111359.1:7387919-7405865 GCF_000313985.2 Echinops telfairi | reverse complement strand
TTCCACTTCTACCACTAGCCACTGCGGTGAAGACAACCCGAACTCATGGGGACCCCATGTATGTCAGAGTAGAATTGCACTCCATAGAGTTTTCAAAGGCTGAGTTTCCAGGCCATCCTCCTAGGTGACTTGTGGTAGACTCAATGTCCAACTTCTCAATAAACGGGTGTGTGTGTTAACTGATTATACCACCCAGGGAAACCAGTAGTCCTTCCATAGCCCTTCCTAATTCTCCTCTGAAAATAAAGTAGTTCTTCAAAATAGAATGACCCTTGACATTCTCACTGCAACCCAAAGGGGTACCTGTACCAAATTAAATCAGGTGGCTGTGTCTATATCCCAGACAATAGTGCTGACATTATACTCTATCTTAAACATACACCGCATGCTGTACCTTGCCCAAACAATCTTTTTCCTTTCTTAGCTGAATGATAGGCAATAGTTTTTCCCTTGGGGTATGTGGTAGTTACATAATCTAGTGTCAACTTGAGACTAAAAGAGTGAAGGGGTGGAAGTTAGCCAGTCAATCAAGTCGTTGCTTAATGATCTCATTTGGAGGTGGTATGGAGGTAAATAGCAGTGGGACACAGACACGTTCTGGCATACCTGATGACATGACACATGGAGCTATATTAGAGCCCTGGAGCTGGAGGAGCCATGTGGAGACCCACACCAACATGGAATTGCCCCCACTGCCCTGAAGCCACAAGACGTTCCACCCACTGGCCTGTGAGCTTCCTGCATTCAGCATTACTGTGTGTTTCACTAGTCTGAAGAGGAATTTATGGATAAGTATTGGACATTTGGGCTAATATCAGACTTATGGACTTTATCTGCACTGGGCTGCGATGTTTTTTCAATATTCAATTGCCCATGTATATAAAGCTCTTTCTTATACACATATGAGTGTCTATGAATTGGTTTCTCTAGTCAACCTGGACTAACACAGGGTGAAGGGCATGAAAACGTGCTACTTTATTTTGGAATCTTTACTTTCTTCCTCATGTTCTATTATTGTAATTATAAACTGCTGCTTTGTTTCAATTCAATGCATTCTGTTCATGAAATGTTGTAGTTAAAGCCATTTGAGTCTTCACATCATATCAGGCTGGTTTCACATGCTTGCAGCAAGTCCCTCCCTTTAGTCTCCAGGAGGATGTTCTTCTTGACCACTTTCATTCTAACCTGACTGAGAAATGTAGCCTTGTCTTGTAATAAGTTCCACATAACTATGAGAAGGTAATAAAGATTACAAAATTACTTATAGTGTCTGCCTCGATTTCTGCAATACTTTGAAGCATGTAGCAAGCTAGGTTGCTATGCCCTTGTACTAAAATGTCCCACAATAAACAATAATTGGCATAACAACAATTGGAAAGTGTTTGAGATAGTACATTTCACTCTGTCCTTCGGATAAATCCTTAGCTCTTTCTGTTAACATAAGTGACCAAAAAATACTGAGAAGGGCACAGTGAAGCTTAAAAAATTGTAAACTTCAAGTAACTGTGCCTTAGAATGAAATTATACTGAGTTTATGCCATCTCACAGAGACTCTATAGGACCGAGTACAACTGCACTTGTGGGTTTCTGAGATTGTAGGCTTTATGGGAGTAGAAAGCCTTGTCCTTCTCCTATTGACCTTGCAGTTCGCAGCCCAATGCATAACCACTATGCCACCAGGGCTCCTTACCCAAAAGGCCTACATGATGCAAGAGTTAAATTGTCACAGGCCAATGCAGAACAACACTGAGAAATTCAGCTAAGATGCTTACCAGTGCTTCTGCCACTCGTTTTGGGGGAAGGATTCTTTCTCACAACGACATCATTTTTCACCGTTTTAGGAGCGGGGCCTATAACATGAGACAAAAACAGCCCTTTTCATTGGAATTGAAAGAAAACAGACATTCGATATATTATAATGTGGATCATGTTTATTTTGCCAGTTACAGTTTTTTTCAAGGGTTTAAGTTAAATAAGCAAGCAAACAAAAGTAGAAAAATCATTTTCCATGAACGTAAAGTGACTTCCAAAGGTGAGACTACAGAAAGGAGAAAAATAGAAAGGTGTTCCAAGTTGTCTCTGTGCCAAAATCAGAGGACCATTTAAAAACAAACAAATGAACAAAAACTATATGTACTTAGTGAAATCAATGGTTGAAAATCTCCAAGAGGCAAAATTGTATTTCAACTGTATAGCTGATAAAAGAAAATGTCATCTAATTATTTACTACCTTTAATGCCAAAGAAAACATAAGTAGCCACAATCAGATTAAAGTATATTGATTCAGGAAACAATTTTTAAAACGTTAAAAAAATATTTTAAACTAGGAAAGGTCAATAATCTATGAGGATCGTGTATCTTCCTGCCAGGAAACGTTACCCTCTTCACGCTTCACTCCATGGACTCACTACTATTGAGTCAATTCTCACTCACAGCCAACCTAAAGGACAGGGTGGAACTGTCCCTTTGAGTTTCCAACACTGTAACCCTTTTCAGAAGTAGAAAGCCTCCTCCTAAAGCTACTTTCCCAAAAGGCTGTGGTCAATCAAGTTTTTAATGCTAATTAAATGAAATTAACTAGTAAATGCATGTTAAATGAAGTTTTCAATGTATATTAGAGGTGGCAACAAATTGAACCAGCTCGATATCCTCCTGGCTTCTTCCCTAACAACTTTCTCGGCCTCTCTGCTGAACCACCACCCCTTTGTCAGTTTGTCATATTTTGGTGGCTTTACACGGCTATGCTGCTGGAAACTCTGCCATCAGCACTTGAAATACCAATTTGGTAGCCCATGGTGGGCTTGTTTCAGCAGAACTTCCAGAGTAAGACAGACTAGGAAAATAACGTGTGATGATTGGTCTATAGAAATTAGGCAATAAAAATCTCTCTGGGTCGTAATACAATAAAGCCCTAGATAGTGTTGGAGTTGAGCCCCTATGTTTCAAACAACTGCACAATAGCAACAATTGATTCGGATATTAATGATCACAACAGTGATAGAGAACAGGGCAGCAATTAGTTAGGTTCAGCGTGGTGTTGCCATGAGTCAGAGCTGACTGGACAACAACTAAGAACAAAACGAATGGGGTATGTACTTCAGTTTCCTTCTCAGTAACTCACAGTGCTCAGATTCTATTACCCATAATCTCTTTTAGCTACCCTTGAGTTTGACATAATAAGCTCTGGAACATTGGTAGCTTCTATCACTGGGTTTGGGAATAATTTTCTGGTCTCCATATAGCAGCACCTTTGAGCATCAGCTCAACAGTTCCGAATAACTGGATCCCAGGAATAATGCAGGTCCCTTTCCAAGTTGTGCCTTCTTGGATTTTATAATTCTTAAAGCTTCCCAGTGTCTTTCCAGTTATTTTTGGTTACTCAGATTACCAGTGAAAATTAAGGATTCAGCACAATTAAGGATAGATTGAAATATTTTATCTCAAGAATTTGCCAATAATTGTCATTTTATCATGGAAAATTTTAGCACAAGGGCATAACAACCTAGCCCTCTATATGCTTTAAAGGATTTCAGAATTAGAAACAGACACTATAAATAGTTTTGTAAACGTTATTACCTTCTCATAGCTATAAAATTTTCAGAACCTTAGGGATTATTTCCTGTTTCCCATCATCACCCAGAAATGAAATCCACCTGCAAATTATACTGCTATCTGTCTCATTATCCTATTTGACAAATAACTTTTCTACTAAACTCATTTCGGTCTATATCTTTTTTTTTGTTCTGCAGTGAGTCTCATCACTGGCATCCCTGAAAGGGTGGGCGTTCGATGAGAAATCAATGTGGCAGTTGTGGTCTTTGTCCAATGCCATTGAGTCAGTTCCAACTCCTAGTCACTCTGCACAAGAGAAGAAAACACCGCCCAGTCCTGCTCAAGCCTGAGCTGATCTAAGCCGTGATGTTGTCAATTGCCACATGTGTGTGTGGGTGTTGGACATCGACTAGGGAAGACTGAAAGCCAGCTAATGCATTTGAATGACGGTGCTTGCAAATAAGATTGAGGGTGCCATGGACTAACAAAAGAACAAATGGCCCTGTCTTGGAGGAAGTACAGCTAGAATGCTCCTTAGAAGCAAGGATGGCAAAACTTCAACTCACATACTTTGGACATGTTATCCAAATACCATATGACCCATCAGTACCTTTGCTGGGCATAGACCTCAAAGAAATAAGAGATAGATCAGGAACAGAGGTATGCTCACCCATGTTCATTTCAACATGGTTCTTAGTAGCAAGAAGTTGGACCCAGCCCAAATCCCCATCCACAGGAGAGTGGATTAAAAACCTTGTATATACGCACAATCAAAAAGAGTGAGGGAACTATGAAACCACTCATGACAAGGAGGGATCTGGAAACCATTATGTTGAGTGAAGTTAATCAATCGCAAAAGGACAAATACTGTATGAATTCATTAAAGGCAAGCACCAGTACAGGTGCAGGCTCAGGATGTCAGGCCATCCAGTCTGCTGGCCAGGCATCATGGTAGAGAGTCTGACTGGTTTCCATGAACCACGTACCATCCTCACTATGTGTGTATCTTGAAGGTCATTTTGGTGGAGAGATCCGCCCACCAGCTGGGATCAGATCTTTGAGAGTGGGGGAAGGGAAGCTGGCAGCTAGTGGCCACCCTGCCAAGGTATGACGAGGTCCCCGTGGACTGGCAGATATTCCTATTAGAGTGATGAAAGATAGTGATGGGAAAATCAAGTCAGTGATGAAAGGGAGCAAGCACATCTGGGAGAAGACAAGTGTGTGTCTGTTGGTAGAAAAGGGGGGAGGACCAACTTCCTAGCTTGAGGGTAGTGGGGGGGGGATGGCTAGCAATACTATTAAGGACTTTAAGGGGTTGTATGCCTGGTAATATGTACTTAATAAGTCACGTTGGTCCAAGTTTCTGTACACCCCCTGGGAACCGCAGCCATGTGCCATAGAACAATTGGACATTGAATCCTGGATCTTCAGGGTGCACAACATGCTTCAAAGGCCACACCAGAGACACCCAATGGAAAATCTCACTAGGTGAACTAGAGTGGCAGTTGCATAATCTCCTATCAACTTAAGTGAAGGGGTGGAGTCTAGCCTGTCAATCAGGTTGCCGCTCAATGACCTCATTTGGAGGCGCGACAGAGATAAATAGCTCACTGCAGGCCAGACCCACTCTCTTTGCCTTCCCTTTCCTGCTGTTGAGACACTCAGAGAGCTACAAGAGACACATACAGACCTGTGCCAGCGCTGACATGCTTCCACAGCCACTGGATCCCCAAGCTTTCTACCCACTGGTCTGTGATCTTCCTGCATGCTGCATCATTGAATGTGGTGTGTGAGTCTGAAGAGGAATTTAGACTAGTATCGGACATATGGACTAATATTGGACTTATGGACTTGATCTGGACTGGGCTGGGATGTTTTCTGAATATACAATTATTCTTTGCTATAAAGCTCTTTCTTATACACATAAAAAGAGTGCCTATGAATTTGCTTCTCTAGTCAACCCAGACTAACACAACTAGACTCTACCTCAAACACCCCTGTAACCGAAGGATTTAAGATTGAAATTACATGGCATGTGAAGAAGCAGAAGACAGCTATACCAAGATTATGGGACTGACAGGAGGTGGACTAACATTAACTTACTACTTCAAAGTCCTGCTTGCTGCATTAAGATGTGTATCACCCTGGCAGACCTGTGACTGAAAGTGGCAGTGAGTGGATATTATTTTAAGTTTTGCCTTAACCACTAACTCCCATTGTTTGTGCAAATAGCACACAATCACATAAGGATTTATTTTGTACAAGTGAATAATCCAAGGATTGTGATATGTAGTTACCCTACACATATTCAAACTCCCTCTCTCAATAATGTTTTAAAAATAAATACCCTGGGCAAACAAATGACACTATAAGCAGAAGGTCTGTATGCTCCAAGGAGATGATCAATAAAATGCTCTACCATAAATTAACAAGGATGTCTCTAAGGTGAGCCAGGAGCCTATAAAAAACATAGATTTAGGAATGGATTTGGGGCTCACACTTAACCCTAGCTCCAACCTAAGAACAAGTAGTTCTTACAACATGGCTCTGCTCCACACTCATCCGCATGAAGTAAACTCAGAAGATATGGGTGCTATAGGAAAGGGTGGTGAAGAAATTAGAAGGTGCCTGACTATCTGATAGAGCATCTGGGGTCTTAAATGTTTGTTTCCAAACAAACAGCCATCTAAGTGAGACGTCAACTAAGTCCACATGGAAGAAGCACACCAACATCTGCGATCCAAGGATTGTAAATTAGTATTCCAAATCTAAAGGAGGAATTTGGACATTGAACCTTGGATCTTCAGCGTTAACAATGGGAGATTCTGATGAGCAGAAGGCTATGTATGACAGTGAAAGCCCAAAATACATTTGTAGGATCTACACAGATAATAAGCTTCTGGCGATTTCCCTCTAACCATAATTTAGGGATAGGAGTGACCTGGTTATCACACAGGGAGTACTGGGGAGATGACTACAGTGAATTAAAAAGATAAATCTGACTCAAATAGTTAAAACCATGCCACTTGACCTCCCTCTCATACACTTTTTGCTTGATCTGGTTTTGAATATTTTCTGTGATGTTTGCTTTCTTTTTCACATTGGGGTTTATCTCTGTTTAAATCTGTCATTGTTGGTAGCCTTACTGAATCTGTGTTATGTGCTTTTCTGTTTTTTCAGAATATGAAACCCAGAGACAACACTAGAATAAGGGTTCCTAGGGGTTGTGGTGGGGGAAGTGAAAAGATAGGGTAAGCTAATCTCAGAATTCAAGAAAAAAGAAAAATTTTGAAATTGGTTTTGGAAGCAATTGTACAATATTGCTTGATGTGATTCAACTATGAATGGTATTATGTCTGGATAAGCTCCTAATAAAAGGGTTTAGAAAAAAACATTTAAAATAAAAGAAGTGGGTGAGACTCCATCTCATTCCCTTTGGACATGCTACCAGGAGAAACGAGTCCCTAGAAGAGGACATGGCACTTGGTCATGCAGAGGGCCAATAAAAAGGGGAACTGCTTTGAAACTGGGCCTGCAATTAGGCGCTCAAACAGAACGACAATTGTAAGGATGTCTCAGGATGGGGCCATCATTGGCTCTGTCACTGTGAGTTGGTCCCTAGCAACAACATCATGAGACAATTCAAATGAGATGTCCGCGTGGAGGGATTTACATGCATCCTTGAAAGAATATCACAATGAGTGAAGGGGCAAAGGCGGAAAATCACAGGGTCAGACAGTGAACAGATACTGAGATGGAAAAAGAATCCTCATTGGCCTGCTCAGCACAGGGTGTCATTAGTCACAGGTCAAGGAAAAGTCATGCTGGACAATTCAGTGGAGGGGCTTACCAGTGGTTTCCTTATTGGCTTCTCGGGTAGGCTGCACAGTGACAGTACTTGGCTCCCTTTGCAGTGTAGGGATGCTCAGAACCTTGGTGGTAGAGGTTGAAGCTGTGAGATGAGAGAGAGACAAGACCTAGTCATCAAGATTGAAAGACCTCGTGACACTTTTACTCCTTGCATAGAAACTCACACATAATCATAGCATAGCATGCTCATTTTGACATTTAAAAGTTGTCTTAAGACTTTGATTTAAAAATGCAAAGAAGCCTCAATGGAGGGGAGGGGGGTTGAATGGTTGTCCATGGAAGCTAAGTGAATTGCAAAAAACGAGATTATGGAGAGGAGACAAGTAGAACTGCCAGTTTTCAAGCGGTCTCCACACCAGACAGATGAGCAACATTATAAAACCAAAGGATTGCATAGATACTCAATGAGCCCGATGGCTACATGTCTCTAAAAGATAAAATTTTGCTCCAGTTGTGGGATATATAAACACAATGTTTGTCTTACTGGGTAGTCTTAAAAATCAAAGGAATCATAGTGATTTTTTTAAATCTTCATGGAGGAAGAAAGCCTCATCTCTCCCCCACAGAGAGGCTGGAAAATTGTCGACTTTGCTGTTAGCAACCCAATGCCTAACCGACATTTCCCACATTTAAACGGTATGCCACCAGGGCTATAAACTGATATCATTGACATCATACACAAATAAAGTTTTACTGAAGATTATCCAACAATGGTTGCAGCAATACATTGACCGGGAGCTGCCAGTAGCTCAGGCCAGATTCAGAAGCAGATCTGGAACAAGGGATATCATTGCTGATGTCAGATGGATCTTGGCTGAAAGCAGAGAATGACCAGAAAGATGTTTACTTGGGCTTCATGGATTATGCAAAGGCGTTCGACTATGAGGGTTATAATAAACTGTGGAGGACCTTGAGAAGAACAGGAGTTCCAGAACCCTTCACTTGGAACTTGTACATGGATCAAGAGACAGTTGTGCAACCAGAACACGGGAGTCCTGCATGGTTTAACATCAGGAAAGGTTTTTTGGTCAGAATTGTATCCCCTTGCCACACTTAATCTGTAAGTGGAGCGGCAGCACAAAAGAGGAAGGCCCTCAACCAAATGGATTGACCCACCAGATGCATCAATGGGCTTAGACGTAGAGACAGTTGTGAGGATGGCGCAGGACTCTTTAGGGTTTCATCCTGTTTGCGTAGGGTCGTTATGGGTCACAGCTGGCTCTGTGGCACCTAACAACAACAGCAACCAGGATCCCTAGGTAAATACTAGGTGTCATTTAAAGAAGAGATCTATGAGATGTTTAAAAATAGGAGAGATGAGTGAGCTATTAGGATCATAATATCATCCCGACATAAGACCTCATCCCTCGTGAGTTAGTTAATTGTGCCAACCTGGCCGATAAACACGTGGGGTTAATTGAAGGGCGGAGGAATAAATGGGTGGTGAGCCTCGCCTTTCTAGTTCTTGGGTCTCTTGCTTTGTGATGGTCGCACCAGGGTGCAGCTGCCTTAGCAGTTCCCTGCTTCAGCTTGCAAGATTGACTTCCTACAAGACATCCCCAAGGAGAAGCCACATGGACCTATCCCGATGCAGCCCTGGGTGCTGGAGCAGCCGTGTGGAGACCCCTGCTAGTGCTGAGATGCTTATCCGTTCACTGACTCAGCTTTCCTCCTGCAGTCGGCATCATTGCCTCTGTTTTGTGAGGTGGAGGACTTTGTGGACTGGGGTTGGGTTAATGGGTTAATGTTGGACTTGCGGGCTTGGGCAGCATTGGGTTGGGATGTTTTTGTGATGCACACTGCTTTACATAAAACTCTCTTATACATGAGTTGCTGTGGATTTTTTTCTCTAAAGTACCTAGACTAATACACCTCGTTAAGTGGTTTTTCCCACATCCTGGGTTCAGTGACAGTTTCCAGGTTTTAAGGCTGGCAGCACACAGGCTAAACCAGTTCATTTTCTCCTGGTCTTCTTCGCCATTTGCCTTTTCACTCCTTCCGCTTTGACACCATCACCCATCTGTCAGTTGGTCATACAGTGGGCATTTCTACTCCTGTGAACAGGTGAGTCTTGGAAACCCTTGGGGGTTGTTGGGGTGGTTGCCAATGTGAATTGGGATTGGTCAAGGGCAGTGAGTTTGGGTTTGTTTAGGTTTTGCATGTTACTAAGACATTGAAAGATATCCCTGACATTTCAAAGACCTGCAAGGTCAGTCTTGGTGGACAGGCTTCAACAGAACTTCCAGACTAAAATAAGTTACTTATTTTAAAAATCGCTGATGAAAATCCTGTCAAAATTAACAGCATGTTTACGCTATGGTGCTTTAAGATGTATCTCCTGATTGGAAGAAACTACACAACAGCTCCATGTTGTCCGTCATCTCTGTTAGTAGCTCTTAGTTTGGCAAAGGCAGTTCCACAATATATGGATATTCCACAATTGGCTCTGCTGTTGTTGTTGTTGTTGATGTTGTAGTTAGATGCCATCAAGTCATTTCTAACTCATAGAACCCTATGTATGACAGAAAGACACACTGACTGGTTCCACATCATCCTCACAATTGTTCTTCTATTTGAGCCCAGTATTGCAATCGCCATGTCAATCCACCTTATCAATTGTTTCAGAGTCTCTTCTGACATCCACTTTGATCTTTTCTTTCCTTCTTGTCTCTTTAATGACTTTTTCACTCTCTTTATGAATGATGTTCTTGATGCCCTTCCCTAGCACATCTGGACTTCTGCCATTCCTGTTCAATGCACCAAATCTGTTCTTGAGATATTCTTGAAATTCAGGTGGGATAGCGTCAAGGTTGTATTTTTGTCTCTCGTGAACTTATTTCCATTCTCTGCCGCTGCAACCTGAACTTACATATGAGCAATTGGTGGTCTTTTCCACAGTCAGCCCCTGGCCTTGTGTTAGCTGCTTATATTGAATTTCTCCTTCATGTCTGTGCTAGTTAGTGTTTTTTTGTTTTGTTTTGTTTGGGGGTTTTGTGTGTGTGCCAGCATATAGGTAGAGGTTAGCCTGTCAATAAGGATGCAACTTGATTGGAGGGTGACTGAGATAAACAGCTCACTGGAAGCTGGCCCCTCTCTTTCTCTGCTTTCATCTTCCTGTTCAAAACCACATGGTGGCTCGCTGAGACCTGCGAGAACCCTGGAGATGCTTTCATCACCACTGGATCCACAAGACTTTGCATTCACTGGCCTGTGATCTTCCTGCATTTTTTATCATTGCATGTGCTGCATGAGTCTGAAGAAGGATTTATGGACTAGTGTCAGACTTATGGGCATTATAATATCAGACTTTTGGACTTTTGATCTGGACTAGGCTGGGATGTTTTCTTAATATACAATCACTCTTTGAGATAAAGCTCTTTCTTATATGTATATGAGTGTCTCTGGATTTGTTTCTCAACCTGGGTTAGCACAATCTCTTCCTAGAAATGTAATCAATTTGATTTTTGTTTATTACATGTGGAGAAGACCATGTATTTTGTTGCTGTTTTTCTTGTTGAGAAAGAAGCTACTTGCTATGAACAAGTTGTTGGTCTTGTCAAATTCTATTATGTGACCACCAGTTGTGTTTCTATCACCAAGATTATATTTTCTACTATTCTTTCTTCTTTGTTTCCATCTTTTGAATTTCAATAATCAGTAATAATCAATGCATCTTGATTGCATGTTTAAGCAATTTCAGAATGAAGAGGCTGGTAGACTTCTTCAATGTCTTCATCACTAGCTTTAGTGGTTGTTGCATAAACCTGAGTAACAGTTGTACTGATTGTAATTTCTTGACTGTGAATAGATATAATCTTATCACAGACAACATTGTATTTCAAGATAGATCTTGAAATGTCCTTTCCGGTGATGAAAGCAATGCCAGTCCTCTTAATTGTGTCATTCCCAGCATAGTAAACCCTATAATGTTTTTTAACACAAATGGCCAACACCAGTCCAGCTCACTCACTTTTCAATTTGTTGTACTGTGGTGGCTTGTGTGTCGCTGTAATGTTAGAAGCTATGTCACTGGGATTTCAAATACCAGCAGGGTCACCCAAAGTGAACAGGTTTCAGCAGAGCTTCCAGACTCAGGAAAGACCACGGAGAAGAAATAGATGGTCTGCTTCCAATGAATTCGTCACTTAAACCCTTATGAATAGCATGGAAACATTGTCAGACACCAAAATCCTAATAAATAGAAGCAGAATATTGTCAGAAAGGTAGTGCCAGATGATGGATCTCTCAGGTCAGAAGGCACTCAAAATATTGCCAAGGAAGCTTCCGTCTCAAAGGAGTGTCAATGTAATGACATGAATGGAGTAAAACCTGTGAGCGAGGAGCCTTACGGATCTTCCTTTGCTGGTGGCAGATGCAAATGCCATGGCTGAGGTCAGGTGCACCTCAGTCCTCAGAGTACTGACATGAATTTTCAACACTTAACAATGGTCTTGTGTGGCAGCTTTACCCAGTGCAATTCGTTCTTTGATCTATTTACTACTGCTTACAGAAACATTGATAGTGGTTCCAAGCAAGACAAAATCCTTGACAGCTTCAATATGTTCTCCATTTGTTGGTTTAATGATAAGGATTTTTGTCTTCTTTATATTGAGTTGTAATCCATACTTTCAGCAAGCGAAGTTTTGTCACCTACATATTGCAGGTGACTAGTAAGCCTTCCTCCACTCCTAATTCTGCATTCTTCCTTGTATATTCCAGCTTTTCTTATTATTGGCTCAAGCCATCACATATGGGTGAGTTAATTAAATGTTTGAGTAGCGTGACCCACAAGTGATGTTGTAAATATCCAAATGCCTCTTGGAAGATAGAAGTTCCCTACCCCCATCTTAAAGGAGAATCTCTACAGGCTCCTCCCCACAGCCAGAGCCATCCCAAGCCCACAAAGCACAGCCTTCTTTGTCACAGTAGTCAGTGAGGTGATCAACTACGAAGGAGCTTTATACTTTTGTGGAAATTTGAAATGAAAAGATAATGGAAACTTTCAAAAATCTTTTTTAGTGCCGCACCCCCCACCCCCACCTTGTATTTTACTGAAATCCTTGATCAAAAGGAAGAAATGGTGGAGAGCTCTAAAATGTTAAGTTGCTTGACTTCTGAAGAATTTGAGTGAGGTTTAGCTCAACTACATCTTGTCATTTCTGTTTTCAGTCTTTAGAAATTGTTACCTTTGTACAGACATGATAATGTAACCACAACAAATCTTTTTCTGTGGATAAGATAAAAGGATTACAAGACAAGGTACACACAGGGTCTTGATGCAGATGGTTACCAAAACTCTTTGGACAAGATGTCACCAGAAAATGTTTGCCTAAATAGTTATGTAAGTTATGTAAATTCTCAGAAAACATGCCTGTGATCACCACAGTAAACACTCCTGTAGACATATAGTGCTGTAACCAATTCACACAATACACATATGTCTTAAAATCCATTCAGAACAAAGGCATCACTTTGATGTGTGCTGTCTTCAGTTCCCCCAATTCCTTCTACAACAATCAGAACACTCTAGACTTTGTCCCTGATTCATCACTATAACTATCCTTATGTAAGTACCAGTTTTATATCAATGATATACAAGTATCCCCAATTCTAAATATAATTTAACTTTAAATAAAACTTTACTATTACTTCAACAGAATCCAATAGTGTCCCTAGCTAACATACTAAGTTAACATTACACGCTTCGAATGTATGTTTTAATTAGGCATTGAAGTTATCAGCAATATTTGGCAAAATGAATTCTATCACTGTGAATCATTAAATTCCATTTCTCTTAGTCAACATTGAAGGTTATCTGAATTTCCTGGTTTCAGTGAGAAATTCAAAGGTAAGTCAGGAACTAAAAATCCGAAGGGAAACTTCTTATGTGCCATACAAAAATATGTGGCCATTAGGGTTTTTGTGTTTCATAGTTGCTAAACCATTCGTTTCCCTTTCGTATTTTATGCTCAGACATGCTCCATTAGAAAGGTGTCCTAATCTCCCTAGATGAAAAAACAACAGATCTATTCTAATTCTAATACATATCCTTCAGTAGGAGAATCAAATGAGATGCCTGTGCATGAATTTGGTATCCCAGGGAGTCTCCTCGACTTCCCCTCCCTAGCACAGTGACTCAAAAGTGCAGGACTTACTTCCTCCAACCTCCACCTGATTAGAAATCCATAAATTAACAAGTATGTCTCTAAGGTGAGCAAGAGATAGATTTTAAAAAAAAAACTTAGATTCAGGAATGGATTTGGTGCTCACACTTAATCCTAATTCAATCTTAGAACTATTAGTTCTTACGACATGGCCCTGCCTTTATGAAGGAAACACAGAAAATATGGGTACTATAGCAAATTGTGGTGAAAAAATTAGACAGTGCCTGGCTGTTAGAAAGACTAGCATCTGGGGTCTTAAAACTTTGTTTTCAAACAAACAACCATCTATGTGAGATGTCAACTAGGCCCACATGGAAGAAGCACATTAACATCCATAATCCAAGGATAATAAATGATACAATCCAAATCAAAATGAGGGAATATTATCAGAGCTTAAATTATGACATTCTGGTGAGCAGAAGGCTATATATGACAGTGGAAGCCCAAAATACTTTTGCAGGAACTACACAGGGAATAAGAATTTGGTGATTTCCCACTAACCATAATTGAGAATGGGAATAATTTAGTTATAACAGAGAGTATTGGAGAGATGACTACAATGGATTAAAATTATAAATCTGACTTGAACAGTTAAAACATTGTCACTTGATCTCCCTTTCGGTACATTTTGTGCTTGATCTGGTTTTCAATATTTTCTGTGGGTTTTTTTTCATATTGGGATTTGTTTCTGTTGCATTCTGTCAATGTTGGTTGCCTTCTTGAGTCTGTTATGTGTTCTTCTATGTTTTCTGGTATATGAAACCCAGCAGAGGTGACTTTATAATGACAAGAACCAGAATAAGGGTTCCTGGGGAGTGCGGCAGAGGGAGGATGGAGAGGGGTAAGAGGGCTAATATCAAGGAATTCAAGAAGGATGAAAATGGTTTGACACTGATTGTGGTAGCAATCATACAACACTGATTGATATAACTGAACTATGGAATGGTATGATATCTGGATTATCTCCAAATAACATGGTTTGGAAGGAAAAAAAGGGGAGATACAAAACAGACCAGTGCAGAACAAGAGGCAAGTAGACCAAGGTAAAGCAACACTGGAATATTCTGCCAAGATGCTTACCAGTTATTTCCCTATTGGCTTCCAGGGGAGTCTGACAGGATACAAAGATAACAAACGGGTCCCATTCATCAAAATGAACTACAAAATTCTCAGGATCACAGGTCCCGAATGCTAGATGAGACAGAAACAAAACAAAACAAAACTTTGTCATTGAAATAGAAGAAAACAGTCATTTGGGGGACTTTTAATCATGGACTTGACATGCAGAACCTACAATGGAGTATATCGGGCTTATTTTGCCACTTACAATTTATATGAGGCTTTTCAGTAAGCACTCAAAGATACACAGATGGCACAAGCTCTCTTTCAGGTGGCAAAGTGACTTTGAAGCACTTACTGATGAAGATCAAAGCCTTCAGTATGGATTCTACTTCAACATGAAGAAAATTAAAATCCTCAAAACTTACCCAACAAGCATATCAAAAATGCCATAAGACATAATAAATTGATAAAACAATGGGGGGGGGGACAAGAAAAAGATAGCACTTTACCTGCATTCATAATCAGTGCCCAATAAATCCATCAATGAATCTAACCTTATATTGTATTAGGGGGAAATTCTGCTGCTCTTTTTAAAATGCAAAGGATTAAGCCATTGCTGGACCGAAGCTACACTATTTTCAATTACTTTATAGGCATGAGTAAATTGACTAATAAATGAGGAAAACCAAAGAAAAATAGATGTCTGTGATTTATAGTGTTGGCAAATAACAATCAATGCACCATCATCCTCTTCGAGAAGATCAAACAAATCTGTTTTAGAAGACGCACCCGCAGAATTCTCTATCAAACTGAGAATGACAAGATCTTGTCTCCTGTCTTTGGGCATGTTATCAGGAGGTATCAGTCCCTGGAAAAGATCATTATGCAAAAATGTCAAGGATGGAACAGAACGAACTGTGTGGGAAACTGAGAAATGGGAAGAGAGTGCATGCAGACAAATTCTCTACGCTCATATTGGAGGAGTCTGGGAGGCAGATTCTGCTGGAGGAAGGCCTTCGCTCATGAGCTGGAGATGTCTCCCAGTCACATTCTCCCAAGTAAGAGTGATCCCCCCACGGTGTTCCCCCTAGTGATGCCAGTTTTAAGGTGCTGCTTGCAAGCACATGGTTGCTTAACTGCTTGAAGGCTATTTGCCTGAAGGTTGTCTACCATCAAAAGCGGTCAGACCACCCATCTTAAGTAAGGCCCACTCCCTTCTGATAACAATCACAGAGTGTTCCCCTAGAGAAGAGATCAGGGACACTTAAGGTCAAGCCAGCTTAGGAACGTCCAAAGTTAAGCTACCATCTCAACTCTAGAACCCACCCATCTTGTTATGTATGTACCTTCCTGTCATGTATGTCCTGGCACATCCCCTTTGTATTATGTGTGTATCTCTCATACAACCCCTTCCTGTTACATATGTGTATGATGTGACCTGCATGCCTGAGATTATATAAGTCTGTGAGAGAATACATTCTCCCCATCTCTGGTCCCAGTCTCCATGAAAGAGGTGAGCCCTTGCATGCCTCCTTGTCTGTTGTTTCTTTAATTTACCCTTCAATTACACAACTGCCTCTTAGGACCCATTTGGTTGTGAAGGCTGGTCCCCCACAGAACTGCGCAGCAGTAATCATGAGGTGTTGATGGGAACAGGTATCAGGCATCAAAGACCCAAAACAAAACCAAAAAAAAAAAAATTCATATCCATGGGAATGAGGGGAAGGCAGAGTGAAGACCCAAAGCCCATCAGTCGTCAATTAGACACCCCCTGTCAGAAGGGCCACAAGGAAGAGATGAGCCAGTCAGGGTGCAGCATAGCACCGACAAAATAAAATCTTCCTCTCATTCTTTAATGCTCCCCATCCCCCAACCATCATGACCCCAATTCCATCTTACAAATTTGGCTAGACAAGAACTTGTATACTGATACAGATAAGAGCTTGCAACACAGGGAATTCAAAACAGATAAACCCCTCAGGACCAATAAGGGGAGCAGCAATACTAGGAGGATAAGGGGGGTGGAGATGAAGGGGGTACTGATCACAATAATCGACATATAGTCCCCCTCCCAGGGGAACAGACAGCAGAAAAGTGGGTGAAAGGAGACAGCGTTCAGTGTAAGACATAAAAAAAATTATAAATTATCAAGAGGGCGTGGGGGAGGGAAGTGGGGAAAATGAGAGGCTGATACCAGAGGCTCAAGTAGAAAGAAAATGTTTTGAAAAAGATAATGACAACATATGTAGAGATGTGTTTGACACAATGGATCTATATATGGATTGTGATAAGAGCTGTAAGAGGCCCCAAATTTAAACAACAACAACAAAAACTGAGCAGCATTTCTTTCTGTTATTATATAAAGGATTGCTTTAAGTCAGAAGCAAACCAATGGCACACAACAGCATTTCAAAAAGTAATGAAATGTATTTATTGAAATTGATGGCTGCACGTCTCCAAGAGACAAAGGTCTATGACAGCTCTGTTGTCCTTGTGAGATGTCATAGAGTCCAACTCTATGCACTCCCATGTACAACAGAGCAAACACTGCCTCTTCCGCACAATTGTCCCCATGGTTGAGCCCATCAACCCAGTCACTGGGCCCTTCCACCTTGTCCAGGGTCTTCCTTTTTGCTACCCCTCTTCTTTACCAAGCATGATGTACTTCTCCAGGGACTGATCTCTCCCAAAGTACACGAGATGAAGTATAGCCATCCTTACTTCTAAGGAACATTCTGGCTGTACTTTTTCCAAGACAAATCTGTTTTTTGGCAGCCCATGATACTTTCAATATTCTTTGATGGCACGATAATTCAAATGTGTGGGAGTTACATAATTTCACTTCAACTTGAAGACAGACAAAAG
The DNA here is from genome assembly GCF_000313985.2 of Echinops telfairi. Lineage (NCBI taxonomy): Eukaryota > Metazoa > Chordata > Mammalia > Afrosoricida > Tenrecidae > Echinops > Echinops telfairi. The sequence goes on along the minus strand of NW_022111359.1, from coordinate 7,388,352 downwards.
TGTAGGGGTGGAGTCTAGCCTGTCGATCAGGTCACAGCCTGATGGGAACTCCTTGTGGGTGTGGCCCTCTCATAAAGAGGGTCTTGGAAACCTCCCCTCACTCTCGGTGCCTTCGCCTTCCTGCTGGTAGACCTTGATTGCCACCAGAGCCCTGGAGATGTACCTACCACCATTGGATCCACAAGATTTTTCACCCACCAGCCTATGATCTTCCTGCATTCTGCATCATTACATGTGTCTGCATGAGTCTAGAGATGGACTTATGGACTAGTATTGGACTTATGGGCTTGAATTAGGACTAGGCTGGGATATTATCTTGATATGCAATTACTTCTTTTTTTTTTAAATCAATTTATTGGGGCTCATACAATTCATCACAATACATAGATCAATTGTGTAAAGCACATCTATACATTTGTTGCCCTCATCATTC
>NW_022111359.1:7382557-7387037 GCF_000313985.2 Echinops telfairi | reverse complement strand
ATGGCCGCTTGTTTGCCTACAAGCCTTTAAGACCCCAGACGCTATATCTTTTGATAGCCGGGCACCATCAGCTTTCTTCACCACATTTTGCAATTACTTCTTGATATAAAACTCTTTCTTACACATAGGAGAATGTCACTTAGTCAACCTGGCCTAACACAAAGTGCATCAATTGTTCTTTGGTCTTCCTTATTCAATGTCCAACATACATGTGAGACTATTGAAAATGCCCTGGATTGGGCCAGACTCAACCTTAGTCCTCAAAGTAACATCCTTGCTTTTCATAGGGCTTGTTACCATAGAGCTTGGCAATGTACTATGCACTGTGTCTCTGATTGCCACTGACAACCCTTGAGGCACCCAGTCATGTGATAAACATGTATCCAGAGGTAAGTTATTTTTGTAAGGAAAATCAAACTTACTTCTGCGATCAGGTCTTACTGAGAATGCCAAGTTGATCTTCCAATGTGACCTCATTTGCAACACTTGCCCTGACCAGAGAATGATGCCTGAAACAATAGCAAGGTAGCTTCCAGTGGTTCCTAGCCATTTCTAATAACAAAGTGGATATCTGGGATCTTAAAAGCCCAACAGGGCAGCCATCCCCTTAGATACTGAATCTCCACAGAAGATGAACCACTCATTTTGGGCTGATCTGTGTATCCTAAAGGTGGCTTGATCAAAAGAGGGACCTGTGTAAGCAACCCCCCAAACGAAGCATTTGTCATAACTAAGATGGCTACTTTAGAACTGAGAACTAAATTTCCATTTTAAATCAAAACTGCAGCATGGCCTGAAATAGTTCCTATTGCTATTCTGCTTCTTGTAAAAAGTTGAACTCAAAAGACCATGATTTGTCATCAACTCATTGTTCTGTGGTGGCTTACCTGTTTCTATGACACCTGAAGGTATGCTACCACTGTTGCAAAGACTTGAAAGGTCACCCCTGGTAGGCAAGACTTCTTGGAGTTTCAGGAGAAGACAGACTAAGAAAAAGGACTTGGAGATCTACTTCTGAAAGAATCGGCCAGTGGAACCCTTATGAATAGCAACAGAATATTGTCTGATACAGTAACACGATGAGCTCTTCAAAGTGAAAAACACCGAAAATACACCTGAGGAAGAGCCGTCTCCTCAATGTAGAGTTGCCTTGAATGACATGGATAATGCAAAGTGCACTATCTCGAAAGAACACCCAGAATTCTCCTCGGAAGTGAGGATGGCGAATTTGTATCTCACCTACTTTGGACATGTTATCAGGTGGGACCAATCCCTGGAGAAGGGCATCATGCTTCATAAAGCAAAGATCAAGAGAAATCATGAAGCCTCTCAACCAGGTGGATTGACGCAGTGGCTGCCACAATAAGCTCGAACGTAGCAAAAATGGCGAGGATGGCACAGGACAAGGTGGTGCTTCCTGTGAGTTGGGACCAACTTGATGGCAACTAACAACAGCAGGTGTCTCTGCATCCCGTAAGTGCCAACCAGCTTCTTGTTCATCCTTTGTGCTCAGTGGTGCTCCGTTGTAAGGTTACTCTAAACCTCCATAGAACAATTAAAAAAATTTTTTTTCATTGCTAATTAAATCCATATCCTTCATGAGGAAACTTGAGTGAGGTGTGTGTGTGTGTGTGTGTGTGTGTGCCCCATTAGAAGAATTCTGTGGTCAGCGGAGGGGCAGAAGGAGAAAATCGGAAAGAGTCAGGAAGTCAATATAGATGCCAAGGTGAGATGCTTACCAGTACTTTTCCTCTTGGCTTCCTGGGGTGGTTTACAGCTCAAAATGATAGCATGCAGCTCCCCATCCTGACGAATGACTTCCAAGTCCATGACAGCAGAGGTAGAAGCTGTAAATGAGACAGATAAGAATTTCTCTTTGGAATCAAGATAAAATGGATATTTGTGAGACTTTTCATCATGGTGCTGACATTCACGGTCTCTCATAAGGTAAGCCATTTTTTATTTTGCTGTTTATAAATCATTTCAAGGGCTTGAATTAAATAAACAAAGAAACAAAAGTAGAAAAAGAAGTGATTTCCCATTGTTGCTGAGTGATTTCTAAAAGTGAAGATATAGAGAAAAGTAGAATTGCTATGTTCGAGTGGTCTTTACACTAATATATGAGTTACTGTAGAGATAGAAGTGTATACCGAGGCTACCTGTCTCCAAGAGACAGTCGTCTGTGCCCTCGACAGTATTAATAAATGAAAATGTCACCTAATTGCAAAACGGCACCTTATAAAAGCCGGAGATGAGTTCAACATGATGAGTTCAACTCAGAGTGGAACATCTTGCTTAGATAAATACTAAGTGCCTTTTGAAAAAGGAACTCAATGAAATATTTTTACATAGGAAAATGAAGTTATCTGTGAGGGTCTCAGTACCATCCGGAAATGAAAACCATCCTTCTTTATGCTACGGTTGTTTTCAACTTTTACTTTCAAAGCAAAGAAACTGAATATGTCCAGTATCTCCTGTGGTCTTCTTCACGTACATTCTCATTCTCCATCCTTTGACAACATCACATCTGTCAGTTTGTCTTGCTGTGGTGGCTTGCAGGTGGCTAAGCTACTGGAAGCTATATTGACAGTCTTTCACCTACCAGCTGTGTCACCCATGGTGAACAGATTTCTGTGGGGACTCAGCTCAAATCACTGCCATCCAGCTGCTGCAGACTCATTGTGACTATACTATAAGACAGGTAGAATTGCCCTTGTGAGTTTTGATCTTTCTCTCACGGAGTAACTGGTAGTTTAGAGCAGCTGACTTTGCATTTAGTAGCCAATGTGTAACCACTATGACACCAGGGCTCCTAAGACTGGACTGACTGGGAAGGCACATGAGTTAGTTTATTGTGCCAACCTGGCCGATAAACACATGTGGAGTTAAGTGAAGGGTGGAGAGATAAAAGACTAGGTGAGCCTCGCCTTTCGAGTTCTCAGGTCTCTTGCTTTCTGATGGTCAGACCAGGGTGCAGCTGCCTTAGCCAATTCCCTGCTTTAGCTGGCAAGGCCCACTTCCTGCAAGACATCCCTGAGGAGAAGCCACATGTCCCTACCCTGATGCAGCCCTGTGTGCTGGAGCACCCGTGTTGAGACCCCTGCCAGCACTGAGATGCTTACACATTCACTGACTTGGCTTTCCCCCTGCAGTCGGCATCATTGCATGTGTTTTGTGAGATGGAGGAGGACTTTGTGGATCGGTGTCGGAATACGGCTTAATGTTGGACTTATGGGCTTGGGCAACACTGGGTTGGGATGTTTTCTTATGTGCACTTAACCTTTATATAAAACTCTCTCTTATCCATGAGTGTCTGTGGACTTGTTTCTCTAAAGTACCCAGACTAATACAGCATGTTTCAATCATTTACTTATAAAAATTAGCCCATGGAGGACTTGTGGGTCAAAATGGCCACTTAGACACAGGCAGGAGAAAGTTCCGCTACAACAACCAGGAGAAAATAAACACAAAAGAAGAAACAGGTTCCTGGAATGTTGAGAGGCAAGTTAAAAGGAAGTGGACTAAATCCTACACAACCTAAAAACTATGGGGACAGTGTAAAGAAGGAGTGGAAAAGGCAGATCCATTACCCAATTGCTAGCCTTAGATATCCTGGCAAAAATCCTGTGCACAGGCCAAGCCTGCTCTTGATCCCAGTGTGCACTGCCCTGCGCTCACTCAAGTGGTCTCCAGAGCCTGTCTATGCAGGCCCCACCCTTCTCTGGGGAGCTTACTCCCTCTCATCAATATCAGCGACAGGGCTGAAGGGCTGAGCAAAGAGCCCACCCAAACGGCAGTGTTCGAAATGTGTCTCTGTGTGGATATTTTTGCACCTGGAAAAGGATTCCACAGTTAGTGGGTGAATGGTGGGAAGAGAAAGGGAGTACATCATAGCACGGCAGGGTGTCAACAGACCTGTTGAGATAGAAAGGGGATTTACACAAGGTTTTCACAACTCAAAAGATAAAAATCATCACTAACCAAAGAGAAGCAATACTGGGAAAGTCAGCTGGGATTCTTACCTGTCGTTGTCCAATAAGATTGCAGGGGACGCAGGCACGTCCCGAAGAAAGCTATTGGCTCTGACTCCCCTTTATGAGTATAAACATTCAAATCCATGATAGCTGTGTTCAGGGCTGCAAGATGAGAAAAACAAAATATCGTTATCATTGGGATGGGGGGGAAAAGAGACATTTGTGGAATTTTTTTTAATTATGGTGTTGATACCCAGACTTTATCACGAAGTATATCATGTTTACTTTGATATTTGCAATTTATTTCAAGAGTTTGAGTTAAATAAGTAAAGAAACAAAAGTAGACAAATTACTAACTTTCTAAGGAAGTTAAATAACGTAAGGGGAAGAATATGTGGTTGTTGCTAAGTGCCTTCAGGTCCGTTCCAAATCATAAAGACCCTACCCACAACAAACGAAAGACCACCTGGCCCTGCACCAACCTCATCATTGTCTTTTGGCCTCAG
>NW_022111359.1:7378694-7380630 GCF_000313985.2 Echinops telfairi | reverse complement strand
CAGAGCAAAACCAAGCAACAATGTACAACAAAACAGCAACAACATCAATCCACTGACGAAGAACAAATTAAAATATACCAAGCAAGAAAAGCTTGCATTCAGCTTTCACATGCATATGAGGCGATTGAAAATACCATGGCTTGGGTCAGACACACCTTAGTCCTCAAAGTAATAGCCTTACTTATCAACACTTTAAACAGGTCTTATGCCAAAGATAGAGCCAATGAGACACATTGACATTCAAGGAATACCTGGAGTTAAATCTTTGATTTTACTTTAACAAAATTAGGAAATCGTTACTCTCAAACATTGGGCATAACTTGGCAGGATTCAAAGACATTCTTGCTCCTGTAACCCCTGGGATTACTGAAATTCCAGAGTCAGATGCTGACAATGGCTCTTTAAATGAAACTTCCCACATCCCTGGACACTTTGAGGTCTGACCGGAGGAGAGCTGCTCCTGATTTATCTATGAAATTCTTCGCCCCCTACATTCCTGGTTAAAAAAACAATTATATTTCTAACTGCATTTTGAATGTTAGTAGTTTTCCATCTGTTGGGTTCTGACTCTTCCTCTTTTTGTTGTCACTCAGTGTATCACTAGTGACTATTGGTTTATACTGAAGTGATGTCCGATCTTACAAGCCACAGTAAAAAAGACCACAGGCCAATCTCCTGAGAGCCACAAGGGTGGTGACTAGCCTAAAGATAGTAGAAGGTCCTGGGTCAGGATACAGTGAACATGGGTCAGATTAGGGCAGTTGGGTGTCTACAGGTCAAAAGCAAATATGTGTGTGAACGTTGGACATCGAATCAGGAAGATCTAAGAAGAATTTCATGCATTTGTGACGTTGATGAAGAATACCGAAAGAATTATGGACTGCCAAAAACAAAAAAGAAAGAAAAGCAAACAAGAGAGAACAAATCTGTCTTGGAAGAAGCAGGGCTAGTGTTCCTTAGAGGCAAGGATGACAAGAGTCCGTCTCATGTATTTGGACATGTTATCAGGAGAGACCAGTTCTGGAAAAGGACAACATGCTTGGTAAAGCAAAGGGGCAGCAAAAAAGAGGGAGGCCTTCAACAAAATGAATGGCCACCATGTATTCGACAAAGGGCTCAAACAATTGTGTGGCTGGTGCAGGGCTGGGTGATGTTTTACTCGTTTGTACATGGGCTCACCAAGAGTCAGAACTGACTCCACATCACCTAACAACAACAGCATACAACAAAAGGAACACATTGTTGAAGCACAACACAGCCCACCCTGTGTGAGAATCCCCTGCTAGATTTTAATAAACCCCTAGGAGTAAAGAATTTTCTCAAGTTGCCTCTTGCCCCCATGCGTTTTCTTTGCTATTTTGCCAAAATTATTTCCTGGTCATAATTGGAGCATTTTGTGTGATAAGTTTGCCATCTCGTGAGCAAAATTACAAAAGCTCTCAATTTGGGTTCATTTTTTGCATACCCAGGAGCCCTGGGGACATAGTGGTTACATGTGGGGCTGCTAACGACAAGGTCAGCAGTTTGAAGTCACCGGCTTCTCTGAGGGAAAGATGGGACATTCTCCTTCCTAGAGAGTTACAATCTCTGGGAAAACCTCAGGGGGAGCAATAGCCTGTCCTTTAGGGTCACTGTGAGTGCCTCAGTGGCAGTGAGCTTGGTTGGAGGCTTTCTCTCAAGTTTTCAACGTATCTCTTTTATGTTTATTTCTCAGAACCTGCACATTTCACTCTAGTTCAGTTTGTTTAGCTTTCTTAACTCAGCACATTTAAGCATTTTGCCTTTTCTTTCTGCTCAAGGTCTGAACGTTACAATAGGAAATTTAGTGGATGTAGCCTTCAGTACAGAAACCAATTCAATGTAGAGATCAAAATCCTCACAAGTAGACCAGTAGATAACATCATGATAAAAGGAGAAAAGGTTGAAGTTGTCAAGG
>NW_022111359.1:7375942-7378047 GCF_000313985.2 Echinops telfairi | reverse complement strand
TATGAGTAGAAACCAACTCCATGGCAAATAACAACAACATTATCTTTGCTGCCTGAAATGGATCATACTTTTGATCCAGGTGCACTGAAAATAATTGATTGGAATTTGAATGTTGGAAACAAAGAAAGATCAGTAGTTGAGAAATACGGCCTTGGTAATAGAAACACCACCACAGATTGCATGATACAATTTTGCCAGACCAATTACTCATTCATTGCAAATGCCTTATTTCCACACCATAAATGGCAACTATACACCTGGACTCTGACAGGCAGAATACAAAGGAATCAAACTGAAGAAATGATGGGGAATACACATCCTTCTTGAGGACACTGGAATAAGAAGTGTCTGTGTGAGAATTTGAATGCATCCTTAGAACAATTCCATGGTCAATGGGGAAGAAAGATAGAAAATCAGAGCTACCTGGAGCTGATGGAGATTCTGAGACAGAGATAGATACCCTAAAGGTCCACATGGTGCAAGATGGAAATCATCACAGGCCAAAACTGAGCAACACTGGGAAATAAAGCTGAGATGCTTACTAAAATTTTTCTTATTGTCTTCCGAGAAAGGCTGGCAGCTTATGATGACGATATGTGGCTCCCCTTCACTCCAAAGGACTCTCATTTCCATTGGGTCAAAGTCCAGTTCTGTAAGGTGAGACAGAAAGAAAGATTTCTCATTGAAATCAAAAGAAAACAGTTATTTCTGGAACTTTTAATTATGGTATTGACCCCCAGTGTCTAGGATAAAATTGTGCATGCTTACTTTGTCAATTACAATTTATTTTGAGGGTTTAAATTAAATAATGAAATAAACAAAAATGTTTAAATTAATAAATTTCTACAGAATTAAGTGGCTTCCAAAACCTAAAAATTCCTATTGAATCAATTCTGATTCATAGTAATAGGACACAGTAAAAGTACACCACTATGCCACCAGGACTGTCTACACCACCAGTAATTTACAAAGGTGAATATAGATTGAGAAGAAAGTATAAAGTATTTTCAAGTGATCTCTACACTAACAAATATGGTGACCATTATAAAAACAAAAGGAACACATACACACAAAATGAGATTGGTGTCTGTTTGTCTCCAAGAGACAAATTTCTGTGCGCACTGTAATTTTTATAAATAAAAAATATCCCCTAATTGTATATTGCCTTAAAAGTCAAGTACATGAGTTAAATTTGAATTGAAACATATTGCTTAGATAAAGACTAGGTATCTTTTGAGGACGAGCTCAGTGAAATATTTTAAAAATAGGAAAGATAAGTATGAGAGCCTTAGTACCATCCTGGAATGAAATTGTCCTTCTTTAAGCTATTTCTCCACACTTGTATTCAGCAATAGTTTAAATATATTGTAAGCATGACATCAAACTGATTGAATTAGTTCAGTAGCTTCCAGGTTTCTTTCCTACTTACATTCTTACTCTCTATGCCTCGACACCACCATCACCCATTTTTTGGTTTGGCTTACTCTGGTGGCTTGCATGTTGCTAAGATATTGGAAACTTTAACACTGGTATTTGAAATATTAACTTGATCACCTATGGTGGACAAATTTCATCAGAGCTTCCAGATAAAGCCTGATTTGTAAGAAAGCCTTAACTATTGAGTTATAACAATTAAATAATTATGATAGCTAGGTTTTGTGTCAGCTTAGTTGGGCCAGAGCCATCCGTAGTTCAGCAGTAAGGTTTTCTCCTTAAGGTGCAGCAAGAGACTCTGATGACACTCTTGGGGGTGGGGTGTATTTGATATTTATATGAGTGAAAAGAATGCTCTCTATCTTGCTTATTTGTCCTGCTGGCCTAGATGTCATGTCTGGTTTCTTGGAATTTGGGCTGGTGGCCCACTATGTGGCCTGTGAACCCTGAGTCATCAAAGCCTCACATCTGACCTACCAATCAAACTTGGTCTTCACTAGCCTGCCACCTGGCTTGTCTTCTGGCTTCCCAGGTTCCCTGCCCCTGTACCCATGTAAGTCAAGAAAAGCAAAGCCTTCATTTAAGAAACTAAATAGAAAAAGTATCCAAAAGAAAATCACCACAACATATTATGACCAAACTTCCCAAAATGAAGACAAGGAAAAAATTCC
>NW_022111359.1:7363868-7375570 GCF_000313985.2 Echinops telfairi | reverse complement strand
GTAGTTTCAGAAATTTCAAATGGAATGGGTATCAATTAGATTTCAAGATAAAAAGACTCTTACAAACTTGGGAAGAAATTAGTAAATATCAAGATAATCTCAAGGGAAATGAATAACCTCATCTAAATAAACAAGAAAAGAAACATAAAGATCTCCCAAAGAACTCACTGCTATCAAGTTGATGCTGACTCATGGTAACCCTATAGGACAGGGTAGAATTGCCACTGGGGGTTTCAGAGACGTTAATTCTTTATAACAGTAGGACACCCCACCCCACCCCCCACACACACATCTTTCTATCAAGCAGGAATGGATGGTGGTTTCAAACTGCTGACCTTATGGATTACAGCCCAACACACAACCAGTACACTACCAGAGCTCCTAGGAAACACCAAGATAATAGCAATGAAGAAAATGACAAGAGCATACATGAACACATTGAACTCAGCACAGAAAATTACATGGAATTAAAGAAACCAGATTTGCCACACAAAATCACATAGGTACACAGATATCAAAATGACAAAAATAAATTAATAAATTTTAATAATTACACTGAATGCAAGTGAATTAAATGCACCCATCAGAAGACAAAGGGCAGTAAAATGGGCAAGAAAATAAGACCCATCAATATGCCGCCCACAAGAGACACACTTTAGATACAAAGACAAAAGTAGCTTCCAAAAAAATCAAAGAATGGACAATATCTATCAAACTAATGGCAGTCAAAAACTAACAGGAGTATCAAGTTTAATTTCTGATGAAATCGACTTCAAGGCAAAATTCAGTATAAGAAACAAAAGAGCGTGGTATATAATGATTAAAAGAGCAATTGAACAAGAGGACATGCCATAATAAATATCTATGCACCCAAGGAAAGAATCTCAAAATGCATTAATCAAACTTTTACAGAGTTTAAGAAATAAAAGTCTATGATTATAGTAAGAGATTTTAACATACCACTCTCAATGAGGAACAGAACACCTGGAGAGAAACTCATTAAAGACACAGAGAAACTAAGCAATAAAATCAATTAAATTTGACCCTAAGGTCATATAGAGAACATTCCTCCCAACAAAACTTTACGCTTTCTTTTCCAGCACACATGGAACATGCTCAAGAATAGATCATAATTTAGGCCACAATGCTAGCATCTAAAAGAATTTTTTTTAAAAACATCAAGATATTATAAAGCAATAGTGAAGGTGGGAGGAGGAAGGAGCACTAGAACTGACTGTGATTACATAGCTCATTTTAAAGGTGATTTGGTCATGGGGAAAACAGCAAAATTTTAAAAGATAGGAAGAAAATGTTCTGAAATCGATTGTGGTAATGATTATACAATTCTTCTTGACATGATTGAATGATTAAATTGTGTGATGTAGATTATGTACAGTGAAACTGGGGAAAAAAGGAGTAGTGAAATTCCAACCTCATTATAAAGAAAAAAAGTGTGATAGAATGCAGTGAGTAAGAAGCTTTTTGTTTTTGGTTTTTCTCAGTCGGGCTGTTTTGTTTTGTTTTCTGCTAGAATTCCCTTGGTGCAGCAGACAAGTATTTTAGCCACAGGCCCACCGATTGGGACAATGACCATATATCTGCTCCTCTGGGAGCATCCTTAGTTTTGAGTTTCATCTCTGCTATAAATCCAGCTGTGGAGAATCATCGATTATACAGCTTCTAAGGGGTCTCCAGCGATGGTTCAGCTGTAAAATTCTCACCTTCCATATGGGGGACCCCCGGTGTGATTCTTAGCCGATGAACAGGTGCAGCCACCACCTGTCCGTCAATGAAGGTTTTTATATCACTATGACACTGGAATGAATTCAGCGGAGCTTTCAGACTAAGACAGACTAGTACGAAAAATAGCTCCTCATTATTCTTTGATTCATCATGAACGGGAGCTGACTGAGGGCCAGCAAGACTAGGCCACCAAAGTGACCATGTGATGCAGCATCTGTGGGATTGGTAACTGTAGTTGGTTATGAGGACTACTTAAAATAAGTAGCCAGCACAAAATCATCCATTTTGCACATGCTCAATATATATTAGCTGCCAAGAAGTGTTTGAAGAATTATGTAATCAAGGTGTATATCATGGTAGTTTTGTTGTTGGTATAACTTACAAACTAAATAAGAATAACGACCTTGATGTGCCCCCCCAAAAGATATTATACAGCATCATCTCAGATCACAATGCTATAAAACTAGAAATCAACCATAGGAAGATCAAGGATAATTAATCAAATACATGGAAGTTGACTAACACTGCTTAAAAATTACTGAGTAATAGAAGAAATTTTAAAAATTAAATTAAAAATCCTATGAATCAAATCAGAATGAATACACAGCATATGAAAAGGGTGAAAACTCTGGGCTGTAGAAAAAGCAATATTCCGAAAGGAATTTCTAGTAATAAAGGCACATACCAAAAAAGAAAAAAACAACTTTAATCCCTTAACCCAACATCTCCGACACTTAGAAGAAGAACACCAGAATCAGCCTACAGCCACCAGGAAAAAAAATGTAGAGTAGAAATAAATGAGATGGAAAAACAATAGAACACGTTGGTGTTTGAAAGGATTAACAAAATAGACGAACCAGTTGCAAATGTAACAAAAAATCAGAAGAGAAGATGCAAAAAATATGAATAAGAAATTAAATAGAATGAAACCAAACCCACTGTCATCGGGTCTCTTTCAACTCATAGAAACACTTTATGACAGAGTAGAACTGTTTCTTAGGATTTTTGAGATTGTATATCTTGACAGAAGCAAACTACCTCATCGTTCTCCCACAGAGGGACTGGTGAGCTTGATGGTCACCTTTTAGGCTTGCAGCCCAATACATCACCCGCTATGTGCATGGGGCTTCCTCTGCATGTCAAAGTAAATGGAAGAAAAAAGAAAAAGAAGACAGATTGCTGCTTTCAGACGGGTTCATTGCCCAACACCTGGCAGCTCAAAAATGATTAACAATGATTCCTGGCAGAGTGTTTGGAAGATTTCAGTGAAATAGGAAGTATGGAGAAAGTTTTAAGGAAGGGTGTCAGATGACAAAAAGAACTCTCTTCCTAAGCAAACCTCACTCGAAGACAGGAAGCCTAATATACAACTGCGGCTCACCTGAGCAGCTGACACCGGCGTCCTCGTTATGACCACAGCCATGGGAAAGCCAGCCATTGTGGGGGCAGTTCCACAGGTAGTTCTCATGTCCTGTGCATTGCATTTCATCCAGGACGATCTGTCCTGAGCCTCGACCAAACTTGGCATTTCCAGGAGCTGACATGGCCGGGCCACAGCCAAGCTGCCTGCAGACCACATGAGCATCATTGATATCCCATTTGTCATCACACACAGTGCCCCAGGAGCCTTGGTACAGGATTTCCACACGGCCTTCACAATGGTGATCTCCATTCACCAGCCTCATGGCTAAACCGGATTCTGTTCCTAGAAGACAGCATAAAAATTTCTCATTCATGTCTAAACTTTATGGAAAAAGAAAGGAAGGAAGGAAGCAAGGAAGGAAGGAAAACAGGAAGGAAGGGGGTAAGGAGGAAGAAAGAACAAGAGTGGCATCACAATAAAATCAATGGAAATAGGCATATGTCCTTTCAAATTGAAGTTGAAGTAAATGAAAACAAGTCCACCAGAGTCAAACTAGGACACTGAGTATATTCCACCTGAATTTTGAGAACATCTCCAGAACAGATTTGACTCACTGAATAATGACAGACAACCTGATGAGATGTGGGAGGGACATGAAGAAACATGAAGAAAGCAGAAGCCATTAAAATGTCATAAAAGAAAGAAAATATCAAAGTGAATGTCCAAAGAGACTCTGAAACTTGCTCTTAATCGTAGAGTAGCTAAGGCAAATGGAAGAAATGATGAAGTAAAAGAGCTAAACAGAAAATGAAAACAGCAGCTCAAGAAGACAAAGTATTATAATGAATGTGCAAAGAAATACCTGAGGTTGGAAAACATAAAAGGAAGAACATGCTCAGCTAAAAGAAATGGAGAAAAATTCAAGCCGTGGGTTGCAACATCGAAAGTTCTACATACAAAATATTGAATGATACCGGAAGCATCAATAGAAGATGGACAGAATACACAGAGTCCCTGGTATGAAAAATAACTAGAAATAACTAGTCAGCATTCGACCCTCTCAATAGATTCATATGAACAAGAACCCGTGCTCCACGAGGCACTGGCAAAATAACCCCCAAATTTCCAGGAGTTGATGGAATACCAACTGAGATGTTCCAACATGCTCATGAACCTCTGGAAGTGGTCTATTCCACTAGTCTATTCCAATAAATCTGGCCAACTTCCTAACAAAGATACATATTTGTCCCCACCCCAGGAACGGTGACAGGTACGTTTTATGAAGAATGGAGCAACAGGATTGGAAGAAGGCTTATTAACAAGCTGCGATATGTACATAACACAACCTTGTTTGCTGAAAGTGAAGAGGGCTTGAAACAATTGCTGAGGAAGATCAAGCATTGCAGCCTTCAGTATGGATTACAACTCGGTGTAAAGAATATCAATATCCTTACAACCTGACCGAGAGGTCACATTATAATAGAAAGAGAAAAGATTGAAGCTGTCAAGGATTTCATCTTGCTTGGATCCACAATCAATGGTCATGGGGACAGCAGTCAGGAGATCAAAGGATGCATTGCATAAAGGAAATCTGCTGCTCCAGAACTCTTGAAAGTGTTGAAAAGCAAAGATGTAACATTGAGAACTAAGTGTGATACTTTCCATGGCCTCATCTTCATGTGAAAGTTGGACAGTGAATAAGGAAAACAGAAGAAAAAATGAAGCATTTGAATTGAAGCCTATGGTGTTGACAAAGAATAGTGAAAGTGCCATGGGTTAATAAAAGAATAATTTCAGATGTCTTGGACTTAGTACAATCAGAATGCTCTTGAGAGGCAAGGTTGGCGAGGCTTAATCTCGTATACTTTGGACACGTCAGAAGAGAGGAGTTTCTAAATAAGAACATCATTCTTGGTAAAGTAGACGGGCAGCAAAAAACGAGGATGAACCAGGAACCGGCCATGTCTCATTCGGGTGTACACAGGATCATTATGAGTCTGAACCCACATCGACAGCGCCGAACAACACCAGACGTTAAATCAGCGGGGCACTCAGCTCCCTTGCTCTGTGGGTCAGCTCGCACTGGTATGCTGGTTCTGTTTCTGCCACTGCTCTGCTACTGCTTCTTGCCATCTCACGTGGTACTGGTCTCTTCACTCCCTCCTGAGCCCTCAGTAAAATCGCCCTGGAGGTCTATAATGTTATTAGTCATCTCTTCAAGACAATCTAGACTTTTACTAATGTTAGGTGTCCTCAAGTCAGTTTGGACGCATAGCGACGCGATGAACAAAAGAATGAAACGTTGCCTGGCCCTGTACCATCCTCACAACTGTATCACTTCACCTAGTGGAGCGCCTCCTTCCTTTTCCCTGCCTCTCTAGTTTACCAAGCATGATGTACTTCTCCAGGGACTGAGCTCTTCGAGCAACGTGTCCAAAATACATGACACGAAGTCTAGCCATCCTTGCCTCTAAGGAGCACTCTCGCTATATAGCTTCAAGACAGATTTGTTCCTCGTATTTGCAGTCCTTGGTACTTTCAGTATTCTTTGCCAGCACCATAACTCAAAGGCATGGATTCTTCTTCAGTCGTCCTTCTTCAAGGAAAACTGAATCCAGTTTCCGCCCATTACCTAATTCCAAAACTGCATCAACACTTTAGTTACCTGTTAGAACAGCATTCCTCCCTTGGTACCCAATTCTGACTTAGTTATCAACTGTTTTGCTTAGGTGCCTGTGGTAGTTACATAATTTCATGTCAGCTTGAAGATATAAAAGTAAAGGGGTGGAGTTTAGCCTGTCAATCAAGTCACAGTCTGATGATGCCTCCTTGTGGGTGTGGCCTTCTCATAAGGAGGGTCTGGGCCTCCCCTCTATACCTTCACCTTCCTGTGGCAAGCCATGTGGACACCTGCGTGAGCCCTGGAGATGTATCCACGGCTATTGGAGCCACAAGACTTTGCACCCACCAGCCTGCAATCTTCCTGCATTCTGCATCATTACATGTGACTGCATGAGTTTGAAGAGGGACTTATGGCCGAGTATCAATCAGACATGAATTTGAGTTGGACTGGGCTGGCACATTTTGCTGATAGATCAAGTTTCCTGATATAAAGCTCTTTCTTACACATATATGAGTGTCTCTGGATTTTTAGTCCGTATCAACTCATAGCCAACCTACATACAACAGACAAAACTCTGGCCAGTCCTGAGTCATCCACACAATTGCTGCTATGTTACAGTCCATTGTGGCTGTATACCGCTGCATCTGTCTCTATGATGAAGAGACTTTCTCTATTTCATCTACTTTACCAAGCATGATGTTCTTTTCACGTCATTTGCAGGGACAATATTTGACCATTGACAGAGGATATAAAAACATTCATCAAAATGAAATGTGTCCTTGTGGAATATTCATTAGCCTAAACTTCCATCTGTCATTATTCAGTGCTTTCTGCCCCTTATGATTTCAGTAAGAAGCTAAGACCAAGGTAAGAAACTGAAAATCCTGATTTCCTTTCAGTGTGTTGCAGAAAAACGCATGGCTGTTACGTGTCTTTTGTTATTTCAGGCAAATGTGTCTCATGCTGAGGTGCCCCATTAAAAGGCTGTCCTGATGCTCCATGGAGTGAAAAATAAAGGTCTTTACTAATTTAACTACGTACTCTTCACGAGACGCCATGTGGCATGTGCTTGTGTGTGGACTTGTGTACCTCGTTAGAAGAATCCTACCATCAATGATGGACAAAGGCCACATCCGAGAGAGACAAGGAGTCACAGATGCTGAGGCAGAAAGCAGGAAACACAAAAGACCTGCACAGCAAAAGAGGTACAGTGGTCCAGGCCATGGCAGAGCAATGCTGGGAAAGTCACCCAAGATACTTACTGTAAACTTTCTCATTGACTTGCCGGCAGAACACTCTGATATCCTGTTGTCCCTTTCCACCAATCACTTTCAACTTCATGGGACCAGAGATGGGCGCAGCTATAGGAGACAGAGACAAACACGTTCTCGTCATTGCGATTGAAAGAAAACAGACATTGGTGAGATTTTGATCCTGGTGTTGACCCCCGGAATCTATCATGAAATGTATCATGCCTATCTGGCCATGTGTAACCTATTTTGAGGGTTTCAATGAAATAAACAAGAATTGAAAGATTAATGAATTCCCATGGAAGTTTAGTGACTTCCAAGAGCGAGGGAAAACATGTAACTGACATTTTCAAGTGGTCTCTACCCTGAAATTATGAGTGACATTATGAAAATAAAGGGATATGTAGTGAGATTGTGACTGTGTAATGCCAAGGGACAAAATTCTGGTACAAATATACAATATGTACATGAAACTGTTACCTGATTGTGCACTGCCGTCGCCGACGAAGAAAACCTAGAATTAAACTCTGGTTAAAATATTTCACTTACTTAAATACTTGTTGTCATTGTTGTTGTTATTGTTGTTGTTGGGTGGTGTCAAGTCAGTTGTGACTCATAGCAACCTTATGATCAACAGAATGAATCACTGCTTGGTGCTGAGCCACCATCACCATTATGCTTATGTTTGAGCCAGGTCAATACTAGGTATCTTTGATAGAATAAGTCAAAAAACTAAAAACAAGAGAAGGAAGTAACTTATGAGGGTCTTAGTATCATCCTGCCATGCAACCCTGTCCTTCTTAAAGCTGTTTTCCCACATGTTGACTATAGTGACGTTTTGCAGATACTTTAAAGGAAGCAGCAAACTGATTGTGTCAATTCTGTGTCTTCTTGGCTTCTTCTCCATCTGCTGTCTCATTCCCCGTGCTTTGAATCCACCATACATGTCTCACTTTGTCATATTTTAGTGGCTTGACTATTATGACATATACCAGATGCTGGGGAAAACATTCTAGAAGCTGGACAATATGAAGAAAATGCAACATCAGGACTGGCGAAAGGCTCTTAACAACCAGTCACATGCAAATGACACAAGCAGGCAGCTGGAAGCCAAAAGGGCTTCAAGTATTCACTAAAATGGAAGCATGCCTCAACATAAAGAAAACCAAAATCCTCACAAGTGGATCAATAGACAACATCATGATAAAGACAGAAGCGATGGAAGTTGGCAAGGATTTTCTTTTACTTGGATCCGCAGTCAGGGCTCATGGAAGCAGTAGTCAAGAAATTAAACTGCTGCACAAAACCTCTTTACAGGGTTGAAGAGCAAAGTTGTCCCTTGAAGGATTCAGCGGCACCTGATCGAAAACCCAACCAAACCAACTGCCATCAAGTCAATTCTGATGCATATCCACCCTGTAGGACAGAGTAAAGCTGCACCTTTAAATTCCCAAGGCTGTCAATCTTTATGGAAGCAGAAAGCCTCATCTTTCTTCTGCAAGGTGTCTGGTGGATTTGACTGCTGACCTTCCAGTTAGCCGAGAATTCAACAAAGAACAGCCACACATAGGCACTAAGGGTCCCAGGAAAGTTGGGGCAGTGATTGTGGTATCTGGATCTCATGAAAGGAGGCACCCCTTTCATGATGAAATTGAAGCCCGTGACCTTGTTCCCTGTGAGCAAGAGTCTCAGTGGAACAGAGAAGACAAGTGCCCAGAAAAGTTGCGTTCCTTCTTGAAGGAGCCCTTCCCAACCCCAAGAAGACAGTGGGGTGCAATGACACCCAGGGGGTCAACCACCCTGTGACCTGCCCACAATTTAGTCCCTTTGGGATCAACACAGAGGAAGTACTTTAAGACACACACACACACACACACACACAAAAACACTCACCTGGGCCAATCGACACTTTAACCTGGACTCCAAGGTCAGTCCAAAATCTCTGAATCCCACACCAGTAAACGTCTTCATCCTCTCTCCTGAGCCTCTCCATGGTCACTGTGAACGTCTTGCTTTGATGATGGTCTCTGATAGATACACGGCCGTTTTTCACCTCCTCCTCGGATCCAGTGGTTATGACAAGGATTTTGCAACTACCCCACTCGGCTCCTCGGCACCACCACTTGTTGTAGGTCTCCCATCCTGGGTCATAATTACACTGTACCATCAATAAGCCTTTCTTCAGGCCACTCACTGCATCTGGACCCCGGAGTCTGGTGCAGCCTGAAAAATACCAATCCATGTACTTGTCACTCCCCACCCTGATGAAATCCAGATACCACAGTCTCCTGCAGTGGGACCAGCTCTCCAACCCAAACCATCAAGGAAGGAGTTTACCTTCCCCAGGGCAAACCTTTCATTCTTCAAAATTCCATTCGCAAAGCCACCATTTAAGTCAGTGACGAGCATAAATCCAGATTTCAGAAGAATTAAGATGTTGACACTGAGAAATAATGGCCTTCTATAATTCACCCACTCCCCACCCTATGACTCATCAACTCTATATTTCAAGGGATGTCCTTTGGCAACCATCTTTATGCTATGTTAGTCTTTTGTTAGGTGTCATTGAGGTGATTCCAACTCATAGTGACCTTATGTGACATAGTAGAACTACCCCATCCAGTTTTCTAGACTTCGAACTGTATGGAAGGGTCCCTGGTGTTGCTGTGGGCTGCTAACCACGAAGTCGGTGGTTTAAACTCACCAGCCACTCCTCCAGAGAAAGATGAGGCTCTCTGCTCTGAATAAAGATTTACAGTCTCCAAAAGCAGATTAAGGGTCGCTATGAGTCCCAATCAACTCACTGGCAGTGAGCTGTTCTTGTTGTTGTCTAATCTTGACCACAGCCACGTCTTTCTTCCAGGAAGCCCTTGGGTGAGTTCCAATAGCCAACCATCCATCAGAAGCTGAGCAGTTAACTTTTCTATCCCCAAGGCTCCTTGAGGGGAATTTTAAATATTTGTAGGGAAATGGAATCAAAAGATAATGGGACTTTTTAACCCCCACTTGTAAACTGGTCTGGTGGGGAGAAAATGACAGACAACTCCTGTCCACCGTTGACGTGGCTGCACACAATAGCAATTGTTATAGGTTAACAAGTGTTAAACATATAGTATATGTAGTAACAACTATAACGATGTTATAGTATAGTATAGTGAATTAATTATGCCACCATTGCCAATTGCCATCAAGTCAACGTGTTTCTGAGTGACCCTAACATTCCGATGTCTGTGACCTTTCAAGTGGAGAGGTCCAGGCTTTTCTGCTTTGGGTGGGTTTCAGCTGCCAAGTCTCCATTCTTCGCTGAGGGTTTCCTGGTTTGTACCACCCAAAGGGTGGAAGGATAGCCCTTGGCAAATGAAAATTTCAGACTCTACCAAACTCTTGAAAAACCAGATTCCAACAGGATGACAGATGGACAAGACATCCCCCAAACAGACAGAGCTCCACAACGAGATAAAGAAACGTCCATTCGGAAAAGAAACTGGGCTGCACACTTGAATCTGCTTTCCGTGACACCTGAAGGGACCCAAAACAACAATATAGGCCCTTTCGGAGTAAGGTGAGTTGTTCTCCACCTTCTTCCCATAAAAGGTGTCTCTGTGTCACAAGAAGAGGACACCTTTCAGCTAAACATTTGGAAAGCAAGTGATGAGCAATAAAAAAATACACCTGTAAATTGTCTACCATGCGCAAAATGCATCCAATCTGAGATCAAAGGAGAAAAAGCCCTTCAATAGCTTGATCACTTAAAGACAATCTAAAGAATAGAAATAGAGACGCATTATAAAATAGTAAAAAAAAAGAAAACGAAAAAAAACTATATATGAACATGCATGATCCACGTGTATTTTAAAGGAAAGTCTTGGGGAAAGCGTGGTACTTCCATACAAGGGTGAGCATAGCGTTACTATATGATGAGAATCCTACTCCTACATCTATACTCAAGAGGACTGAAAACATAACTCTACAAGAAGATTTGTCTGTGAACGTCCCTACCCACATTACTCAAAATACCCCCAAAGTAGAAGCACCTCGGAGGTCATCAACTGAAGAGTGAATGAACAACATGTGGTATCACCCTACAATGGACATGGAATGGTATATAATACTGTGGGTGCTGCAACACAGATGCACCTTGGAAACATTATGCACCGTGAGAGTAACCAGACACAGAGGATATACTGTATGATTCCATTCATATGAACTGTCTAGGATAGGCAAATTTACAGAGACAGACAATGACTAGTGATTGCCTGGGACCTTGGAAGAGGAGAGGATGGGTGGGAGGGGGGAGGGGAGGGAAGGGGACAGGACCTGGAAGACCAGAAGAAGCTAGGAGCTTCAAATCGGGGGAAGGTTTTCCAGGCACAGGAATGGCAAAGCTCACGTCTCTGAGATGGGCTTGAGCTTGACCTTGACATGTTTGAGGAACAGAAAGGTCAGTGTGGTTTCATCATGTGCTTCAACACAGTCTGGGAGCAGGATGAGTAGACAGATGTGATTATTATTACTGTCCAAAGGTCTCAGGGGGGGGGGGGGGAAAGGGTGATTTCCCCAGGACAAAAAGGCTGATACAGTAGAGCTGGGACGTTCATGACGGCTTAGCCAAGAGCTCCAGCATACACACTGGGAAGGCTGCCTTAGGGTACAGTCCTGCCATGAGATAAAACGTTAAGGCCCTTTTGACCCATTTTAAGTTGTTTCAGTTTTTTGGGTTGTT
>NW_022111359.1:7360637-7363730 GCF_000313985.2 Echinops telfairi | reverse complement strand
GCTCATTTTCCTTTTTTTTTTTTTTTTTTAAGGGAAGGACATATACATGTGGCTCAGGCCCCTGATGAATCTTCTTCTGTGACCATATACCAGGGATGTGATTAATCTTGGTAGCAGGCAAAGTATGTTGGACAGTAGATTATTGTAGATGTAGTTAGGTTAAAAATTAACACCTGATCATTGGATCTCCCTTTTGACTCATTTTAAATTTGTTCGCGGTTTTAACATTTTCTAATTTCTTTCCAACTGGGGTTTTTCTCTGTTTTATTTTGGTAAAGTTGTTGGGATATTTTTGTTTTCATTGGTGTTGTTTTATATGTTTTTGGTATATGAAATCCAGGACAGGTAAATTGATAGAGACAGTAACTGGAATAATGATTTCTGGAGGGTATGACCGAGGTACTTGGGGGGAAAAGGGAAACTAACAACAATTAGTACCAGCAATCGGAACATGTTCTGAAATTTATTTTAGTGATGATTGTACAATTCTTTTTAATGTGCTCGAGCTATTGGATTGTATGATATGTGGGCTATATGCTAATTAAACTGTTAAACTGTTAAGGCAAGGTGTGCACACAAAGGTGCTTATTCCTGATGTCTGGAAACGTGAGAGTGAACAGACCTGGGAGTGTCGGGATGCTTGTGAGTATGACTGAATGTGTGAGTGTGTGCGTGGACCTGTCAATGTGTGTGTTGAGTGTGTATGCGTTTGAGCTGGTGTGTGTGAGTGCGTGAATATGGATGGATGTGAGTTGTCAGGGGGTGTGTGTGGGTGTGTGTGTGTGCATACCCGCGTGGATGGTGAGTGGGTCCTCAGGATAGACAGGGAGGATTGGCTGAAGCTCCTGGTGAAGTTAGCAGGCACAGCTGAGTGGTAGAGATGAACGAGGTTGGCAGTGTGGATTTCCCTGGCATCTCTCCAAAGCCCCCACCCACCTGTTATGGACAGAATCGTGTTTCTCAAGAAACATGTGTTGTAAATCCTAAATGCTACACCTGTGGTGCACCATTCGCCTGTCAATGAGTCATTCAGTAGTGCTCTGTAAGTTGCTGTGATGCTGGAAGCTATGCCACCAGTATTTCAAATACCATCACCAGGGTAGACAGGTGTCAGGAGAGCTTCCACATAAAACAGACTAGGAATGAGGACCTCGCCATCCAATGCCCAAAAAAATGTGAAAACCTTATTAATAGTAATGGCTAATTGTCTAATATAGTGTTGGAAAAGGAGCCCCTCAGGTTGGGGGGCGGGGAATCAAATAAGACTAGGGAAGAGCTACTTCCTTAAAATAGAGTCAACCTTAATGATGTCAGTGGACTAGAGCTTCCAAAACCTTTATTTTCTGATGTGGCATGACTCAAAATGAGGAGAAATAGCTATAAATATCGATTAGTAATCAGAACATCCTCCATGTGCAGGTGTGTGAGTCTGATGGGGTCCCCAGCTAAGATTGGACATGAGTTGAACTGGGCTGGGGCCCCTTGGTGTAACCTTGCTTCTTGATGTAAAGTTGTTGTACACAGATAAGTATCACTTATTTGTTTCTCTAGACAGCCCAGCTGAATACACACAGTCAAGTAACCAAAAAGAGGAAGGCCCTTAATACAGTGGCTGCAACATCATGTCTGGTAAAACAGAAGGGCAGCGATAAACTCAAAGAATCCTGAGACGATGGATTGACACGGTGGCTACAACAATGGGTCCACATGGTGAGAATGGTGCAGGGCGGGGCAGTGTTTCATTCTGTTGGACACACAGTTGCTTTGGGTTGGGCCAACTCAATAGCACCTAACTCCAACAACAACAGCATGCTTAACTTCGTGGGGAGCTTCCAAACTTTCCCCAAAATTTGCTTTTAAATTTCCCCAAAATTTGCTTTGATCATGTCACATACATTTTTATGTATAGAGTTCGTATTTTTTGTTATTTTATAAGTCTTTTGTTGCTTTTTGAAAACATTGTCTTTCATTGATTCGAGTTCTCTAAGGGGGGTTTTCCTCTGAACTCAAATTTGATTTGCCATAAACAATTTTTATTTTCTCTAAGTTATTTTAAGATTTTTTTAAATGTTTGTCTTAATGCTAGTCTTTCCTTTGTGACACAGGAATTTCTTTTATGAAACAAAGCTTGAAAGCACAAAAGGGTACGTGTAGTTATCTTGGGTCCCTTCAGATGTCACAGAAATCAGGTGCACGTGCATAGCTGGATTTCTTGTATCTAGTGCCATCGCTCTGTCCACTTACGGTGGCATCTGTAACCATGCCGGAGTCTGGCTTTGCAAGAACCTGGTGCTATCCAAAGTTTTCACTTGGGAGGTGCTACCCTGAGCCCTCTGATGGGTACAGACTATTAGACTCTCAACCACTAGCTGAAAGACGGGCAGTTTAAATCCGCCCAGAGGTTCCTTGGTGATCGTAGGCTCTGAGCAAGCAAGGGAGTGGGTGGAACACACACGAGTGTCATAACGTATGTGCAACAACCAGTGAGGAACTCCTTGGCAGGATAACTTCCTGCTGGGAGCCGTCCTGGGTCTGCCAGCTACTCCCTCTTGCTGGAGAAAGGTCACTGGCGGATGGACACCCAGGCCCACTCACCTGAAAGGCAGAAGAAGAGGGGGAGGAGGAGCAGTCGGTGCATGGCCTCTTCACAGGCTCTCCTGGGTGGGCGTCTGCCAGCAAGTGCACCCTGCAAATTCAGCTCCTTCCACTCCCAGCGCTTCTGCTTTCTCTAACTCTCGCTCGTGAGTTTCCTCCTGCAGCCACTTCCCACTGGTGAGTAAGACTGAAAGAGGAAGGAGGTGGAATTGGTTAAATGACAAGACCATGAGCCATGCAAAGGCCCATCAGGATAGCGATCGTTTGAGAAATTCCTCCCTCTCTGGGGCTGTGACGGGCTCTCTGTGAAAGGAAAACGTCATGGTGCCAGTCCTGCCTTGCAGCGGGTTGTGCCCACATACTCATTGTTTCTGAAATGTTCTTATCCAATTCTCCTCCCCTGGTGGGAAGGCTGGGACAGGGGGCTCCATCTCCACCAGAGAGGGTCTTGGGAAGCCAAGGACCTGGAAGTCAAGGACCAAGTGTAGCCAGATTCTC
>NW_022111359.1:7351893-7360537 GCF_000313985.2 Echinops telfairi | reverse complement strand
GAGGATGCAAAAACAAAAAGGATATCAAAATGTAGGCTACACCTCTGACCATAGATCAGGGATGGGAATCGCCTTGCTATCAGGCAGAGCTCATTGGAGAGTGGACTATGGAAGATGTAGAGAGGTTAAAGTGTAATGCCTTATCATTAAATCTCCTTTTGACCCATTTTAAGTTGTTCTAGCTTTTAATATTTTCTGCTTTCTTTTCTATTATGGCTTTTCCTCTGTGTCATCTTGTAATTGGTTTTAGCTTTTCTGTTCCTTTGGGTTTTGTTTCTGTGTGTGTGTGTTTTTTTGGTATATGAAATCAGGATGGGTGAATATATAAAGACAGTAACAGGATTCATGATTTCTTGGGAGTAAAACAAGAGGATATTGGGGTGAGGGGGGATTGGGGAGGTAATAACAAGAAGAAGAAAAGATTCTAAGATTGATGGTGGCGATGATTGTACCACTCTTCTTCATATGATTTGACTACGGAATTGTACGATATGAGGATTATGCACCAAGAAAACAGGTGTTTTTGTTTTGTTTTGAAAACCTAAACTGCAAAGAAAGGCTCTCCAAGCATATTGAGATGGGAGTGAGATATAAGTCCAGAGAAGGTACTGGAAACTAAGAGTGCTGTATCAAGGCCCCCAGGGAAGGTCCTATAGATGCACACCAACCTGGTTCCTCCTGAAACGTGTTGGCTGTACTCCCCACCCCAACCACCCCAACCCTAAAGGAACGAGCTCAGTCTTATTGCTCTTGTCCTTCCTCCCATCTGCATCCAAGAGTGAGATAATGAATAAGGAAGGCTGAAAAGCTAATGGCTCCATTTGAATCGTGGTACTGTCAAAAGGCGTTGGACATCCGTGGACTGCCAGAAGAAGAAACAAATCTGGGTGTGGAAGAAGCACAGGCAGAATCGTCCTGAGAAGTGTCCGTGATGAAACTTCAAGTCGCACCATTGGACATGCGATTGAAAAAACACACATCCCTGGAACAGGGCCTCATGCTTGAGACAGCAGAGCGTCCATGAAAAAGAGGAAGTCCCTCAATGAGAAGGATTGGCATAAGGGCTGCGATGGTGCAATCAACCATGCCAACGATTGGACTGGCGCCGGGCTAGGATGTGTTTCCTTCTGTTGTATGCAGGATTCCTATGAATCGGAACCAACTCGATGGTGCTAACCGTGACTCACCCCCATGCTCCTGGGTAATAAAGTATTGTTGGAGGAAAGCAGAGAGGAGCAGCTTTTCCTGTCTTATTCCATGTTTCTGACAACTTTGTTTATCCCCCTACTTCCCCTTCCCCACCAGGATCCCAGTGAGTCCTTGATATCAGGCCTAGACATTACGAAAGGCACTGGACTCTTTACATTTTTGCTCCTGAGACCCTTTAGCTGTGTCTCACACATGCCCTGGACATCTTGGAGTGTGTGAGCCCCACGGAGTCCATGACCCCTCTCGGACCCTCATCAGGAAGGAGTGGAGATGAGAGAAGGTTATTTGCAAGAAAGACAGTAGCCAATAAGAAGGGGGTTCTTCTGATTCTGGCCAGACAGCCTCTACCCTCACATAGGACATAAAATGAGATCTGTGATGGGGGAGGAATCTTTCTCCCTCTGGTCCCCACTGCTCTTCCAGCATGGCGTCTTTCCATGATACTAGACAGTTCACCTGAGAAAATTTGTCCTTTGCAAACAGGGAAGCCTTGGTGCCCGGGAAAAAATGTCTTATAAAAAGTACAACCAAATGCTTCTTAAAAACAAGCGTGGCAAAATGAGCTGATACTGAGGGCTCAAGTAGAAAGAAAATGTTTTGAAAATGATGATGGCAACAGATGTAGAAAGGCACGAGGCACAATGGATGGATGCGTGGATTGTGATAAGAGCTGTGTGAACCCCCAGTAAAATAGAAAATGAAAAACAAGGGTGATGAGACTTCATCCCACGCTGCTTTGAACGTGCTGTCAGAAGGGAACGATCAGAAGGGGTCAGTCTTGGGGAAGAACAAGCTTAGTAGAGGGCCAGGGAAAGAGAAGACCATGATATGGTTTGATGCAGAGGCTGCAGCAATGGGCTTCTTGTAAGACAGCTGCACATAACCGCAGCAATAAGGAGAATAGGCATCATTGGAAGACAAGGAACTGCTTCTTTGAGGTCCATAAAGTAACTCTTCCTTCTTAGGGGTGGGCAGCAAGGAAGGAACAGCTTCTTAGCTTCTAGGAGGCCTGACTGTGACCCGCCCTATGATCCCAAGTCCAGCCCAGACTTGGGGAATCCTCTTTGAATCAGAATAGAGATTTATTGGGTTATGTGTTGACCTGCTAACTATAAGCTCCATGGTTCAAACCAACCAGCTGGTCCTTGGGAGAAAGACCAGGCATTATACTCTCATAAGAGTTAGTCTGGTGGACAGAAGATACCAGAAACAACATCAAAGGATAAATGATCACGGAAAATAGTTGCAACATGTATGCTTCAACTTGGAAAATTCTCAAAAGTCCAAACGTTTAACAACAACTTTCACTGGAAAGCAGGTGGTTTGGATCCACCAAGAGGTCCATTTCAAAAAAGACCTGAACAATTATTTCCGAAAGAGCCCAGCCATTGATAAGCCCACAGAACACAGTTCTACGATAACACACGGGAGGCACCAGGTGACAGAAGTGACTCAGCAGAAGTGGTTTGGCTCATTTGGTTGGAAATCTGTGACCACATGGTCACCACAGGTGTTCATTTACTTAGGTTGAATGAAATTTCCTCTGTACCTTCATGCCACCTGTAGTGTATGAGATAGGTAATCGTGTGTGTGTGTGTGTGTGTGTCTGTGTGTGTGTGTGTTTAGCGAGGCTCCTCTCTCACAGCCACTTGATGCCTCAGAAATCTATGTCCAGTGCCCACCCTGACCCCTCTCTCCCTGCTTCAATTGCAGACCATCCTGGTGGGTGCCAGCGATATTGGGAGGACATCTCAGCAGGTTTGGTGCATCGTGAGCTCCGTGGCCGCCATGACATTAGATTCACGGTAAACCTGCTGGCCTTGGTGGCTCTGAGTCTGACTCCAGGCACTGTGCATATCTGTCAGGAACATGAGAGGGTGAGGTGTGAGTGTGCAGAAGTGTCAGGTGTGTGGTGTGAGTGTGCAGACTATGAGAATGTATCTGCATGCAACAAAAAATGCACTAATGGTGTGTGTGTTGCGGGGGGTGGTATGATTGTGTGACGTCTGCATGGACTACAAACATGCAGGGATCGGATTGAGGTGATGTGCTCTGTGAGTGGATGAGCTAGGTGGCTGCAGGGTGTGGGTTGTTGGCTGTGAGGCTGTGGGAGGTGAATGTGAGGCTCTCAGGGTGCAAGGGATAAGAGTACTAGGTGTAAGAGTGTGGTGTGTTGAATGTGCGGGTGTAGTGTCTGAGTGTGTAGGTATGAGAGTGTGGGGTGTGAGTGTGCAAGGTTGAATGTGTGGGTGTGAGTGTGTAGCATGAAAGAGTATGAGTGTGAGTGTGGAAGGTAAGAGTGCTAGTGGAGAGAGAAGCTCTATTGTGTCTCTATTGTTCAATTCATAGCAACCACCACATGACAGGAGAGAACATGTCCATCTGCTATCTAGGCCGTAATCTCCATGGGAGCAGCTAACAGGTCTCTCTCCCACTGAGAAGTTGTGGGGTGTGAGTGTTCAGTGGTCTGTGTGGGGTTGTGAGCTGTGAGTGAGCAGGGTGTAGATGTGTGGGTATGAATGAGTGTGGTGGGGTGTGAGTATGTAAGGTGTAAGTATGGGTGTAAAAGTTTGGAGTGTGAGTGTACAGAGGTGACACTCTGCACATATGGGTGTGAGGGTGGGGGATGTGGATGTGGGGTACAAATGAGTGTGTGGGGTGTGAGTGTCTGAGGTGTGAGAGTACTTCAGTGAACTTGTGGCCTGGTGTTTTACCAACACAATTGTAGAAAGTAGTATATGTGGACCTGTGCCAGTAACTTTGGGGAATAAAGAAGGAATTGAAGGGAAGAAGGAGAAAAATCAAAGCAAGGCATTTTGCAGCATTGAAGGCCAGGAAGAAACAATAGTTCTGGCTGAGTGGAGATGTTCCCTAAGGGTGGAAACACTTGTGTATTTGTTCATGTTTATGTTTATGGTATGATTTAATTCGTGGATATAGTTCCATGTACATTTTCTACCCCATCTACTTAGGGCATTGTTCGTGATGTGAACTACCCATTAAGGTACTTCATGTCATGGTAAAGCTAAAGGTTAGCAAAAACATAATTTTATCATTCATAAATGTGTTTTTACATTGAATTCTATCGTTTCCTTACTGACTTTTTGCCTTAACTACTCGGATTCATGTAAATGTACAAGCTGTGCGTAGTATTGTCGTTTAAAGGTGTGATTTTGATTTTGCAGTAGCTGTTGTCTCTGCCCTTGTTATTACAGTCAATGACCTATGGAAAATATGATACATGAATAGCATTAGGACTGAAAACATTCCCAAGGATTCTGCATGATCTGGTAAAGGAGGAAGTCCATGGCAGGGCGGCAGGGGTGTTGGGGGGTGACTGACACAATGACTCACTGCACTGGGTGACACCAATCCTGATGAGGCCACTGGAATGGGAAGAAGAATTGCTTGATCTTCTCTTGAGAGAACTGGCCATTGGGAACCTGACTGGTAGCCCCCGAATATTGTCTGATATAGTGTCAGAAGATAACTTCTCAGGCTTGGCCAAACCAAAGCTAAACTCATGGTCATAGAGTTGATTCAGACCATTAGTGACCCTTGTGGGTGTCTGCTGCTGTACATTTATTTGTACAGGTGCAGAAAGTCTCATCTTCCTCCCCTGACCAGGCTGACGGATTCCAGCTGCAGACCTTGCCATTAGCAGCCCAACCAGTATTCCCCTGGGCCACCAGGTGGGAAGACATTAAGAGCTTCCCTCTCAAGTGGAGTCGACCTTAATGATGTGGGTAGAGTAACAACAACATGGCATAGATATGATATATATGCTATAGTTACTGTCAAGGATTCGTTTCTGACTCACAGTGATCCTGAGTGAGTGTAGAACTGCCTCTGTGGTTTTCCGAGACTATAATTCTTTACAGTAACAGAAACCCTACTCTTTCTCCCATGGAGTGGCTGGTGATTGTGAACTACTGACCTTGCATTTGGCAACCAAATGCAAACCATTATGCCCCCACATGGTAAAAACATATGGAGATGGAGTGATATGTGTCTGTATTAGTCAGTAATATATATACATATATGTGTATATTGCTCACTTCCATTGACTCAATTCCATCCCATAGGGAGCCTATAGGACAACTGTGAAGATGGCACAGGACTGGACAGTACTTTGTTCTGTTGTCCTTAGTAACACTATGGCTCAGAACAGACTCAATGGTATCTAACAGCAACCACATCCAAATAACAGAGAACAATGTCCCCAAATTTACAGTTAAAAATGTGTTTCCTATACTTTTACAACCGTTTTTAAAATATAGGGAATAATTGTGCTACAGCCTTAGAACAAAAGACCAGTTATGGAAGAAAATATCTAATGTCAATGTTAAAAAAAATTATACAAGCTAGCAGGAGAATGGCATTGAGTGATTTTTAAATGGCCTTCTTTTTCAACTGTAATTCTAAATTTCATGTAATACTTTGGCGGTAAGAAATTTTTTATGCCCACTGCCTTCTAGTGGATTCTGCCTCATAGCAACCCTATAGGACCAGATAGAAGGGCCCCTGTGGGTTTCTGAGACTGTAACTCTTTGCAGGAAGATAAAGCCTTATCTTTCTTGTGTGGAGCAGCTGGTTGTTTTGAACTGCTGGCTTTGTGGTTACCAATCCCACTCTGTCATCTAAGGTTGCTGTGAGTTTGAATGAACTTGATGGTTTGTAATAACAATAAGACACATATTATAAAGCATATGGTAAGAAACAAGGCTCCATAAATGGAAGAAAAGCCAATTAATAATGTTTTCACAAATGAATGAAATCACTTGGAAGAAATTACTAGTCTATGCCATGGAATGTGAACCTGGCCAACTGTCTGGAAAGGGGACATATTTATGCCCCTTCCAAATAAAGGTAACCTAATAGAATGCAGACATTGTCCAACAATAGCATGAATTCATTCACAAGTAAAAGTTTGCTGAAGATAATGATAAAAGGTTTGCAGCAGTACCAAGATGCATTGATAATTATTGGCCATTAGAATTCTAAAGATGAAAATAAGGGGGAAGGAAATATAGTTGATAAATATAGCCTTGGTAATAGAAACGAAACTGGAGATCCCATGATATGATTTTGCAATGCTAATGACTTATGCGTCACAAATACTTTTTTTCAACCACACAAAATACAACTATCCACAAAGACTTCTCCAAATAGAATACACAGACATCAAATTTATTACATCTGTGGGAAGAGATGATAGAGAAGTTCAACATCATCAGCCCAAACAAAATAATGTATGGCCTGTAATGCAATTGAGCTGAGGAAAATTAAAAACAAGCCCACAATCGGCAAATATAACCTGGAGTGCATCGCACTGCATTTTAAGACCATCTCAAGAACAGATTTGACACTGAACTCTAATGACAGAAGACCTGACAACCTGTGTGATGACCTCAAGAATATCATAAATGAAGCAGGGGGGTGGGGGAAAGGTCATTAAAAACGCAGGAAAGAAAGATCAGTGTGGATGTCAGAAGAGACTCTGAAACTTTCTCTTAATCTCAGAGTAGCTAAGGCAAATGGAAAAAAATATTATGAAGGCAAAGATCTGAAGAGAACATTTCAAAGGTCAGTTTGAAAAGACAAGAACTCAAGAAAAGAAATCAAGCATCAAGTTTCAATCTTGAACGATTGTATGGGCAAAATATTGAACAATGGGGGAGCATCAAAAGGATGATGGAAGGAATACATAGAGTCACTGTATCAAAAAGGACCTGTCAACATTTAACCATCTCAAGAGCTAGTATATGATAGAGAAGAGATACATTTGACTTCAGGTGCTGGTGGAGAATATTGAAAGCACCAAGAACTGCCAAAAGCATAAGCAAATCTACATTGGAAGAAGTACCGCCAGAATGCCATCTGGAGATGTCAAAACAATGGCTCATGTACTTTGGGCATGTTATTAGGAGAGACCCATTCCTAGGAAAGGCCATGATGCTTAATAAAATAAACAGGCAGCAAAAAGAGAAAGATCCTCTGGGAGATCAATTGACACAGTGGTTCCAACAATGGCGTCCAGCACGGGAGCAGTTGTGAGGCTGATGCAGGGCCAGGTGATGTTTCTTTGTGCCGTACATAGCATCACTGTGATTCAGAATTGACACGACAGCACCAGCCAGCAACACACACTGTGTATATGTACAGACTTAGTTTATGTACATATATACACCTGATCTATGAAAAGAGCCCTGGTGGTGTGGTGGTTAAGAGTGGGGCTGCTAACTTTAAGGTCAACAGTTCAAAACCACCAGTGGCTCCCAGGGTGAAAGATGGGGCTTTCTACTCCTGTAAAAAGTTACACTCTAGGAAACTCAACAGGGGCCGTTCTACCCGGTCCTATAAGGTTGTTAAGAGTGGGCATCTACTCTATGTCAGTGACTCACACACACACACACACACACACATAATGTGTGCATTTGATTTTGCTATGACCCATGACGACTCCATGCACAACAGAATGAAGCGCTGCCCAGTCCTGTGCCGTCTTCACAATGGTTCCTCTGCTTGAGCCATTGTTGCAGCCACCGTGTCCATCTAGCTCCTCGAGGACCTTCCTCTTTGTCGCGGCCCCTCTGCTTTCCCAAGCAGGATGTCCTTCTCCAAGGACTGGTCTCTCCTGACAACATACCCAAAGTATGACAGAAGATGTCTCCCCATCCTTGCCTCTAGGGAGTACTCGAGCCATACTTCCATCTGTACTATATACATGCTTCTATATATACATATATCCATACACACACAAATATATATGCTGTTACAGGTGCCACCAAGTCAGTTTCAAATAAAACACTGCCCAGGCTGCACCATCCTCACAATGACTGCTGTGTTTTAGCCTACTGCTGCAACCAGTGTGCATGTATATAAAATATATGTGTATACATACACGTACATCAATATACAGATGTTGATATATACACAATCAATAATCAGCAATGAAGAAATCAAATGATACATTGCTTTGGGTAAATCTGCTACTTAAGGCGTCTTTATAATGTTAAACAGCAATGATTTTACTTGGAGGTTATTGCACTTCACGCAAGCCATGGCATGTTCATCAACCTCATATACCTGTGAAAGCTGGACAAGGAACAGGGAAGACCTGAGAAGAACAGATGCCTTGTTAGGATGGTGTTGGTGAAAACTGTTGAAAGTACCATTGACAGCCAGAAGAACAAAGAAATCCATCCCGGATAAGGCACACCCACAATGCCCCTTAGAAACAAGAGTGGCGAGACGTCATCCGAAACACTTTGGACATGTTATTAGGAGAAAGCAGTCACTGGAGGAGAATAACATGCTTGAGAAAGTAGAGGTGCAAGCAAAAAACGGGAAGACCTTTGATGAGATAAACTGACATCATGGCTGCGACAATAGGCTCAGATCAAATGAAGCGAACATGGCAAGGACCAGGCTT
>NW_022111359.1:7343641-7351204 GCF_000313985.2 Echinops telfairi | reverse complement strand
TTGATGAGATAAACTGACATCATGGCTGCGACAATAGGCTCAGATCAAATGAAGCGAACATGGCAAGGACCAGGCTTTGTTTTGCCCTGTTGTGCATAAGGTCGCTATGAGTCAAAATGAACTGAAGAACACCTAGCAACATCTACATGTCTATGTTGTTGTTCTTACATGCCATCGAGTCGGTTCCACCTCATAGCGACCGGATGCACAAAAGAACACAATTGTTCCTGTGCCTGGGCCCTTTGTTGCATTGATATTGATATTGATATATAAAGCTCTATTGCAATATATATAAATTGCTATCTATATAAATCTCTATCTCTCAATATAAATCTCTATATGAATCTCTATGTCTATATAAATGTCTATATATATATACATCTCTATCTCTAGCTATATATTTCCTTGAATGGCACAAAAGTCTTGTATTTAGCTACTAACCAATAGGTTGACAGTTCAAATTCACTCAACAGTTCTGCAGAAGAAAGACCTAATGACCTATTTCTGTATGATCACACCATTTAAAACACTACCGAGTGAACTACCGCTCTGACTGTTGGGGTCAACATATGTCAGAATTGACTCCACAGCAGGGGATTTGTTTATGTACAGAAAGAAAGTGTTTTAAAATGCTGGCTGTTACCTGCTTGCTGGGTTTCCTGTTCTGCTAGGGAATCACAATCAATTGATTATGAAACACTAACCTGTGTATCTCTTTACTTCGTCCATGAAGACCTAGCATTTCATGTACGAATGTGGTTATTTTGGTGGACTGGGTGTGTAATATGTGAAAAGGCATGTTAATCCCCTACAAGACCTTGGTCAACTCCCTGATGGTTTTAGAACTTGTCTCCCACATTTTAAAATAATAAATTGGTTCTTCTGAAATCTTTTATCTATCTAGTTCACTTTATACCCACTGCTTCACAATTCACCATCTTCTTTGTGCTAAAACTGCAGTGAAGGTGGCGATGAAGGTCATGGTTAAGATTGCTGTTAGGTGCCACTGGGTCAGTTCTGACCCATAACAACCCTCTGCACAACAGAAGGAAACACTGCACAGTCCTGTGCCATCCTCACAATTGTTCCTATGCCTGAGCCCACTGTTGCAGCCACTGTGTTCACCCACCTCCTTCAGGGCATGAGAGTGAGGGTTGGCATGACAGAAATGATGATGTTGGTCATAAATGATGATGGTACTGGTAGATGCTAAGTATGTCAGTATATTACACTGTATCATACAACACACGCCTATATGCACTCTTTGACCAAGCAGAAGTGGAAAAAGGAAAGGGTGATAGATAGGCAATAGCTTTCAAGAAATAAAAGAGCAGCACATATAATAGGGTTTCCTGGAAAATTCTAGAATCAGACAGAATATATTCTGTACCCAAGATTATAGTAAAACACTTTCGATTCTGTACTAGCAGATACTAAACCAGATCCTACTCACCCACCAAGACAAAAAGCCCTGGCTTCTCACCGGTCTGGTGGCTTCCCAATCTTAACAAAAGGAAGTAGATCTCTTCTTATATGGAGCTCTAGTTTCTCAAGTGTTAGGAGTGAATAAGATGGACCTATGGTTTGCATAACACTGATCCCATTAGTTCTCTTTTCACAAGAGTCATTTGCATGCCTTAGGAAAAGAGAATAAACTTAGAAATGGAAATGGTGTCCAATGAGAACCATCAGCTAATGGAAACTGGTGCTAACGCCCAACCAGACTGAGGTAATGGATCCAAGTTTGAAGGGTCTTGGTGAACTTCTTAGTATGAGAATTAGTGTGGGAAGGAATTGGCCTAGCTATGTATTACTTTGCTCTATTACCAAATCACTTTTCCATTTAGCCCTTTGAAAATTGACTAACCTAGAGTCTTAGTCTTGGGTCTTTAAGATAAGGCAACCTAAGCCTGATCTACTTGGCTGGTAAAGAGCCCTGGTGGCAAAGTGGATAAAACTCTTAGTTGTTAGCCAAAAGGTTGGCAATTTGAACCCATACAGACCTGCTGATCTGCTCCCCTAAAGATGACAGTTAAGAGAAAGTTCTACTCACGGAGCTCACCATAAGTCCAATATCAACTCCATCTCACTCACAGCATATGACTGGTAAAATATTCGCTGGTCTTTTTTGCATGTTGTTGCTAAGTATCAACAAGTTGGTTCCTAATCATAGTGACACTGTGTAAAATAGAGCAAAACACTGCCCGGTCCTGCAACAAGTCTCCCAATTGTTCTTATGTTTGAGCCCATTGTTGCAGTCACTGTGTCAGTCCATCTGGTTGAGGATTTTCCTCTTTTTTGACTTCCCTTCCACTCTACCAAGCATGACGCCCCTTTCCAGGGACTGGTCTCTCCGAATACCATGCCCAAAGTACGTCAGACGAGCTCTCACCACCGTTGCTTCTGACTGTACTTACACGACAGACTCTTTATCATGATGTGTTGAAAACTTCATCTCAATTGTATTGAAAGAATCTTAATAGATTTAAAAACTAACACTTTATCATATGATTTCCCCTTTTGACCCATTATACATTTGTTCTAGTGAGATATATATACATCTCTGCCTTCCCTGCATATTCGTCCATTCCTCCTTGTTTCCTACCTTATGAACTTTGTCCTTGGGTAAAAGCTACCCCTTTTGATCCATTTTATTCTTTTTTTAATTTAACATTTTATTTGGAGCTCTTAAAAATATCATTATAATCCATAGTTCCATTAGATCAGGTGTAGTTTTACAGTTGTTGCGATCATCATTTACAATCCATTTTCTTTTCTCTTGAACTCCTTGATATTAGCTCCCCTTTACCCCCTCCCTCCCCAACCCTACCACCACCACCCCGTACCTTTAATATATTATATATTATTATTTTGGGGGTTGCCATAACTTACACCATCCAATGAATCCATTCACCTAAAATTCTGATGTTCGTTCCCCTCAAGTGGGGTTATACAGTCATCGTGCTGTCAGTTCTCCCTTCCCCTGTTCCCTACCCACCTCTTCCCATACTCTCAGGGAATCATTACTCCCATTGCTGTTTCTGGTGGGTTTAATATATCTTAGGCTTCCTGAATTGAACGATCTTGCTGGTAACAATGCACATACACAGATCTAGCAAGATTATTGAGGTAAAACTAAGGCCATCATAGTGAGAGGAGGAAATTTTATTTATTTTTTTTTTTTGGAAAATATTATGTCTTTATTATAAGACAGAATAATTTATGTAATGATCCAAAGTAAAATAAAATCAGATCATTTTCAAGCCACAACACATGCTGCCCCTGAATTTTGCTCAAGAAGGGGCCAGGAGGAGTTCTCTGAGAAGCCTGTGGGGAAAAAACCACGTGGAGGGTTACATCTGACCTCCTTTGGCTTCATGAGGGAGAAGGAGAATCCATCTCCACACGAATCCAACCCTAAATGCTATAAGGCAGAAGTCAGTTGTGCCTCCACTCCCTATCCTTCTTTTACCCTGTTCTAATGTCAACAGTTCCTCCCACAGCACTTTCTACTTCTATGCTGGGTTCAATGATTCACTGCAATGGCAATACAGAATTTACAGATAATAAACACAATTAAGAAAAAATAATCATCACCACAATTAAGGGGGGCATTAATTGGGAAAGTTATTACAAATCAGAAACAGAAAACATTAAGGATACAAGCATTACTTTACAGGAACCCCTCTCTTCAGCCAGCAGCCTAATCTCTCTCTGGTTCTCAATCTCTCAGCCAGAGGGTTCCTTCACCTCTGCCTCCATGGGCCAGGAAGCCTGCCCATTGCTCTACTTCCCAGTATCATAGTCTCAGCATGACTCCTCTGCTCTGTCTCAGTCTCCTTGCTGCAGTCTCTGGTGTCTCTGGTCTTGTCATCTGCTACTCTAGGAGAGGATCATAAACATGCTCAGCTAGTGGCTCTTTTTTCTTGATGGTCCTAGGATTCTCCCTATTCCCACTTCTGAGGTAGCTCTCTTGTAAACAGGGGAATGGCAACAAAACTGACCAATCCCATCTATTAGTGCTTTACATCCCTTATTTGCATGGCCCCACCCAATCATTTGATGGGAGACAGAGACCTGGATAGAAGATCAATCTTAGATTTAACTTCATTAACAGCATATTATTTCCTAAGTATATTATTGCATTTAAGCCTTTCAGTGGTCAGATAAGCATCATTTCCCTTTTATAGATAAAGGAACTGGAAGTCAATTCTTCTATTAACCTATGGAACATATGAATACCACTTGCATTTTATGCTTCTGGAGTTTCTTTTTGTTTGTTTGTGGGTTTTTTAAATCATTTTAGTGGGGATTCATACAGGGAAATTTTAAAGAACTAGAGGAAAGTTATGTGTTTCATCAACACTCTACTGACTCCTGGATATATCATCCCTCCTGTGTGGCCCTTCTGTGAGGGACTGTCCAATTATTATACAGGTGGGCTTTGGATCTCCACTTTACCTATGCTCCTTCATGTCAATTTGATTGCATGTTTTTGAATTTCTGATACCTATTCGCATCGACACCTTATGATAACATAGGCTAGAGTGCTTCTTCCATGTGGGCTTTGTTGCTTCCCTGCTAGATTGTTTAACTTAAAGCTTTAAGACCACATTTAATAGCCAGTCACCACCAGCTTTTTTCACCACATTTGATTATGCACACATTTTGTCTTCAGTGATTGAGTCCGGGAAGGTGAGTATCATATATTGCCACATTATTAGAATAAACCATTCATGTACTGAGGTAGGATTTAAATAGAGGCCCAAAGCCCATCTGCTTCCTAGTTGTATAAATATATATACATACAAAGATAAATACACCTATTTTTATATATTTACATATATGCATATTTATACCTATATATATAAATTGTCCTTCATTGTTGTTTCCTCTATTTCTTTCTTCTTTCCTCCTACTCACTATCATGTTCACCCTTTGTTTGCCTCTCAGTAATTCTTCTCAGATACATCTCAATTGATCAAACGTCACCAGGGACCCTTCCCACTCCTCACCGTTGATTTTGGATCCCTTGCTATTCCCATGTCCCTGATGTATTGGCTCACCACTCCCCTCCCCCCATCTCCTCCTCTCCCATGCCCCCCTAGAACCATCGATCCTGTTGCTGTCTCCTTGAGTTTGTTTGTCCTGTCTATCTTATATAGATAGACATCCAAAGAGAACAAGAGAAAAACAGATAAAAAAGAAAAAGAGCATGTAAATGGTTTCAAAATGTGTTCTAGTTTTAATATGTTTCTTTGTCTTCTATTATTGAGATTTTACTGTTTTACTTTGATTTTGTTGCTGAGCTTGGTTTTTGTTTTGTTTGTACATATGTTTTTCCAAATGTGAAATCTAAGATAGGTAAAGCTATAGAGACAGTGACTACATTGATGGTTTCTTGGGGTATACAGCAGGGGTGGTTGGGGGGGAATTGGGAGATGATAATAATGAGTACAAGAAAAAAGAAAATGTTCTAAAATTGTGGAGATGAATGTACATCTCTTTTAAATATGATTGAACTATTGAACTGTCTGATATGTGAATTACATGCCAATAAAACTTTTAAAAATCATAATAAGAGCTGATATCAACACAGGAAATACACAGTAATTTGGCAAGTCCAAATGCACGCCTAGTGATTGGTCTCAATTTTGTTGTATATAAAGCATGGTCTTATCATCCCTAGCATTAACATCGTCATTTTTCTGCTTTTCATTCACATTTTTCAATTAAATAAGTGAATAAAAGCTTCAAATAATCACCCCAATATGGATGTATATGTTGGTTGATAGCCTTTCCATGTAGCACTCAGATTGTTTTTCTGCATCCAATAAAAAGGTGTAAGCCTGTCATTGTCTGCTGTACTAATGTAAATGGAAATGTACTAGTAAAATAATGCATTAATGAAAGTGGTCTGAATACTAAACTGAAATGACTACACCCCTAGAGAAGTACTTGAAACACTGAGAATTCCACAGGGTCATCCGTGGGGGTCTCTCAATACCAGGAGTTGATTCTGACTCCTTTCAAGTTTCAGTGATCTCTCTTGACCTCTCACTTGGTCACCATTCAGTTCTGCTTGTGGTAGATTATTTGCATAGACAGATAGGATAACGCCCCATATTTTCATGTAGTCCTCTCATGGACTATTAGGTTGGTATTGGCCAATACCTAATAGGAAGTGATTTAAATCTAGCAGAGATTTTTAAATTGTTCATTTATTGAGACTCACTGTCTCTCACTACATTTAAATCCTGAGATCATCATAGCACGAACACAAGTTAGTCTACTAGCGGAGGAGCGGCCATGTAGTAAAGAACCAAGGTTCAGTAGACAACAATCCATCACTGTCTGTCAGCTGCCAACCAACAGATGTTCAAGTAAAGCCATGTTAAATTATCCAACCACCGGGGGATCCACCAACTTATCACAAAGACACAAGGGCTCATCAGAAAGCAGCTGAGTTAGCCAGATTGAAGAAACACCTCGCTAACCCACTAAAGCATGCCTGAAATAAAGTGATGATTGCTTTATGCAACTAAGTTGGCGGATCGTTTGTTGTGAAAATCTGTTTAAATAGCACATTAGGGTAGGAGTGGTGTTAATATTAGGGTTAGAGTTAGGTTAGGGTTAAAGTTGGGTTTAAGGTAAAGATAGGGTTAGTACTAAGGTTAGATGGAAGACTAGGATAACTTGAGGAATATTCTTAGGATTAAGACTCCTGTTGTTTGGAGCTGTCTAGTAGACAGCTGTCCAGCTGTCTAGTGTTCACCCTCATAGGGATGCTATGTACAACAGAGCGAAACATGGCCCAGTCCTGTGCCATCCTCACAACTGTTCTTGTGTTTGAGCCCCTTGATGCAGCCACTGCATCCATCTATTATATCGAAGTTTGCCCTTTTCATCACTGCCTTGCTACTTTATCAGCATGATGTCCTTCACCAAGGACTGGTCACTCCTGAACACATGAGATAAAGTCTCACCATCCTTGCCTCTAAAGAGCAATCTGACTCTACTTCTTGTAAGGCGGATGTGTCAGTTCTTGGGGTAGTCCATAGTACTTTCACTGTTTTTCACCAATACATTTTCTTTCTTTTAGAAATTCGATAGTTTATTGTTTTGGATGTGTCTGAGCATACCAAAACCAGTATAGAGTTGAAGAACAGTATGATACAATATGAGGGTGTTTAGTATTTAGAAAATGTTCCCTTCATATGTCCATTTATGAATCATGGTCTCTAAAAGGACATTTGTTTATTTATTTTTTAATCATTTTATTGGGGGTTCATACAACTCTTAAAACAGTCCATCCATCCATCCACTGTGTCAAGCACATTTGCATATTTGTTGCCATCATCATTCTCAAAACATTTGCTTTCTACTTGAGTATCAGCTCCTCATTTTCCCCCTCCCTGCCCACTGCCCCCTCCCTCATGAACCCTTGATAATATATAAATTATTATTATTTTGTCATAACTTACACTGTCCAACATCTCCCTTCACCCACTTTTCTCTTGTCCATCCCCCAGGGAGGAGGTTACATGTAATCCTTATAATTGG
>NW_022111359.1:7338053-7339909 GCF_000313985.2 Echinops telfairi | reverse complement strand
GGGGGGGTCTTCTAGCTCGTATAACAATCCGTACATCAATTGTATCAATGTTTTTGTTTGGGAGTATGCTTTTCAGTATATGAAATCCAAACTCCCAAACTCACTGCCCATTGAGTCAGGGCTGACTCAGAATGACCATATAGGACAAGATAGACCTGCCCTTATGAGTTATGGAGACTGAGGCTCTTTAAAGGAGCAGATTGCCTCATCTGTTTCCCAAGGAGCAGCTGATGGTTTGGAACTGTTGACCTTGCTTATCACAGCCCAAAGTGTGAGCATGGAGACACTAATCGGACTAACGGTTTCTCGGGGACTTGGCAGGGGAGGAGTTTGTAGGGAAATGGGGAACTAATCACAATGAGCACAAGAGAGAAGAACATGCTCTAAAACTGATTGTGGTGATGATTGTACAACTCTTCGTAAGATTTCTGGTTGACGGCACATACCAGGAAACCAATAGAGAGGTCTGTGGGACTGGGCACAATCCCAACTATGTGCACGCCTTCCTTCCCCCTCAGAAGAATGCACTTCCGAGGACAGCACTGGGGCTACAGCTTGTGGAGAGGAGCATGTCAGATTAGAGCACATGGGAGAAACAAAAAGGGATGGAGAGGGAGGAGAGGATATCTTGGTCCACCAAGCCCCGAGGGTGATATTCCTGCTCAGAGCAGACAACACATAGAGAGGACCATAGGGCTGGCCCCACCATGGGACACGACCTCCCTCACTAAACCTTAGTGCTGCAGGGGACAACACTAGAGACACAGTGCGGGAATAGTGCACAATCTGATCCCATCACGCTGGGACGAAACACTAAGGACATGCAACAGAGCAGCAAGGGGAGCAAAGTGATGACGTCCCCAGGGAATACCAAAAGTAGACTTAGGAGTCAGAGTGTGGCACCCCGTCAGACTCGACTGGAAAACACTTGCAAAGGCCAACAGACCTTGAACTATTTATAGGCTTTTCCATTTTTGTCAGTGGCTTTCTTTTTGTTATTTATACTTTGCTTTTGTTTTGGTTGTTGTTACTGTTTTGTTGGTTTTGACATCCTTGGTTATTTTATTGGGCTTTGCCTGGGTTTTGCCCTTAGTAATGTATCTGCATGTCGATCTAGATAAGATAGGTGGGATAAATAATTCGGAGATGAAAAGAATGGAACCAATGTGCCTCAGTTTCCATACAACACCAAGAGTGAAGCCTAATGCAATTCTGAAAAAAATACAGTGGACAATGAGTTGGATCTAACTCAAAGGGTCCCTTGTGTATCGGAGCAGGACTGTGTTCCACTGGACTTTTAGGGCTGATTTTTCAGAAGCAGATCACCTGGTCTTTCTTCTGAGGCACATCTGAGAACTTGAACCTCCCACCTTTGAGTCAGCAGCTGAGCATGTTAACTGTTTGTGTGGCCTAAGGGCTCCTTCTCAACAGTACAAACACATACCTATCCTTCAAAACCCTGGACCCTACATCCCCTTCCAGAAAACCTCTCATCCCTCCTTGATGCTAAAACATTGTGTCTCCCTCCTCTTCAGCTGGGACCACACGGGCTGGGAAACCTGTGCCCAGCAGGCCTCTGGGATGAGACAGCTGTTTGCTGGGTGAAGGTCTGTGCGTGAAACTGAGTGAGGAGACGAGGCTGATCAGGTGGGAAGTCAAAGTCTCAGGAGTTCCTTTGGATGTCAAAATGGCTCATATGGACAAGGTAGTAAACACACACACTGCACATTCCCTCCAGTCCTACACACACACACACACACACACACACACACACACACACACACACA
Organism: Echinops telfairi; assembly: GCF_000313985.2. NCBI lineage: Eukaryota > Metazoa > Chordata > Mammalia > Afrosoricida > Tenrecidae > Echinops > Echinops telfairi. The sequence goes on along the minus strand of NW_022111359.1, from coordinate 7,338,122 downwards.
CTGCACATTCCCTCCAGTCCTCCCCTGAGATGCAGAAATCCACAGAATTTAAGTCACTACTGCTTTTGT
>NW_022111359.1:7336702-7337953 GCF_000313985.2 Echinops telfairi | reverse complement strand
GAGCAGGACTGTGTTCCACTGGACTTTTAGGGCTGATTTTTCAGAAGCAGATCACCTGGTCTTTCTTCTGAGGCACATCTGAGAACTTGAACCTCCCACCTTTGAGTCAGCAGCTGAGCGTGTTAACTGTTTGTGTGGCCTAAGGGCTCCTTCTCAACAGTATAAACACATACCTATCCTTCAAAACCCTGGACCCTACATCCCCTTCCAGAAAACCTCTCATCCCTCGGTGATGCTAAAACATTGTGTCTCCCTCCTCTTCAGCTAGGACCACACAGGCTGGGAAACCTGTGCCCAGCAGGCCTCTGGGATGAGACCGCTGTTTGCTGGGTGAAGGTCTGTGCATGAAATTGAGCCAGGAGACGAGGCTGATCAGGTGGGAAGTCAGTCTCAGGAGTTCCTTTGGATGTCAAAATGGCTCATATGGACAAGGTAGTAAACACACATGCACTGCACATTCCCTCCAGTCCTACACACACACACACACACACACACACACACATACACACACACACACTGCACATTCCCTCCGGTCCTTCCCTGAGATGCAGAAATCCACAGAACTTAAGTCACTACTGCTTTTGTCCACCAGGGGACAAGCTTGGCTTACATTTGCGGCTGTTCATGGAGGTAGGAAGGAAGGTAGACCACGTGCTGTGTGAGTCTTTACAGTAATAATGTTATGGATGGATGTTTGGACTGATGCAATGTGTGGCTGTCCTTTTCCCAAGGAGGTCTTCACGCCTGTCTGCCAGTTACACACAGGGATGTCTTCACTAGTGTTACATGTTCCCCCACCGACAAAAATAAAACTTGCTGTGGCTTGATTGCAACGCAGGGAGACCCCACGTGGGCGAGAATTGTCAATGGCTGGTGTTTTGAATGTAGATTATCAAGTCTGGCTTCACCGGCCAATAATTTGGTTTCAGATGAGAGTTTTAACCACCTTGTGTCTCACACAGGGACCCTTGTGTGTAACTTCCTTGTGTGTAATCAGGGCGGAGTACTACAGAAAGGACTGTGTTTGAGGCTGTGTGTGTGTGTGTGGCTGTGTCTGTCTGACTGGCATGTGTGCAGCAGATGGCAGGGTGCATGGCATTGAAATGCACTAGCCCATGTCACCCCATTTTTTAATGAACTTAAAGGCTAAGTTAAAAAAACACCTCAGAAATTCTTTCACTCCTAGAAAGCCCTCCCGCCTCCCCCGCCCCCCACTCCTCTCCTTCTCAAAAGCCTCCCTGGTGAACCCTG
>NW_022111359.1:7329732-7335302 GCF_000313985.2 Echinops telfairi | reverse complement strand
AAGGGGGAGAGAGCACTAGAACTGATTATGATGATATATATGCAATTCTTTTTAAACATGATTTAACTATGAAAAAGGAAAACATAAGCAAACTTGGATGGTGTTCTTTAGATTCTGAGGTCCCTCGACCTTCTTGATTCCGGAGACAGACAGCTCTGAAGCCAGAGACGTATTGGAGAAGTGGTGGTAGCAAAGGCAGCAGCGCCGAGAGGACAAGACAGAGCCTTTGGCTTCCTGGCTCATGGAGTGAGGAAAGCCGAGTGCCTTCAGTCAGGGGTAGAGCGCAACCAGACATGTAATTCCAAGAGCTAGGTTTGGTGAGCCAGGGAACTAGAGCTGAGCACCTTCATGCTGAGGCGATGGTAAAGTAGAGTGCCCTTGGGGCACTTATTTTTCTAACATTACCCGGATAGGGGAGAGGCCAATGATGCCACACAACTGAGAGACCCAAGACGGGAGAGAGATGTGTCTGTGGGCATGGCTGAGAAGAGGCACTCCTAATGGAATGCATCTTGGAACTGTGGCTTGAGCATTTCTGATCCTGAGTTGTAATCTGTTAACGCCCCTGAAAACAACCTGAAATCAGGAAGGGGAAAAAATAAGACAAATAAGTAAGGAAGGGAGTCTGAAGAAGAATTGAGGCATTTGAATTATAGGACAATGGACTGTCAGAAGATCAGATACATCTCTCTTGGAAGAGGTGTAGCCACAATTATCACTGGACATTACTATAGCAAGACTCCATCTCACATACATTGGAAATGTGACCAGAGGAGAGCGGTCCCCAGAGAAGGATAACGTATGTGGCAAAGAGAACAGTGACAAAGAGAAAGACCTTCCAGGAAATGGACTGATGCTATGTCTGTAACAAGGATTGTAATCACAATCACTACTTAGGTTCACTGTCACACTATCCTGGTGCCCACAGAAATACCGGTTAAGGGAAAACATGCAGTGTGAGTGTAAAGGGGGAGTGGTTTTCTCCAGGAACACAAACAGGAGATGATGGAGGAAATTCAGAAGAGCAAACTTAGCTATCTCTGCAGTTCACCCTCCTCAACCCCAAAAGAACTTTCTCTAACGTAATCAAATCGAGTTCTGTCCAGACGTGGTTGCTCTTACCTTCCACTGTCCCTTACATAGTGGCCCTGAATGTGTCCTGCCTCTAACTCTTCACATATCTTTAGGGTTCCCCTGTGGAGGAAGAAGTTTGTGAAGATCACATGGTGCTTCTGGGCAAAGGCCTATAATGAAAGAGAGTGAAGCCTAATGAACATTCACCCACACAGAAACCATAGTTTGGTCTTCGGGGGTCTCCTGACCTGAGATGTAGGAATCATTCGCAGCAAAATCAGGTGCGACTTGTAATAAGAACCGTGAAACAATTGACAAGGCCCTAACCAACAAATTTTATGTGCCCAAGGACCCTGTGACGTGCTTTAGATGTGTTATCAGGAGACACCAATTCCTGCAAAAGGATTTCATGCTTGGTTAAGTAGAAGGGCATCAAAAAAGAGGAAGACCTTTGACAGGATGGACTGATACAGTGGTTGCAACAATGAGCTCAAGCATCATAACTGTGAGGATGTCTCCTGAGGTGGGTTTCATTCCAGTCAGCTGGGTGGGGCGGACCCCCTCCACTAAGCAAGGGGAAGCCAAGCCATGCAGGGCAGGGCAGAATTGCCCCAGTAAAGCCAATTCCCCTCTGGGCTTGGCACTGCTTCTCTTGGGCTAGAAGTGCCCCCCTTCCCCTCATCCAACTGACACCTGCTCATTGGAGTTAGCACCACCTCTAGACAACGGTGTCACTAGGATTTGGAGCTGATTCCACAACACCTAACAACTTCAACAACACAGGAGCCCAAAAGCCACTTCTCACGCTGGGAACAATAAAAGGACTCAAGGCTTTGAACCCTAAGCTAAACAAACAGTGTTATTTGACAGCCCCTTAGAGCAAATGAACATGCCTGCATTGCTTATCAAAGTCTCTCCATTCCTGGGTTGAAATTGTGGGACAGGGTCAAGGAGTATAAAATCTTTTTCCACTAACAGGGTAAGTAAAAATTAATGCTACCCATCAGTACTGAGACCATGTGTCTGAAAGTTTACCACATCATATTTCTATAGAATTTCCTCTGAGCAAGATACAACAAAGCTCACTTTTCTTGGGTAAATTCAATAACCACATCTTCACAACGACCACTGACGGTAACGCATCTCAGCTATTCCGGATCAACAAGGTAACATGGAGAACAAGGTGTGGAAAAGGAAGGGTGAGGCTGACAGTCCTGAGAAACTCAGAATTCATAGGGATTTGATTCAAGGTTCTATGTTTGGCCAAGGTCTAACTCAACGAATTATTTATTGGCCTATTCTCTTCCCTGTGTACATTCACGTCCTCACTGATGGCACGCTGTCTCGTAGATGTCACACACTTTGAACACACTTGAACACACTGAAATGAGCTCTCCATTTGATTGGGACCGATTCCTGTGGTATTCCACACCCTCCTCCCTGTGAACTGCAGCACTCAGTACACAGCAGTAATTAAAGAATGATCCTATAGATGAAAGCATTATTTTTACCTTTAGGTCATTGCTTCCTAGCAAAAACACAATTCCACAACTTTCAAAAAGACTGGTCAGAACATAGAGCAAAACATGAAGCACGGGATGATGAATTACAACGATGGTACCCTAAAGAGCAAAACATGAAGCACGAGATGATGAATTACAACAATGGTACCCTAAAGATCTGATGGATTTCTCCGATAGCCCCTCACAACCCAGGAGGCAGATGGGTCCGTATAAACAAACGAGATTCCAGGCCATGATGTGATTTATTTCCTTGAAAAATCCTAACGATAAGGTGACAGGACCACCCTCAGGAAAAAAATGTATATTCTTTTTAAGAATGATGACTTTTTATATGTTCACATGTTTTCCGACAACTGAGGAGCTATCATATCATGCTATCTCTGTCTGCCTGTAACCTTGAGTGGTATTGAAAAACCAAGTGGAGAGAAAACATGTGAATTCAGAGTTATTCACAAATATTCCCATACCCCATGTTACTGTACATCAATTATCAGAAGTAGCTGGCTGCCTCAACAAAACATTCCAAAAAATATATCCACAAAAACTCTCTCAGGTTGTTGTTGTTGTTGTTGTTAGAGACCATGGAGTTTTTCCAACCCATAGTGACCCCATGCACAACAGATCAAGACACTAGCTGGTCCCGCCCCATCCTCACAATGGTTCCTATGCTTGATCCCGTTGTTGCAACCACTGTGTCAACCCATCTCATTGCGAACCTTCTTCTTTTCTGCTGCCCTTCTGATTTACCAAGGAGGAAAAACTGGATTTCCCAGAATTCTCAGGAGAAGGCAATGATGCCCACACAAATGCCTTATTGGCTCTGACCTGATTGACAGAGTAGACTCCACCCCTTCACTCTTAATCCTCTCAAGTCCCAAATTGACACCAGATTATGTAACTACCACACCAAACATAATGTCCTTTTCCAGGGACTGATCTTTCCTGACTACATGTCCAAAGTATGTAAGACAAAGTCTCTCCCTCCTTACCTCTAAGGAACACTTTGACTTTACTTCTGCCAAGAAAGAGCTGTTATTCTTGTAGATAGTAGTCCATCGTGTTTTCAATAGTCTTCACCAGCAGCACAATTCAAATGCATTGATTCTTCTTCCGTCTTCCTTATTTAACGTCCAACTTTCACATTCACATGAAGTGATCAAAACTACAATGGCTTGTGCCAGGCACACCTTAATCCTAAAATGTGGGAAACAGAACTGGGAAGAGAGTGTATGCAGACAAATTCTCTAGTCATACTTCAAGGAGTCTGGAGGCCTGGGCCCTGTGGTGGGAGACCTTCATGTTTGCAAGTTGGAGATGCATTCTGAGCAGATTCTCCTAAGTAAAAGGTATTCCACATGACATCTCCCCATAATAATGCCAATTTTAAGGTGCTACTTGCAAGCACGTGGTCGCGTATTAGATTCTTGAAGGTCAACTGCTTGAAGGCTATCTGCCTAACAGTTGTCTGCCATCCAGGGCAATCAGACCTTATTGTCTGTCCCACCATAAGTGGGGCCCACTCCTTTCTGATAAGGATCATAGATTGTTCCCTTGGAGAAGAGCTTAGGGACATTTAAGATCAAGCCAGCTCAGAGACGAGTAAGGTTAGGCCGCCATCTTAACTCTAGAGTCCACCCATCTTGTTGCATATGTACCTTCCTGTCACTGGTATGCCTCTGGTACCTCCCCTTCCTATTGCTTGTATACTCCTAGCTCATACCCCTCCGGTTACGTGTATACCTCTAACACAACCCCTTCCTGTTAAGTGTGTGCTTACTGTGGCTTGAATGCCTGAGACTATATCAGTTGATGTAAGAATACATTCTCTCTCCTGCCTCGACCTGGTTCCTGACATCATGGAGGTGAGCACTCCAAAACTTTTGTCTCTCTCTTCATTTCTTCCCTTCAATTACACAAGCATCCCTGAGGACCCATCCAGATGTGGGGCTGGAACAGTAACTAAATGTAACATCCTTCATTTTCAACAATCTAAAGAGATCTTTTGCAGCAAATGTATCCAATGCAGCTCATCTTTATATCTTGACAGTTGCTTTCATGAGCACTGATTGTGGGTCCAAGTAAGGCAAAACCCTTGACAGCTTCAAACTTTTCTCCGTTTATCAGGTTACCTATAGGTCCAGTTGTGAGGATTTTGGTTTCTCTACATTGAGTTGTAATCCATACTGAAAGCTAAAATCCTTGAGCTTCATCAGCAAATGCTTCAAGTCCTCCTCATTTTCAGCAAGCACGGTTGTATCCTTGGCATATCGAAGGCTATGAAGGAGACTTCCTCCAATCCTGATGCGACATCTCCTTCATAAAATCCAGATTCTCTGATGATTTGTTCAGCATAAAGACTGAGCTAGTATGGTTAGAGGATGCAATCCTGTTGAGCACCTTTCCTGCTATTGAGCGATGGGTTGTTGGCTACTGAAACTTGGTTCTTTTCTACATAGCCTCTCCTCCGCTAGCAGACTAGCTTGGGCTCATTCTATGATCATCTCAGGATTTAAAGTGCAGCAAGAGACATCGAGTTCCAATAAGTGAGATTGTTTTAAACCTCTGCCAGATTTAAATCACCTCTTATTAGCTATTGGCCAACACCAACCTCATAGTCCATGAGAGAGGACTCCATGCAAAAGGTGAAATTGTCATATCTATTTATAGGAATGGTCCACCACATGCAAAACTGAATGGTGGCCAAGTGAGAGATCAAGAGAGAGAATACTGAGGGTCACTATGAGCTGGAATCAACTCAATGGCAGGGAGAGACCTCCAGGGATGACCATGTGGAATGCTCAGAGCTTCAGTTTAGTATATGGGCCGTTTTCACATTAGTAGAGTAGACGACAGGCTTATACCCTTTTTTCAATGCAGGAAAACATTTTGAGTGCTACATGGAAGGGTTGCCATCAACCTATACAGCAATATCTGGGCAATTATTTGAAATTTTTATTCAATTTTTTTAATCAA
>NW_022111359.1:7327121-7328270 GCF_000313985.2 Echinops telfairi | reverse complement strand
CAGAATATGACCAGTTTGTGATTTTAAAATGTGGAAAACAAGGCCTAAAGCCATCGAGGAATTGATCAAGTTAGTGTAGTGAGTTAACCTACCTTTACAAATCCTACATACCCCGTCCCCCTAAATAACCACATACACACATGAACTGCTGGGTTCACAGGAAGGATTATATGTTGTCTTCATGGCTAAAGTAAAGAGAACCAGAAATTGCTGTTTGTAACAAATTGGTTGTGACTCCCTGACAGATCAGGAAACCAAGTTAGTTAGAAACAAGCAACATTTTAGAAGAAAAGGCTCTCTTTTTCTCTCTACATAGAAAAATCCCTTGCTAAAGAGTCGATTCTGACTGATGGTGACTCCAAGTGTAAGAGTAGAATTTCATTCTGGAGGGTTTTCAATGGTGTGATCATCGGGCCTTTCTTCTGCAGCATGGTTGAATCCATTTGAACTCTCAACCTAATGATTAGTAGCCAAATGCAAGACTTCTGTTTATCTATGGTCACTACTGCCTCCATGATTGTTGATTGTGGATTTTATATGTATATAATATTTATATGTTAATATATACTTAGTATAATGAATATTTATATATACATAGATATAAATAAATCAACCACAAAAATGAGGCTTTCTACTCCCATAAAGATTTACAGTCTCAGAAATGCACAGGTGCATGCAGTTCTATTCTGTCCTATATAATTTCTATGAGTCATAATCTACTCAATGACAGTGAGTTTGAGTATACACACACACACATACATGTATGCATTGTTAGGTGCCATTCTGTTTTAACTCATAGCAACCCTATGTACAACAGAAGTAAACATTGCCTGGTCCTGTACCTTCCTCACAAATGTTCGGTTTGCCTCACTGTTGCGGCCACTGTGTCAATCCCTCTCAACAACAGTCTTCCTCCCCTCTTTGATCTGAACCTATCTGTTCACAAGCATGATGTCCTTCTCCAGGGACTGGTTTCTTCTGATAACACAGCCAAAGCACGTAAGACGAAGGCGCCCATGTTTGGTTCCAAGGAGCATTCTGGATATACTTCCTCCAAGACGGCTCTGTTTGTTCTTCTGGAAGCCTATGGGACTGTCAATATTCTTTGCCTGCACCAGAATTCAAATTCATCATTTTTCCTCAGGTCTT
>NW_022111359.1:7315799-7326504 GCF_000313985.2 Echinops telfairi | reverse complement strand
TCTTCCAGTGAGTTGGCTACATCTTCCAAATTTCCTGACATAGATTAATGAAGTGCTTTCGGTGCTTAATCAGCTTATTGAAACATTTCATTGATATTCCATCCATTTCTGGGGCCTTGTGTTTGCTAATGACTTCATGCAACTTGGACTTCTTCCTGAAGCACCATTGGATATGAACTGGTTCTTTTTGGTACGGTGACTCCAAGTATTCCTTCCATTTTCTTTTGCTGATCCCTGCCTCATTCAGTGTTTTCCCCATATAATCTTTCAATAGGAAACTTGAATATTTTCTTCAGTTCATTCCACTTGAGATATGCTGAGCATGTTCTTCTTGTTTGGCTTTCTAACAATAATACTTTACTTTGTCTTCTCATGCTGACCTTTGAAGTTTTCTAGTCAGATAGTTTCATCATTTCTTCCACTTGCCTTAGCTACTCTACAATTAAGAGGACATTTCAGAGTCTCTTCTGAAACTACCAGCTGCACCAAGGGAGAAAGAGGAGGCGTTCTACTCCCATAAAGACTTACATTCTTGGAACCCCTTGGAGGCAGTTCTACTCTGTCCTATGGGTTGCTGTCAGACAGTGTCAACTTGATGGCAGGGAGGGGTTTTTGTTAAATACGCAATTTCAGCCCATAGGCAATTGCAAACTTTATATATTTATAAACCCATAGGTTGATTATTTAAATTCACCCATTGGGGCTGCAGGAGAAAAACGCTGTGGTTTAATTTTATAAGATCACAACCATTGAAATCTTGTGGAATGAACCTCTAGTCTGCCACACATACTCACCCACAATATGGAGCCCTGGTCGTGCCTGGGATAACTACTCAGCTGAGGACCAGAATGTTGGTGGTTCAAACCCACCAGCAGCTCTGCAGGGAAAAGAACTGGTAATCTATTTCTGTAAAGATTTCAGCTCAACAAGAATACCCCACATGCAGTCCTACTCTGTCCTAGAAGCTTGCTGTGAGTTTGAATGGGCTTAATGGAACTTAACGCCAACATACCCATATCACGTATTTGGCAAATAAGGTTCCATAAATGGAAGAAACGCCAATTGAAATGGTTCAACAGATGAATGAAACCTGGGAGCCGTCACTAGTCTACGCCAAGGAATTTGAAAGGCAGCTTCCTGGACAACCGTCAAGAAGAAATTCATATAAAGTCCCTTTAAAGAAAGGTGACCTATTAGAAGAGATTATCCACCATATCATTAATTCATACGCAAGTAAAATGTTGTTAAAGATGCAAAATGGCTGCAGCAGTAGTGCATTGACAGGAAATTGACCGAAATGCAAGCTGGATTCCAATGAGTACATGGAACAGGGAACATACAGCTTCACGGATGTCAGATAGATCTTTGGCTGTAATCAGAGACTTCCAGAAAGATACCTGGTTTGGGTTGATCATGCTAAGACATCCAATTGTGCGGATCATAATTAATTATGGATAACATTGCAAATAATAGGAATTCCAGAACACTTATCTGTGCTCATGAGGAACCTCTACATGGACCAAGGAGCAGTTGTTCAAACAGAACTAGGGGTACTTCCTTCTTTAACAGAAAGGTGTGTGTCAGGGTTATATTTTTCACCATGGGTGTTCAACCTGTATGCTGAGCAAAGAAGGTAGCATCAGTGTTTGGGGGAGACTCACTGCCAACCTACAATATGAAGATAACACAGCACAGCCTTGCTTGCTGAAGGGAAGCTGTCTTACAGAGAGCATATGTGAAGTGTGCAGCATGTATTCTTTCTTAGTTCTATTTTGCTGATGAGGAAATAGAGCAGCAGTTCTCAACCTGTAGGTCTCGACCCTTTTGGGGGTTGAACGACCCTTTCACAGGAGTAGCCTAATACATCCTGCATATCAGATATTTACATTATGATTCATAACAGTAGCAAAATTACAGTTATGAAGTAGCAATGAAAAAATTTTATGTTTGGGGGTCACCACAACATGAGGAACTATATTAAAGGGTCGCAGCATTAGGAAGGTTGAGAACCACTGAACTAGAGACTTGGTGGTATCGTCGCCCCCTCAGGGTGGGGGTGGATTGGGGATTCAAACTAAGGTGTACTAAAGGTCCTTAAAGTGACTCCTGGACAGAAGATGCTCTGAGTGAGGCTTTGAGAATCAGACGACAAGCACACAGTCAGACCCCAAGGAATCCTAAAGGTGAAGATCAAAGTAGCATTGTTATTCCATGACCATGACAGGAGTATGGAGAAGGGGTGGAGCTGCCCAGAGAAACCATCTCTGATGGCCATTCTGTTTTCTGTTCTATAAAATATTTTACTACTATTAGTATTTTCTTATTACCAAATCAATATATAAAATTCAGAGTGACAGTTGAATAAGAAGAAATTATTAAATCGCTCATAATGTCATTCTGTTAGCATTTATAGTTCCTTTAAATCTTCATAGGATATTTTGCTCTGTGAGGAGCATTTTATTCTAATGCTCTATCATGACTGCTCTCTCTGTATTTTTTTTAATTGCTGTAAAAATGTAGAAAAGACATTTTCACATGTTCAACTTGGGGACACCAATTTCTATGTTATTTTAATGTTGTTGTTGTTGTTGTTGTTGTTGTTAGGTGCCATTCGGTCTATTCTGACCCATAGCGACACTGTATTCAACAGAAGGAAACACTGCCTGGTCCAGCACCATCCTCACAATAGCTCCTATGCCTGAGCCCATTGGTGTAGCCAATGTATCGATCCGTCTCATTAAGGACCTTCCTCTTTTTTGCCATCCTTCCACTTTCCCAACATGATGGCTGGCTCCATGGGACTGCTATTTCTTGACAATATGTACAAAGTCTGTAAGACAAAGTCTCACCATTCTTGGAGTACTCTGGCCTTACTTCTTCCAAGACAGATTGGTTTGTCTTTTAGCAGTCCGTGGTACAGTACTTTCAATATTCTTCTCCTGCATAATTCAAATGCATTGATTCTTCTGTGGTCTTCCTTATGCAATGTCCAACTTTCAGAGATATGTGTGTGTGTGTGTAAAATGTATAGTGTAGTATGTGTTGTGTGATATATCATATATACACCCACACTCTCATGTCCTGTACACGAATACTAATACCCTCACACTCATACTCCATGCATTCACAGACAAAAACCCACACCCTGTACCCTCACAGTTCACACACTCACACCCACACCTCTGCACACTCACCCCTCGCACGCTCACACTTCACTCCCTTACATCCCTGAGAGATACACACCGTGCCTGGAGTCAGGCCCAGAGCCACCAAGGCTGGCAGGTTCACTGTGAATCCAATGCCCCCGGTGGCCGGGAGCCCATGATGAACTTGCTCTGGTTAAACTGGACCCACCAAGATGTCTTCTCCCTGCTACTGTCGCCCACCAGGATGGTCTGAAATTGAAGAAGGGAGAGAGGGGTTAAGGTGGGCACCGGACACAGGTTTCTGGAAAATCAAGTGGTTGGGGAAGAGGAGTCTTTTTAAACTCACACACACACATTCACACATTTTTCTCACACACACACACACACACACACACACACACACTTGATTCAGGAAATCTCATCCACTTAAGTGAACGAGCACCTATGATGATCATGAGCATGTGGCTCACATGTTTCAAACCCAAAAAACCACACCAAACAACCCAAATCATACCAAACCCAACAAACCAAGCAAAACCTCCACAAACCACACCAAACAACCCAAACCATACCAAACCCAACAAACCGAACAAGCCACCCCAAGCAACCCAAACCAGATAAACCAGACAAAAACCCAGTAAACCACAAAAACAAACAAAGCAAAGCAAGTGTGGCTGAGTTGCTTCTGTCTCTGGTGCCTCCAAGTTCCTCAGCGTAGCCCTGTGTTCCGTGGGGTTGCCAATGTCTATGCTCTTTCAGTAGTCGATTGCCTGGTCTTTCTTCAGACGGTGCTCTGAGAAGATTCCAACTACCAGCCTTTCTGTTAATGTCGTTGTTGTCACGTGCCGTGAAGTAGACTCTGACTCGTAGCCACTCTGTGTGCACCTGAGTGACACGCTGCCTGGGCCTGCGCTAGCTCCACAATTGATATGTTTTAGTTCATTGTTACACCCACCGTGTCAATACATCTCATTGAGGACCATCCTCTTTTATGCTGCCCCTCGGCTCTACCAACCATGACATCCTTTTCCAAGGACGGGTCTCTCCTGACAACATGTCCAAAGTACACGAGACCGAGTCTTAGGGCTATTGACAAGGATTCCAAGACAGGCCTGGTTCTTGGGAGGATGGCAACTCAACCTCCCTCCCCTCTTCCCCATAGCTTGGTTAAAGAGAACCGCTCCGTGACTGACCATCAGATTGCTCAATTCCAAAATGGGAATCCAGATGGACATATGATAATTATTATCTGACAGAAAAGAAGCCTCAGAACCTTCAATCAATAAAGATTCTAAGAGAAATTAGTTCTGTGAAATCTTATATTATTATTATTAATAATAATATATATTTTACAAAACATTTACCATTTTCCTACCCCTATCAATGAGGGACATGAATTACATTCATTGAGCTCTTCAACCATCACCACCACCTGTTTCCAAAATTCCCCACTACCCTAAACAGAAATTCTGAGTTCCCTAAACAGTGAGACCACCTTTCTCCTTTTCTTTCTCCCCGCTACCCTAATTAGCATAGTAAACAGATTTCTCTACACTTGCTTATTCTCAATATTCTGTATTCTTGTGTGGATTCTTATACCAGAGCCCTCGAATAACAGACAGATAATTGTGCCTTTTCAGATGGCCAATAGCTGTTGTATTGATTCCTGTTAAAAGTGAAGCATAATGACCTCACAATAAATCATAATTCAGTGAAGGCCTCTCAGGGGGAGCTGGTTGATGCTTCTTTCTGGTGATACTTGCTCTCAAGTACTTTGGATGTTGTCAGAAGAGACCAGTCCTTGGAGAAGGACAGCATGCTTGGTCAAGTGGAGAGGCAACACCCTGGACAAGACAGCTAGACACAGTGGCTGCAACAGTGGGCCCAAACATACAATTGTGAGGATGGCTTAGGACCCGGTAGTGTTTTGTTTTGTTGTACTGACTCATGGCGCCTAACAACAATATGCTCCTTTCTTGCAGCTCCAGGGTTAAGAAACCACAGTGAGTCAGGTAGCAACATACTCCTAACGTGGCTCTAAATGACCTTCTTAATGAGACAGAAAATGCAGACGCTGCAAAGAAATAGACCGATAGATCTGGCTGTATAGACATACAAATGTCTGGTTGACTAGAACATACCAGAAGAAAACATCAAAGGAGAAATGATAGAAGAAAACTGGTTGTGCCATGTATCCCTCAGCCCACAGGCACTCAGACAAGCCTCCCCAGAACTCAACTGCCACCTGTCCCCCAATGCCGCCCACCCTCTTGATTGTGGTTCCTGTTGGGTATGGCCGAGTCACAAAAAGCCCGCTGTTGCCGGCTCTGTATCAGACCATCTTGTCGTCTTCCTCTTTGTTGAGGACCTTCTTCCGAAGTTTGTTCTTCTCCAAGAACTGACCCCTTCTGATAGGGTTTTTCCGATAACACTTTCAAAGTAAGTGAGATAACATCTCGCCAACCTTGTTTTGAAGAAGCATTCTGGTTGTACTTCTTTTTTAAAAAACTTTCATTAGTATATCCTTCACAGGTCATATAATTTCATCGCTAATCTTATTAAGAAGATTTATGCAACCATGACCACAGTCAATTTCAGAACATTTTCTCCTCGTGGTCATTGTTGTGCTTCTTATACGACATTTCCCCAGGCATCAAAGCATCCCTGTTTGCAGAGGGCAATGTTTCTGAAGTTAACGGCCTAGCGTTCTGTAAAGAGGTCATGCTGGAAGAGCAGTGGGGACCAGAGAGGGGACAGATTCCTCCCCCATCACAGATCTCACTTTACGTCCTATGTGAGGGAAGAGGCTGTCTGGCCACAATCAGGAGCACCCCCATCTTATCGGCTACTGTCTTTCTTGCAAATAACCCTCTCTCATCTGCACTCCTTCCTGATGAGGGTCCGAGAGGGGTCATGGACTCCATGGGGCTCACACACTCCAAGACGCTCCAGAGCATGTGTGAGACACAGCAAAAGGGGTCTCAGGATCAAAATGTGAAAAGAACCCAGTGCCTTTCATAACATCTGAGCCTGATATCAAGGACTCGCTGGGATCCTGATGGGGAAGAAGAAGTGGGGAGTGGGTACAGTTGTCAGAAAGGGAATGAGCCAGGCAAAGCTACTACATTCCTTTCTTCTTTCCTTTCTTTCTTCCTCCAACAGCCACTTTCTTACAGAGGAGGATGGGAGTGAGTTGGTTCCAACTCAAAGGGACCCTATGTACAACAGAATGAAACATGTCCTAGCCCTGCGCCAGTCCAATGGTTGGGGTGGGTGAGCCCACTGTCGCAGCCGTGATGTCAATCCACCTCATTAAGGGTCTTCCTCTTTTTCATTGACCCTTTACTTTCCCAAGCATGAGGTTCTATTTCAGGGACTGGTCCTCCCTGATAGCATACCCAATGTGTGTGAAATGAAGTTTTGTCATCATTACGTATAGGGAAGATTCTGGTTGTACTTCGTCCAAATGCAGATTTGTTCACTCTTGTGGCTCAAAAACTCCCTGCCATCAAGTTGATTCCAACTCATAGTACCCCCACAGGACAGGGTAGAAATGCTGCTGTGGGTTTCTGAGACTTTAACTTTTTATAGGAGGTGAAAGCCATGTCTTTCTCCCTGAGAGTAGCTGGTGGTTTTGAACTGCTGACTGTGGATCACAGTCCTATGTGTAACCATTGCACCACCAGGACTCCTGATAGCCCACAGGATGTTCAATATGCTTTGATAATCCCAAAATTCAAATGCATCAATTATCCTTCAGTCTTCCTATCCATTATGCAACTCTTGAATGTCTAAGGGAGGATGGGCAAGAACCATCAGAATGAGTTCATTTCTTCAGCGTGCATATGTGATAGTAGGGGTGGGGGGGTGCTTAGAACAATTAACAAGTTTCTGGTGGATCCATAGGATTGCACCTAGTGGGCTAGAAATGCCACTCAGAGTTTCCAGTATGTTCTCTGGACTGGTAGTGTCTGGTTCACATCTCACTACTCTTAGAGACCCTTTCTTTGTAGTTTTGGTTTGGGTACCCTCTCAACCCTCTAGTCCTCTCATTCCAATTTCTGCTCTAGAATTTGTCCTCTGGCAATAGGGCTTTGGCCCTAAGCCCACCGCCCCCTTTCCCCCACCCCCCTCCTCAAAAATAAAACTTTGTGGAACGCTTGAGCTCCTGGGCTCCCAAGAATCTGGCTACACTTGGTCCTTGACTTCCAGGTCCTTGGCTTCCCAAGACTCTCTCTGGTGGAGATGGAGCCCCCTGTCCCAGCCTTCCCACCAGGGATGGAGAATTGGATAAGAACTTTTCAGAAACAACGAGTATGTGGGCACAACCTCCTGCAAGGCAGGACTGGCACCATGACGTTTTCCTTTCACAGAGAGCCCATCACAGCCCCAGAGAGGGAGGAATTTTTCAAACGATCACGATCCTGATGGTCCTTCACATGGCTCATGGTCTTGTCATTTAACCAATTCCACCTCCTTCCTCTTTCAGTCTTACTTGCCGGTGGGAAGTGGCTGCAGGAGGAAGCTCACGAGTGAGTTAGAGAAAGCAGAAGCGCTGGGAGTGGAAGGAGCTGAATTTGCAGGGTGCACTTGCTGGTAGACGCCCACCCAGGAGAGCCTGTGAAGAGGCCATGCACCGACTGCTCCTCCTCCCCCTCTTCTTCTGCCTTTCAGGTGAGTGGGCCTGGGTGTCCATCCGCCAGTGACCTTTCTCCAGCAAGAGGGAGTAGCTGGCAGACCCAGGATGGCTCCCAGCAGGAAGTTATCCTGCCAAGGAGTTCTTCACTGGTTGTTGCAAATACATTATGACACTCGTGTGTTCCACCCACTCCCTCACTCGCTCAGAGCCTACGATCACCAAAGAACCTCTGGGTGGATTTTAACTGCCCATCTTTCAGCTAGTAGCCAAGTGTCTAACCATTTGTACCACACAGAGGACCCAGTATAGTCCCTGGCAAATGAAAAATTTAGAATGTACCAGACTCTTGCAAAACTAGACTTCAGCATGATTACAGATAGACACCACAAACAGACACTACACCATCAGGTAAATAAAGGCCCTTTAGGAAATAAATTGGGCCACACAAACAAATCTGCTCTCTGTGACATCTGAAGAGACCCAAGGCACTACACAGACCCTTAGGAGGGAAGTGAGTTGTCAAACTTTCTTTCATCAAAGAAAGGACATAGGAAAGACAGCATTAGGCTACACAGTAAAGATTACAGCTTAAAATACTTTACATGGAATAAAAGATATCAAAAAATTGTTTCTAGAAATAAAAATTGAGCGTGGAGGAAACAAGTCCCTTTAGATAACTTGTATCATTAAAGGCAATATTTTTTTAAATACAATGAAATAGTCATTATAAAATGACCAAAAGCAAAACCTCCATGCATCAAAATGTATGTGGCATGACCAAAGCTGGATTTAAAAGCACATTGGGGGGATAGTTTGGTAGCTCCTCACAAAGTTAAGAGTCGTTGTCATTGTTCGGTGCCATTGAGTGGATCCTGAACCATAGTGACCCTACATACAAGAGAAGGAAACACTGCCGCGGTCCTGCACCTTCCTGACGATCGTCCTTATGTCTGAGCCCACTGTTGCGTCACTGTGTCCATCCATCTTGTCAAGCATCTTCCTCTTTTGCTCTGTCCTCTACTTTGCCAAGCATGATGTCCTTCTCCAGGGACGGGTCACTCCTGACAACACGTCCATAGTCTGTAAGACAAAGTCTCACCATCCTTATGTCTAAGGAGCACTCTGGATGTCCTTCTTTGAGACAGGCTCACAGTGACCCTAAAGAGGGTTTCTGAGACTGTCAACCTTT
Source organism: Echinops telfairi (assembly GCF_000313985.2). NCBI lineage: Eukaryota > Metazoa > Chordata > Mammalia > Afrosoricida > Tenrecidae > Echinops > Echinops telfairi. Next base: position 7,317,530 of record NW_022111359.1, on the reverse strand, counting down.
ACTGGAGCAGAGAGCTTTCGTCTGTCTCTTGAGGAATGGCTGGTGGGTTTGAACCACCAACTTTGTTGCGAGAAACTCACAGCACCACCAAAAGTTCTTCCCATAAAGATTACAATCTAGAAAACCCATTGGGTCACATGAGATCGCTATGGGCTGGGATCAAACACAATAGCACTTAGCAAAAGACCCACATAACTTCATAGTGATTGCCAAAGGACATTCTTTGAAATATAAAGATTATGTTAGCGAACATGCTGGGAGTAGGTAAATCATAGAAACCCATTATTGCTCAATGTCAACATCTTAAATTCTTTTGAAATCTATCATTATACTCTTTAGTGACTTAAATGGTGGCTTTGAGAATGGAATTTTGAAGGACGAAAAGTTGGCCTAGGGAAGGTATACTCCTTCCTTGATTGTTTTCCAATTCATCATGTGCTTGGGTTGGAGAGCTTGTCCCACTGCAGGAGGTTGTGGCCCTCCCGTCAGGTTGGGGAGTGACAAGTACGTGGATTGGTGTTTTCCAGGCTGCGCCAAACTCTGGGGTCCAAATGCAGTGATTGGCCCGAAGAAAGGCTTATTGACAGTACAATGTAATTATGCCCCTGGATGGGAGACCTACCGCAAGTGGTGGTGCCGAGGAGCCGAGTGGGATAGGTGTGAAACCCTTGTCATAACCACTGGATCTGAGAAGGAGGTGAAAAACGGCCACATATCTATCAGAGACCATCATCAAAGCAAAACATTCACGGTGACCATGGAGAGACTCAGGAGAGAGGATGAAGACATTTACTGGTGTGGGATTCAGAGATCTTGGACCGTGGACCTTGGAGTCCAGGTTAAAGTGTCTATTGGCCCAGGTGAGTGTGTGTGTGTGTGTGTGTGTGTGTGTGTGTGTGTGTGTGTGTGTCTTAAAGCACTTGCTCTCTGTTGATCCCAAAGGGACTAAACTGTGGGCAGGCCACAGAGTGGTTGACCCCTGGGTGTCACTGAACCCAACTGTCATCTTGGGGCTGAAAAGGGCTCCTTCAAGAAGAAATGCAGCCTTTCTGGGCACGTTTTCTTCTCTGTTCCACTGAGACTCTTGCTCACAGAGAACAAGGTGACGGACCTCAGTGTCACCCATGAGCTAAAGGGTGTCCTCTTCCATGAGTCCCAGATACCTCAATCTCTGCCAAAACTCTCCTGGGACCCTTGTTGCCTAGGAGTAACTGCTCTTTGTGAAGTTCTAAGCTAGGTTGTCATTGCCCCTTCCCATCTGATATCCCCAAGGTAGCCTCATGGGTGACAGAGGCCCAGAGAGCCTAATTCTGCAGTCTGGAAAGGCCCCACAGCCAAAGAACTGGCCTCCTAGCGCCTGAAATCCTACCTGCCATTTATGCATTTGTCCCTAATAATGTTCTCTTTCAAAGTCCTTCCAGAAGGCCAACACTCCTAGCAAGGTCAACTAAGAAGCCCCAGGGCTTTGACTGGAGTGGATCTGTTGGCTTCTGCTTCTGCTGGCCCGCTGATGAGCAAGTATCTCAGGATACTTGGGGTGTCCATCCACAGAGCCGAAGCATGCTTCCATTGTGGAGAAGTGGACAGCCATACCCAAGGAGCTTCAGAACTTTCTCAAAGGAAAGACTATCCTTAACATTTTGTTTCAACTTGGAGCCAGTTCTGACCTTAGAAGTCACAAATGTAGGCTATTTCCGAACAACTGTGTGCAAGCTTCCATTCCCCAGCTCA
>NW_022111359.1:7307874-7313970 GCF_000313985.2 Echinops telfairi | reverse complement strand
CCCCCGTCATCTGCTCCTGTGTGCTCTGATCAGATATGTCCCTCTCCCAGAGCTGCGGATTCAGTGCCTGGATGGAACTTTCATACAGCAAATCGCTCTGAGTTAGTGCACCCAGTAGCATCTCCTGGGAAGGTTCTCTGTGGTCACAGTGAATTTTTTTTTCTTTTCGTAAAAGCAGTTTTGTTCAAACCTTCTTTTTTGTGATGGCTGGTTTAAGAAAACAGCATTCGGCTGTGAAATTTTGCTTCCTGCTCAGGAAAAAACGCCACAGAAACTGTTGTGATGTTAAACACAGCTCACAAGCACAGCACTATGAGAAAAACTCAAGTGTCCAAGTGGTTTTCTCACTTCAAAAAGGGTGAAACGTCCATTGATGATAAACCTCATTCTGGACGTCCGTCAACTTCCTGAATTAATAGAAATGTCAATCCGTAGTGCATTTGGAGTACATTCCACCAGGTCAACCTGTTAATCAAGCTTTCTATTTAGAGGTTCTGAAAAGATTGTGCAACAGTGTGTGACCAAAAAGCATGATTTGAGGCAGATAGGGCACTGGTTTTGCCACCACAACAATACACCTGCTCACACAGCCATCTCAATGCCCCAGTTTTTGGCAAAAAACAGCATGCCTCTCTTACCATGCACCTTACTCACCTGACCCTCACTCCGTGAAACTTCTTTGTGTTTCCTCAAATAAAGAGGGATATGAAAGGACAGAGATTTGACAAATTAGAAGAGGTGAAGCAAAAAACGAGGGAGCTGCTGTCAGCCCTCCAAACAGATGAGTTTGAAAAAAATGCTTCCAAGAATGAAATCGCAGATTTGACAAATGTATTCAGTGTAATGGAGAGTACTTTGAGGATGATAAGGTTGTTTTGTAAAAAACAAAAAAATTAAATACATAGCTTTGGGGGGGAAAATCCAGGTTTGGGGGGGTACCCCCTTGTGTTGGATTGTGTGAGTTATGTGAGAAAAAAGAAATAATCGTTAAATAAATAAATAAGGGTTCCCGAGGGTTTGGGTTGGGGAGAGAGGGGCTAAAAAGGAGCTGACATTAAGCAGTTCAAGAAGAAATAAAATGTTTTGAAACTGATTGCGGTAGCTGTTGTCCAACACTGCTTGATGTGATTGAACTATGGAATGTTATATCTGTTAAGAACTCCCAACAAAATTATTAAAACTAAATAAGTGAAAGAAAAGACCCTAAGTGAGGGTGACTGACAGAAAGGCTGTGAGCAGGGGTTTATTCTCTCCCACATTCCATTCTCATGGCTATTTTCATATCCCAGAACACAAGGATGAGAAGATCAAGGCGCTGAAGTCCATTTCATTGAACAGCCGTGGAGCTCAGTCTTTGAATGCGTTGGTCAGTATTCCCATGTTATTCTCTTGCTCCAGCATTACCATGGTTCCCTGTAACTTTCAGGATAGAAAATTCTAGAATAAGGACAAAATTCTACAATAAGGACAAATCTGTCCTCTACCCCAGCGGAGCATTAGCCATAACTGAAGACATTTTTGTTTGTCAACACTGGATTATCTGTGGGTGAAAATCTAGTCAACATCTTACAATGTAAGGATTATCCAGTCCCAAAACCAATAGCCTTGAAATTAAGAAACCCAAGAATTGGGTTAAAAATCCTCAGCTGTCATTAAAAGACCTGCATTAAATCCCTATAGCGTCACCCCCACCCCCAACTCTACCTCTCATCCCCTATTTTTTTCCCACAACTCTTTGTTAGCTCCAGAGACCTCATCCTCTAAACCTTCATAGTCTCATAAATAAAATACAGCAAATGATAGAACCTTCACAGGGTGTGTGTGATAAGGGAGAAACCACATATTAAGTTGACAGTATAGACCTTGTTGTTAGCTACCATCTAATCAGCTCTAGACTCATGGAAAATTCCATGCCCCCAAATTGGGACTGTTGTGGTCCATAGCAGCACCTTCTGGGCTCACACAACCCCACTCACCTGTCTTCCCACTTCCTTAAGGTTCAATGAGTTTCTACCTTTTAACTTTATTTCCTTTAAAGGAAAATGTATGGGACCATGGAACCATCGAGAACATTGCAAAAAGAGCAACCCAATTACTTCAGGAAGTGGTATTGATCATACAAAAGGAGATTTTTGAGTCTCCAGGAAAGTATGAAGATCCTGAGCGTGGTATAGGTAAGAAACTTAAATGGCCCCCATGAAAGTATCTGGGTCCTGGCACAGGAGGGGCTATGGATAATAAGGAAATATTTTATTTATGTTTTTCTTTTTCTTTTTTTTTTGAATACTTTCATTTGGGGGCCCTTAGATCTCTTATCACAGTTCATACATTCATCCAATGTATCAAGCACATTTGCACATATGCCACCATCATCATTTTCAAAGCATTGTCTTCCCACTATATCCCCTGATATCAGCTACCCATTTTTTCCACCTCCCTCTCCCTCCCACCCTCCTTCACAAACCCTTGATAAATTACAGATTATTATTCCCATATCTTACATTGTCCTCTGTCACCCCTCACCCACTTTTCTGTTATTCGTTCCCCTGGGAGGGGGTTCTATATTGATCCTTGTGATTGATTACCCGTTTTTCCCCCCACCCTCCCCTGGTCTTCCTGGTATCTCTACTCTCCTTGTTGGCCCTGAGGGGTTTATCTATCCTGGATTCCCTGTGTTTGGGGCTCTTATCTGTAGCAGTGTGTATGCTCTGGTCTAATCCGATTTTTAAGGTAGAATTGATGTCATGATAGTGGGCTGAAGGAAGCACCAAAGAACTAGAGGAAAGTTGTGTGTTTCATCAGTGCTATACTACACCCTGACTGGTTCATCTCTTCCCTGTGACCCCTCTGTGAGGGGATGTCCAATTGTCTACAGATGGGCATTGGGTCTCCATTTCATACCCCACCCCACCCCACCCCCTGATTACTTTGGGCATGGCTTTGTTCTGGGTCTTAGATGTCTCATACCTGATCCCATCGACACCTCATGATCACACAAGCTGGTGTGCTTCTTCAATGTGGGCTTTGTTGCTTCTGAGCTAGATGGCTAGTTGTTTATTTTCAAACCTTAAGACCCCAGATGCTGTATCTTTTGATATCTGGTCACCATCAGCTTTCTTCACCACATTTGCTAATCGTGTCAGAAAGGTGAGTATCACAGAATGCCAGATTGTTAGAACAAAGTGTTCTTGTGTTGAAGGAGTACTTGAGTCGAGGCCCAATGTCCATTTGCAAATTTAATTCTTAACGTATAGATATGAGTACATAGTTCTATTCCTCTCTCGTTATATATGTACATGCCTGTATTTAGGCCTCTATAAATGTCCTTTGCCTCCTGGTTCTTTCCTCTATTTCCTTTTACTTTCTTCTTGTCCCACCATCATGTTTGGCCTTCATTCAGGTTTAGTAATTCCTCACTGCTACATTGCCCTTGATTAAGCCCCTCTAGGCATCCTACGCCCTTCTTTCCATTGATTATAGTTCACTTGTTGTTCCCTTGTCCCTGGGTTGATTACCCTAAGATTCAATCATTATAGCTTTTCTTGCTTAATATTGTTTTTCTATTATGCTTCAAGTGAAAGTTTATAGAAAAAGAAAGTCATTCAATAATTTGTACCAATACTGTTCCATGACATTGGGCACATTCCCCATGATGCATCAGCACTGTCTCCATTTCTGCCCTCAGTTCTTCATTTCTTTCCCCATCTAGATTTTCTGTCTATTCCTGCCTTCTCATGTTCGCTTTGGGGCAAATTCTGTCCTTTTGATTGAGTATGATTCACTGTTCCAAGGAACACTTTCCTCTCAGAACTTTCTGGTTATTTACTTGCTTGGGTAAACAGGAATGGCTTCTCTCTGGGAATGCCTTCTGTTCCAGGTCAGAAGGGTGGCTCAGGGCCATTATCTCAGGGGTTCCTCTAGTCTCTAGCAGACCAGTAAGCCTGGTCTTTTTTGTGAATTTGATTTTGTTCTACAATTTCTCTCTTGCTCTGTCTGGGACCCACTGCTGTGATCCTTGTCAGAGCAGTTGGTAGTGGTAGCCAGGCACCATCTAGTTCTTCTGGTCTTGGGGTCATGGGACCCATTCATCCTTTGGACTGGTTGCTCTCTTGGGTCTTGGGTTTTCCTGGCTCTCCTTGGCTTTGGACAGGTAAAGACCAAGAGCTGTGTCTTAAATGACCACTAATAAGCTTTCAAGAGCCCAGATGCTACTTAACAAAATAGTATACAGAACAATACTTTTATGAAATATGTTGTGCCAATTAAAATAGATACCCACCCCCATTATATGGTCCTTCACTTTCAAGTCAGCGAACTTTATCCTGTGAGGTGTTTTGTTAAGTCTAAGAAATTTCTATGACTGTACCCCTTATGTGCACTATTGTTGATATTGAGCTAAATGTGACACCTACAATTCTGTATATAGAAATATCCACTACCAAACCTATTCTACAGGTGGGTGGGCTCCTTTATTGGTGCAGGATTGTCTAGGTTATTAAAAACCCCATTTCCATTAAGTCAATTCCAACTCACAGCAACGCTGTACAGTAGCCCCATCTAGAGACGTTATGTAGGGTTTCTGAGGCTATATAAATCTTTATGGGAGCAGACAGTCTCATCTCCCTCATCTTTCTCCACAGAGAAATTAGTGGGTTTGAACCACTGACTTTGCAATTAGCAGTCCAAGACTTGCCCAACTGGGTGCCAATCAATGACCACAGTGTCCTGTTACTCTTATGTTCCTCTCAGTGACTTCCTATGCCTTAGTCTGATGTTGTTGACTTGCGATATCGTGTATTACCTGCCCTTCAACGTGATTAACACTTAACTTATCTAGTTGGGTGACTAAACAAAATATTGCAGGTTCAAACTTCCCAGCAGCTATGCAGGAGAAAGATGAGGCCACCCCTAGAACACGTGCTGTCTCCAAAATCCAATTTAGGGTCTACTGTGAGTCAGAAACTGATCAAACATGCAATCAAGATACATTGATAATTATCGGCGATTGGAATGCAAAAGTTGGAAAGGACGAGGCATGAACAGTACTCTTTTGATGATAAGAAATGCAGTCTTGGTGATAGAAACGAAGCCATAGAAAGCATGATCGAATTTTGCAAGATCAATAACATCTTCATAGCAAATATCTTTTTTCAAAAACACAACTGGCAACTGTGCATGTGGACATATCTCGATGGAATCGACAGCAATCAAATGGACTATATCTATGCCACGAGATAATGGAGAATCTCAGTGTCAGCAGCTAAAATGAGGCCAATTGTGGAAGAAACCATCAATTGCTCATATGTAAGTTCAGGATGAAGGCGACAAAATTAAACCAATGTGTTGTTGGTATTAGGTGCCATCAAGTCAGTCGAACTCATGGCAACCCCATGCACAAGACAACTAAATACTGCCCGGTCCTGCACTGTCCTCACACTTGTTCCTATGTCTGAGCCCATTGATGCAGCCACTGGGCCCAGCCACCTTGTTGAGGGCCTTCCTCTTTTTTCGCCACCCTTTCACTTTACAGAAAAATGATGTCCTTCTCCAGGGACTGGTCTCTCCTGAAAATATGTCCAAATTATGTAAGCCGGAGTCTTTCCATCCTTGCCTCTAAGGCAAGATTGGTTTGTCCTTTTATCAGTCCATGGTACTTTCAATATTCTTCTCCAGCACCCACAATTCAAATGCATCCTTTCTTCTACGCTCTTCCTTATTCAATGCCCAACGTTCATAAGCACATGAATGGTTAAGGGCATAGAGAATACCATGGCTTAGGTCAGGCACCCCTTAGTCCTCAAAGTAATATCTTTGCTCTTCAACACTCTAAAGAGGTCCTGTGCAGCAGACATGCCTAATGCAATGTGGTTTTTTGATCTCTTAACTGTTGCTACCATGAGCATTGATTGTGGATCCAAGACAAAATCCTGAACAACCTCAAACTTTTCTCCCCTTATTATGATGTGATAAGGTTTTTTTGTCAAGTTGTGAAGTTTTTGCTCTTCCTCACATTAAGTTGTAATCCACACTGAAGGCTACAATCATCGATCTTCATCAACAAGGGTGTCAATTCCGCCTCACTTTCAGCAAGCAAGG
>NW_022111359.1:7302854-7306336 GCF_000313985.2 Echinops telfairi | reverse complement strand
TTCTTCCATGTGCCTTAGCTACTCTAAGATTTCACAATTTCTTAACTCTAAGTTTCAGAGTCTCTTCTGACATCTACTTTGATCTTTGCTTTCTTTCATGTTTTGTTTTGTTTTTAATGATCTTTTGCTCTCTTCGTGTATGATGTTCTTGACGCCATCCCATAACTCATTGGGTCTTCTGTCACTAGCATCCAATGCAACAAATCTGTTCTTGAGATGTTCTGGAAATTTTGGTGGAATAGATGCAAGGTCATATTTTAACTCTCATGGATTTGTTCAAACTGAACTTACATCTGAGCAATTCCACAGTCAGCCTCTGGCCTGGTTTTAGTTGCTAATATTCAGCTTCTCTAGCATCTCTTCCCACAAATGTAGAAAATGTGATTTCTGTGTCTTCCGCCTGGAAAAGTTTATGTGGGTGGTTTCCTTCTGTGTTGTTGGAGGGGGAAAAGAGGCATCCGTGACGAAGAAGACAATGGTCTTGCACAATTCTATCATGCTACCGCTCTCTTGCTTTGTGTCTATCACCAAGCCCATATTTTCCAATTACTGCCCCTTTCTCGTCATTTCCAACTTTTGCATTCCAATAGCCAATAATTATTAATAAATCTTGATTGCATGTTTGATCAATTCCAGACTGGAAGACCTTGGTAGAATCATTCAACTTATCCATCACTACCTTTGGTGGTTACTGCATACATTTGAATAATAGTTGCATTGATCGGATTTGCTTGAATGTTTATAGACATAATCCTATCATAGACAGCATTATACTTCAAGATAGATCTTGAAATGCCCTTTTCGACAATGAATAAGATTCCATTCCTCTTGAATCTGTCATTCCCAGCATAGTAAACCATATGAGTTTCTGATTCACAATGGCCAATAGCTGCCCATGGCAGCTTACTAATGCCTAAGATATCGATCTCTATACATTCCATTTTATTTTTGACAACTTCCAATTTTCCTAGATTCATACATTGTACATTCCAAGTCTGATTACTAATTGATGTGTTCAGCTGTTTCTTCTCGTTTTGCATCATGCCCCATCTACAAATGAAAATTTCAAAGCCTTTACTCACACAGGCTTTACTCCGTCTACGTCATTATGGTGGACTCTCCTTTGAGAAGGCAGCTCGTCTTCAGTCATCTTTTGAGCGCCATCTAACCTGAGGGGCTCATCTTCTGGTACCATCTCCAGCAATGGTTCTGTTTCCTTGCATGAGGTTTTCAGCATCTAACAGTGTTTCTAGTCTGTCCCTAAGGGTTTCCATGGCTAATTCCTCAGAAGGGGACAGTCTATCCCTTCTTAGTAATCTGTTCTTAGTTGAGACACTCCATAGTAATCTGTTCTTAGTTGAGACACTCCATAGAAACTCGCTCACCTGGGGTGGCCCTGCTGGCATTTGAAATATCAATGACCTGTCCTCCAGTGTCACAGCAGCACCCGAGCCACCACAGTACAACAAAGTGACAGACAAGCAGTGGGCTCCTTTCAGAGTGCTTGTTTAATCGTTTCTGTGTCTCAAAAGATTTTGACTCAAGATTCAGCCAAATGTTACAGATTGTATACTTCCCTGCCTTTAGTCATGCTCCATCCACATCAGAGGAGGTTAGGATTGACAACACATGGTGTTCTTGCCATGTGCCATCCAGTTGATTCCAACACATCACAAGCCTTTGTGACGCATGACCCTGCCTCATCTTGCACCACCCCCACAATTGTATTCAAGTTTGAGCCCAGCATTGCTGCCATTGTGTCAGTCCATCTCCAGGAGAGTCTTCCTCTTTTGGGACATGCTCTAGTTTACTAAGTATGGTGCCCTTTCCAAGGAAGGGATAATTACTGTATCAGATCACAAAGTGGAGGGAAATGACATAACACTGAGCATCATGGCCTGGCCAGGTTGACACGGATTTTGTGGGGAACACAATTCAATCCATAACAATATTCTACAAGAGTAGGTCCCTGTTTGCTTGGGGCTAAAGCTTTCAGTACAGCTTGGACTTCTAAAACTGGTGCAATTATTTGGTCCCTAGTTTAGACTCCCCTTTACTCCAATGGGGCACCTGGGTCCCCTTGTTCCAAGAAACTCCAGTTGGGACTGTTCTCATCTACCCAACTGGTTCTATCTAAAGTCCATAAATGGAAGTGGTGAAGGGTCACTCTAATTCGCATCCTTTTCAGAAATTTCCTTAGCCCTGATACGTGTGCATTGTTTCAAAGAGTCAGCTTCTGACTCTGTGGACTCCTCTGCCCATCCCCATCCTTACTTTTTTGTTTTTGTTTTTTTATATTGATTTCTGCCCTTATCGTTATTATTTCCCTTCTTCTACTTTCTTGGGTTTGATGTAGTTTAAATGCTTTCTAACTTCTGGACTTGGTAACTTAGATCATTGACTTTATACCATTTCTTTTATGCCAAGTGCATTTAGAAATGTATAATAGATATAACTTAGAGCTACTCATTTCCTTGAAGCACCGTTTTGCCTATATTCTGCAAATTATCTCATGGGGAACTTTCATTGTCATTCAGTTAAAATACTGAGAATTTTTATTTGTGATTCTTCTTGTGGACCATGGATTATTTGTTGTGGCTCTTGTTGGATGTCCTTGAGTTGATCCCGACTCACAGTGGCCCCAAGTGACAGAGTAAAAGTTCCCCATAGGGTTTTCTTAGTCTGGCAACGCCACTGAAACCTGCTCACTTTGGGTGAGCGTGCTGGCATTTGAAACACCAAGAACACCGCTTCCAGCATCACAACAACACAATGCCACCACAGCATGACAAACCGACAGACAAGTGGTGGCCAGGGGTCGCCTTACAGACTAGGATGGCAAGACTTTGTCTCACATACTTTGGACACGTTGTCAGGAGAGACCAGTCTCTGCAGATGGGCATCATGTTTGGTAACCTGGAGGGCAGTGAAAAAGATGAAGGCCCCGGACAAGATGGATGGACATAATGGCTGCTTCCGTGAGCTCAGCCATGGCAGCAGTTGTGAGGATGGCGCAGGACCTTGCAGTGTTTTGTTCTCTTGTGCTGGGGTCAGTACGGGTCTCCGAGTTGACTCAATAGCACCCAACAACAACAACAGAGTTTTCTTCACTGTAACAAACACAACAATCATCATGAGACTAGATCGCCAGATCTGTCTCCCACAGAGGCGGGTGGGTTTGAACTGCCAACATTTTAGTTAGCAGCCAAATGCTTAGCTTTCATGCTACCGGGGCTTTTGTACGGGCTCTTTGAAAGTGCAGAGCCACAGTCTCAGAAGCACACAGGCACCATTCTACCCTGTTCTCTTATGGTGACTAAGAGTCAGCAACCACTGGTGGCAGTGAGTTTTGGGTTTTATTTCCTTTCCAAACATTGGGAACATTTCTAGCTTTGTAGTTAACTTATTTTGTAATCATTTCTTCTTTGATTCCACTGTAGTCTGAGAGTGGGCTCTAACACTTCAGTGATTTTCAATGTACT
>NW_022111359.1:7286354-7301408 GCF_000313985.2 Echinops telfairi | reverse complement strand
GGAGTGGGGGATACCGTCTTGTCTACCTTGACTTTGGCGCATGCAAGTGATGAAATTACCAATACTGGGTCTGCCGATGAAGAAATGTCCACAAGTCTTAGGTCTGAGAAACAAGCGAAGCAGGACTCATGCTCTTTATTTTTCCAGTCTCTGAAACCAAGAAATGCAATGAGACAACCAAGAGAACAATTTTGGATGCTGGGAACAACATAATGGAAATTGAATGCAGCCACGCATTCAAAGAAATCACAGCAAGTATGTATTTAAGATGGATTCTCTTGACCTCTACGATGCCATGTCTTATTTCTAGGTGTCTGAAGAAGGGTGTGTGTGTGTGTGTGTGTGTGTGTGTGTTAGTGATCTTGTGCTGCTGTGATAGAAGCACCAGGGTGGCATAAACAAACAGAAAATAGTCCCTCACATTTAAAAGGTTAAATATCTCATTCCTGTGGCTTAAGGGGAAGGATTTCTCACGCTTTCAGCTCCAGGGAAAAGTCCTGTCTCCTTTCAACATCTGTGGTCCCAGTGTCCCACGTAGATCTCCATGTGTCTTGGCATCAATATTCTCCGGCTTTAAGAGAGTCATGGCCCAGGGATCCTGGGTCCAAAGGATCTGCTCCATTCCTGGATCTTCTTTCTTGGTAGTAGCAGATCACTCTCTTTCTGCTCACTTCTCTTTCTGTTATCTTGTGCAAGATAAAGGGTCTTACAGCTCACACTCCAAGGAAACTCCCTTTCCCTAAGATCAGGTACATGATGGGATGAAGGGTGTTGCTTGTGGTTGTTCATGCTGTCAGGTGCCACCCAGTTGGTTCTGACCCACAGAGACCCTATCCATGCCCAGCAGAACAAAACCCCACCCGCTCCAGCACCATCCTCACAATTGTTCCTGTGTTGGAGCCCATTATTGTTCTCACGGTGACAATCCATCTCAACGACGGTCTTCCTCTCATCGAGGGTCTTCGTCTTTTTCACCGCCCCTCTGCTTTACCAAGCATGCTGTCCTTCTCCAGGGACTGGTCTCTCCCGATGACATGTCCAAAGTATGGGAGATCAAGTTGCATCCCACACATAATCCTTTCATTGGTTTCGCCATACATCAGATCACATCTCGGGGGATCAGCACATAACTGCGACCTTCCATCATAACAGAACTGCCAGACCCCTGCGAAAGATGGCTCACTGGGGGTGGGGGGAGGGGTGGGGACCCAATTTCATCCATGACAGGAGTCTGAAGTCTGCATTCCGAGCACCAGATGCAGGGGCAAGCTTTCTCTGAGGGCCCTGGAGGAAGGACCTTGAACTTTTCAAGGGTCTCTGTCACCCTTTCTCTGTGAGCTCAGGTGGCCGGGAACCTCGCTGCTACCATCTCTGTGTGCTCAATGTCTTGGTTCATTGCTTTTGTGCCTCAAGCATCTTTTTTTTTTTTTTTTTTACATCTTTTAGTTATATTTAAATTTTTATATCTTTCTTCGCTATCCATTTCTCCCACTACAACGGGAGCTCTCTGATGGCAGGGCTTGGTTCGCTGCTGTCTCTGAAATGCCCAGAGCCTGTATTCGTCTCGCAGCAAATGTTTGAGGAAGTGGCTATAAAAGATTTCAGAGAGAAAGACCTGGTTACTCTGAGAATGGGAAGGCGCTGTTGCATTTCCTATGGAAACCTCCCCACGACTGCCTCCCCTCTTCCTCTGCTGCGAGTCTGGGCAATGACAGTGGGGAAGAAAGGATCTCCAATGAGTTGCTCTTAAAAGAAAGCAAATCATACAAAGGAGATGGCTGCCCCTCCCCAAATAATTCTGGGTTCAGAAACACCCCCACTGTGCTGCTCTGAGAGCCCCGGGTGGTGTGGTAGTTACTGAGAGGAACAGAACAGGGGCTTCTGCCCTGACCGCTCAGGGAAAGTACCAAGGCCCCTGTAAGAACTGGCTTGGTGAACACCTTAACCTTGGAAGCCAGGCCCTGGTGAAAATCCTGACTTGGGCCTGTCCTTGAAGAGAATTTTGAGACATACTGGCCCAGAGCAGCAGCCCAAAGAAATGACACCATGAGCCCCAAGGATGGACTGAGTAGCGCATTATGAAGCTGCTTGACCATCTGCAAAGCGGTAGCTCCCTCCCCTTTGAAAGTGCCATTTGAAAACCAAAAGGGTTCCCCTAGGCAATGTCCCTTCTCAACTCTCTAGGCCACCCCCATCCCCCAACCCCCACCACCGATTTCCTCCAGAAGCCAAGTGCATCTTGTCTATGCTGAAGGGGTCCCTTCCCAACTCTCAAAAGGGATTCCCTTCGTTTCCTTGGAAGTGATCGGATGCTTTCATAAAACTGTAGCTTCACTCTTTGCTACTGTGTGCTAGTGTGAGCTGGGCTTATCTCTGGACCCTTACAAACCACACAGGGCTGGAGGGTGCTAGCTCCCCCCAGTCGACAACCCAGAGACCGAGCTTCACAGTTACCGTTGGGTGGCTAACCACAAGGTCAGAAGTCCTAAACCCACCAGCTGCTGGGCATGAGCAAGATGTGGTTGTCTACTCCTCTAAAGGGTGACAGTCTCAGAAACCCACAGGGGTAGTTCAAGTCTGTCTTAGAGGGTCACTATGAGTCATCTGGATGGCAGAGAGTTTGAGTCGTTTTGTGTGGGTTTTTGCTCCATGATACAACATGTATTTGATTTGTGTGAATGAATTATGCTTGCATGAAAAGGAACCCGAGAAAGACGAGAAGATTGGAGGGAGACAGAGACAGAGGTACTCAGGGTATAGAAGAGGGGAGGTAAGAATCATAGAGAAGGGGGTATAAAGGGTCAGACCACAGAGGTAATGGGAGTCAGAGGGATGGCCAACCAGAAGTAGGGGTCATAGAGACAGGGAGAGTGTTACAGGGAGTCAGAGAGATACAGGGATAGAGGGTCCGTGATGCAAAGCCTGAAGGGACAGGTGTGGGGGCGAGAAAGACGCTGTGCAAAAGCCAGCATGCCAATTACATGGAATGAGCGAGCCTGCGTGCCTATCGTTTCAATGGTCTCCCTAGAATGAATTTGAGATGGAAGGTGGAAATGTGTGATTTTTTTTCCTCATCCCATCCCTGCCCCTCGGAGGGCTGGTTTCTTGCCTTCATGAATCTGACTTGCTATGTCAAGACCCATAAATGTCTTTATTCACAGTTCATTAATTACCACGTTTTGCATCGATACCTCTTATAAGGGGCCAACAACAGCAAAACCCAACCCCACTGCCATAGAGTCTATCCTGACCCGATATAGGATTTCTCAGGTGGTAAATCTTTACTTTTGTTAAAACAAAAAATACCCCAGACTCCTGCCTGCCTCCAGTTTGGAATTGAAAATAACCAGACAGATCAGCTTCTGAAAAGGAGACCGTTTGAATTGCTGAAGCAAAGGAGGTGGGCTTTGGGTGTTTCTCACCACCTCCTCAACAATGAGGGGAGGGGATTTTTTTTTTTTATACACTCAAGAAAAGCGGGGTCGGGGATGCGTTTCAGAAGAAGAATATCAAACCCTTTGCCTTTCCCTCCCAGGGCTAACCAACATGACCCCCGCCCTGAAGGCCAGGGGTCACAAAGCCTCAGTCAGGTACTGACAGCCTTCAGGAAGGGCTTATCTTGCTCTCTCTTAGGCATCCGGAATAAGGCTCCATCTCCTAGTTTATGTTATCTCGGGTCATGGAGAGACCCCTTGGGACTGAGCCACATTTGAGTGCACCTGCTGGACAAAAGGTATTGGAACACCAGGTTTAGAGAAGTCGCTTGAGACATTTCAGGTTTAAGCAACGAAAAGGACACAGGGGGTAATGGTAAGGATGAACGTAGGCTGAGCGAGCAGAGTTTCCACAAAGGTCGGCTGGCCTCACAACAGCACAGAGATAAAGCACCTCCAGTCTCTGCTTTGTTCTGTCTGCCTCCCTCTCAAGGGATTGGATCCTCTCAGTAGTTTTGTAAACCATCCATCACGTATTTTGCAGCCAAGCTAGTCAACTTCTTGGCGTTGAATACGGCTAAGAGTCATTGCCCTGCTTCACAGCTTCTCAGGGAGAACAGCAAAGGCAGACGCATTCATTACCAACTCACCAGAGAGGTGAGCACGGGGCATGGAGTTCCTGCAGCTCGTTAAGGTGGGGTGAGGATGTATCATCTTTCTCCCTGGAATGAAAAAAAACAAAAACGGCAAGTGGGATTGGAACCACTGACCTCTTGGTGAGAAGGCCAAGGCCTCACCCCGATCACAAGTAGCATAGTGCCTGGTGGGCATTGTTGATGCAACACCAGGTTTCTCTATAGTGGTTCTCAACCTGTGGGTCATGACCCTTTTGGGGTCAACGACCCTTTCACAGGGGTTGCCCAATTCATAACAGTAGCAAAATTACAGTTATGAAGAAGCAACGAAAATAATTTTGTGGTTGGGGTGTCACCACCACATGAGGAACTGTATGAAAGGGTCGTGGCATGAGGAAGGTTAAGAACCACTGCTAGGATTCCTTATGACTCCTCTCCAAGTAATGGAAACCCAATGAAGTTATTTCCCTTCTCCGGTTTCAGATCAGAGCGCTATTTCGTTGATAGCCATGCAAAATTTGGGGAATGTTCTCAACGCTTCCTTTTTCAATGACCGGAAACAATTTCGGGAAGTACAACTGAACTCTGATATCGTGAGTGGCACCATTGGCTCGAAGAACAAAACGTATCTAACCAAACCTGTGGTCCTGACCTTGAAACATACGCAGGTGAGTGAGCAAAATCAACAGCTGGTTCTATAAAAAATAAGACATACGAATAAACAAATAGCACCCCCCACCCCACCCCGCAAGAAACATTAGCAGCTGGCGTTGCCTGACTGCTGAGTGACAGCGGCCCGGGAGGGTCAGAGTGGAACTGCGCTCCATCGCGCTCTTGGGAAGTCGATCCTGAGACTTTTCTTCTCACGGTCCCTCTATGGGGCCTAGAGCCTCCAAGCATACCCTCAGCAGCTGAGCTTGCTGACTGTTGGCACCGCCCAGGCACTTTGAAGGGTGAGTGTGTGAGACGGAGGAAAACCTGGCCCTCCCTGCCAACTTCAGAGTCATTAGTCTGCGAGAGTCCAAGGTGGCAGCCACTGTGTCCATCCACCTCCCCCAGGGTTCCCCACACCTGCGCTGGCCCTCCAATGACCAAACATGATGCCTTTTAATGAGCAGAGATCCTGAAGACAGCCCGGACGGAGCTCTGTTACACCTGCGACTGTTTCCATGGCAACCAACTAACAACAGAGCCCTGGTGTACATTGGGCTGCTAGCCATAAAGGTCGGCAGTTCAAAACCACCAATCGCTCTGCGGGAGAAAGATGAGGCCTGCTACTCCGGAGAGAGTCCCAATCTTGGAAACTCATAGGGGCAGTTCTACGCTGTCCTGTAGGGCCACTGTGAGGCAGACTCAACTCGGTGGCAGTGAGTTTGGCTTGAACCAACCACAACCTTCAGAAGCAGGTTGACAGGCCTTTCTCCTGGGCGTGTCTTAGTGTGGAAGAGCCCCTGAAAGCTCCCCCCTGGGAGACCCTGCTAGGATTTGAAGTGCAGGGGGCAGAGCTTCCAGCATCAAAGCAACACACGAGCCACTTCTGTTTTCAACATATAGACAGTTGTGTGTGTGTGTGTGTGTGTGTGTGTGTGTGTGCCTGAAAACCACTGCCACGGAGTCAATTCTGACTCACAGTGACCCCACATAGTGTTTCTATGGCTGCAAATATTTACAGGAGCACATAGTCTCAGCTTCCTCCAGAGGACCTGCTGGTGGGCTTGAACCACCAACCTCTCACTTAGAAAACAGCATCCCCAGGGCTCCTCCAAAACCAAACTCACTGGCCTCGAGTCCATTTTGACTGACAGCAACTATCTCTTTAGGGAGTAGAAAGCCTCGTCTTTCCTCCCTGGAGCTGGCGGCTGGTTTCAAACGACTGATCTTGCAGTTAGGAGCCCAGCATGGAACAGTCATGGCATCATGGTACCTGCATCAAGGTTCATGTTGTTGGATGTGCCATTGAGTCTGATCCAACTCACAGTGACCCTATTCACAACAGAGCTCAATGCTGTCCAGTCCTGCGCCATCCTCACAATTGTTCCTACGCCTGAGGCCATTGTTGTAGCCACTGTGTCAATCCATCTCATCAGGGCCTTCCTCTTTTGTGCCACCCCTCTACTGTGCCAAGCATGATGTCCTTCCCCAGCGACTGGTCTCTCCTGACAACATGCCCAAAGTATGTAGTCTTGCATCCCTGTCTCTAAGGAGCCCTCCGGCCATAATTCTTCCAAGACCAATTGGTTTGTCTTTTTAGCAGTCCAAAGTACTTTCAACAGTCTTCTCCAGCACAATTCAACACATTGAATTTTCTTTGATCTTCATTATTCAATGTCCAACTTTCACATGCACAGGAGATGATTGATAATACTATGTCTTGGGTCAAGGTCACCTTAGTCCTCAAAGAAACATTCATGCTCCTCTATACTCTAAAGAGGTCTTGTGTAGCAGATCTACCTAATATAATGTGTCTTTTGAGCTCTTGACTGCTGCATCCATGATCATGGACTGTGGATCCGAGGCAGACAAAATTCTTGACAACTTCAACCAGGGCTCCTAGGAAGGTGGAAATGACCTAGAAGAACAACCTGAACTCCCTTCTCTTTCCCACTGATCTCCCTTCGGGAACACCCATATTGATAGAGCCTACTAGAAGCCAGCCAGCCAGTTAACAAGGAGCTTGGGCAAGGCAGTTCGTAAGGGTCAAACCCCGGCACTGAGATGCACAGGAAAGGGCGGCATGAAGAAAGTGTGGAACTCTTCTCAGCAAGGACTCAAACTCAGTCACTGCCATCGAGTGCATGTGACTCGCAGCGCCCCCTTGTGGGTTTTTGAGACTGTAACCGTCGACAGGAGTAGGAAGCCCAGTCTTTCTCCCATGGAGCTGGTGGTGGTTTTGAACTGGTGACTATGCAGATCACAGTCCAATGATTAACCTCTACACCACCAGGGCACCACACAGGTGCTCAAGGCAGTGGGATTTTCCTAATGTCAGCTCCAACCCAGTGCATCTGTGAGAAACCTACAAGGCTCAGATAAGAAACCGTCCAGGGAATCAGTGCTATGCTATTCTTTTTACAGCCCGTGGAAGTGAGAGCGAGACCATTGTGTGTCTCCTGGGACGAATCCAAGGACGGAGGCGGTTGGTCAACAGCGGGCTGCTCTCCTCGGAGTGGCAATAATTCTTTCACCAAATGCCAATGCTTCCATCTGACTAGCTTCGCCATCCTCATGGCTCTTGAGCCCAAGGTACCAAGATTCATGGTCTGCTCCTGTGAACCTGACCAGGTCCAGTGAGCCGCGACATCATCCTCTCAAATCTCAGCTAGAGACTCAAGCGCTAGTAACTTACTTAGGCGGTGATTCCCGAAAGCACCAGTAGAGGGGGTGAGCAAGTAAAACAAAACGATAGAGACCAATTAAAAAAAACTCACTGCTACCAAGTCATTCCAACTCATAATTGCCCTATACACAGGTAGACCTTCCCCCACTGGTTTCTGAAGACAGTAACTCTTTATGGGCATAGAAACCTTTATCTCTTTCCCAGGGAGCACCTGCCTGTTTCAAACTGCTGACCTAAAAGTTAGCAACCCAATGTATATCCTCTATGCCACCAGGACCCCTGATGGAAACCAAAACACATCATGGGGTACTGATGTGCCAATTCGTTTTCAGCCATTACGTCAGAAGCCCATCTCAAAACTCACGGAGCTTTGATTCCCACTGAGTTGATTCTGACTCATAGCCACAACTATAGGTCATGGTAGACCTGTCCCACTGGCTTTCTCAGACTGTAAATCCTCGCAGGAGCCGACAGCCTCATTTTTCTCCCAGGGAACGGCTGTTGGATTCAAACCACTGAACTGGTGGTTGGCAGCCCAACTCATAACCCACAATGCCACCCGCGCTCCTTGAGAGCTACATCTATTGTTATTGTTGGGGTTTGGCTTTTGTTAGATGTGGTTGAGTTGTTTGGGGGCTATAGCGACCCCATGTGGCTGACTAAAACTGCTCCACAGAGTCTCCTGGGCTGATGTCTCTATGGGAACAGATTCTCCAGTCTTTCCCCCAGAGAGTCCCTGGGTGGCTTCAAACTACCAGTCTATGGCTAGCAGCCAACACTGACCCATTGTGTCTTTGGTTACTATAAGATGGGAAAGGAAGTCTCAGGGGGTCCCAACAACTGTCTTTTGGGACCCTTGGGCTGGAAAGCCCATCTGACCTGCCATCAGGGCCAGAGCCTCAGAGTTGAGAAATGGACTGAGCTCTCCTTTCCTGGCTCTCAGGCAGACCTGGCGCTGGGTGTGATCACCTGTGTGGGACTGAGCCTCTCTCTGCTGTGCCTCTTCCTGGCAGCCCTCACCTTCCTCCTGTGCAAACCCATCCAGAACACCAGCACCTCCATCCACCTGCAGCTCTCACTCTGCCCATTCCTGGCCCACCTGCTCTTCCTCATGGGGATGGACAAAACTGAGCCTCGGGTAAGAGTTCTTCCAAATGACCTCTGTCGAGATCAAACCTCACCATCTTGTCTGAGGAGACATGGGGACAGAGGCCAGAATCAGGGTTGAGGGTTGTAGGGGGAAAACCAGGGTCCCCATTTCAACTCTGCTCCAAGTTAACTTTGAACAAGACCCACGCTTTCTGAAAGGTCCCCAGCAAGGGCTGAGAGGATGCTGTTAGATTGGGCAACACTAGCTGCTGTAACAGCAAACCCTAACATGTCAGCATCTCAGGGAAACTCCTCATGTGTGGAGGCAGATCCCCACACATGGGGGCCCTGTGTGTCTCAGAATGGCACTGTGAGGCACAGGGTTTTCACCAGCCATGATCTTACAGACGTGGATCAGGTGGTTTTTCCTCTGAGGTACCTCGGGGTGGATATCAACAACTAACCCTTTGGTTAAATGAGTCTTCATCCATTGTGCCACTCTGGGCTTCATACAATAGTAGTTGAATTTTCATTTATGTATCAGTAGAGATGGGAGGGGGGCAACAGGTTTGCAGGCGTGTGTCCACCCTCACCCTCAGGCTAGGGGAGGCTCTGCCATATTCTGTGTAGAGTTACCAAGCTCGCCTCAGGATTCTTTCCCTTTGAGCCAAGAGGAAGGCAGAGTGCCAAGAAGGAAGATTTTATGGACTCTCCTCTCACATTCCATTGGCTAGAACAGGCTAGAAAGCTAGGCATTGATTTCAGCTCTTTCTCCTTTTGCAATGTGTGCATTTATTGCTATAAATTACTCTCTGAGCACTGCTTTGCCTCTGCTCCAAACGTTTGGACCTGTTGTGTTTTCATTCCTGTTTGCCTCTGGAGTTTTGTTTTTCTTTTTTAATTTCACATTTTGTTTCTTCTATTTCTCCACAGTTTTTAAACATGGTTGGGTTGGTCCGGGTTGACTAGAGAAACAAATTCATGGACACTTTCATATGTGTATAAGACAGAGTTTTATATAAAGGGTAATTGTACATTAAGAAAGCATCCCAACCCAGTCCAGTGCAAGCCCATAAGTCCGCTATTAACCCATATGTCCGATATCAATCTATAGAGTCCTCTTCAGACTCACGAAACACATGCAATGACACGGAATTCAAGATGACCAGAAGCCAGTGGATAGAAAGTCTTCAGATCCAGTGACTATATAAGCATCTCAGCGTTGGCAGGGGTCTCCACATGGCTTCTCCAGCTAAGGGCGCTAGTGTAGTTCCATGCATCTTGTCAGTAGAGTGTTTTCAGGGAGTGAGCAGAAAGAGAGACATGTCTCCCACCTCCAAAGAGGAAATACTGGATTTTCCAGAATTCTCAGGAGAAGGCCAGGCCCACACAGAGGCCTCATTGGCTATGGCCTGGTTGACAGACTAGGCTTCACCCCTTCACTCTTAATCCTCTCAAGTCCCAAATTGACATCAGATTACGTAACTACCACAATGGTATTACTCCTTTTCCATGTATTTGACTTTTTCTCTGATCTTCCTGTTGTTGTTGTTGTTGTTGTTGTTGTTGTTATCATCTATAGTGTTAGACTCTGAGATGTTTTCTATTATGTCAATGTCTTACAATATGCTAAGGCTTGTTTTGTAAATGAATATGCATTCTCTTCTGGAGTAAACATGCCTTGGGAAAGAATGTGTGTTGCATTTTTGGGGTTTGGGACAGGAGGCAGTGGCGAAGTGTTCTGTGCTTATCTATGATCAAGTTGGTTCGCTGTGTTGTTGAGATCTGTATTCTTGTTGAGTTTTTTCTAGTTGTTCTTCCCAACAGGTAACCCGTTATACCACCAGGAAATGCCCCAGAGCGTTTCCAGTTATAATCTTCACGGAGGCAGATAGCCACAGCTTTCTCCCATAGAGCAGTGGGTGGCTTGAATCACTGAACTTTCTGCTACCTGCTGAGCAATTAGTATCTTATCCACCTTCTCAACGCTCCTCCCTCTCCAGGTGCTGTGCTCCGTGATCGCTGGGGCAATGCACTACCTCTACCTGGCCTCCTTCACCTGGATGTTCCTGGAAGGGCTGCACCTCTTCCTCACCATCAGGAACCTCAAAGTGGCCAACTACACCAGTGCGAGCAGATTCAACAAGAAGTTCATGTACTCTTTTGGATATGGGATCCCAGCTGTCATTGCAGCTGTATCTGCAGGCGCCGGGCACAGAAATTATGGAACATCTAAGCAGTAAGCATGATGGGTGCATGTATTATGGTGGTGGGAGTGGTGTCCATAGTAATAAACCCAAACTCAACCTGCTACTGTCCATTTGTTCTGACTCCTGGCACCCCGGGTGTTACAGAGTAGAACGGCTCTGTTGCTTTTCTTGGGGCAGTTCTTCATGGGAAGCTGATCTCAAAGCCTTTCCTCCACACTGCTCCTGGGTTGGTTTGAACCACCCACCTTTTACTTAGACACCAAGTACCGAACTGTTAAGTGATCAGAACTTTAAAGGAAAAATTTTTTGCTCAATCCATTTTCAGTTGTTAGTTATATTTTAAGCAAGTTCTTTTTCAAGCGGGAAGCCCACCTTCTCTTAGAAATCCCTGGAGCAATGGTTTCCAGCATCTCAGCAATTGGATTCCTTTGAGGCTTTGATGAAGGCAGAGCCTCTTTCCAAAGAAAAACGTAAGCAAACAAACAAAGAGAAAACCGAAACCTGCTGTCATCAAGGTGATTCTGCCTATGACAACCCCGTTTGTTAGAGACAACTGAGCGCCATCGGTCTTCCCAGGCTCTTCCAATGCCAGGAAAGTCATCCGTGATGAAAGGGTGGAGCAGAGATTCCTGACCAAGACATCTGGAGATCTACTTCTGAAAATTAGCCAGCGAAAAGCCTACGAAGCACAATATAGTCTGAAAAAATGAGTCCCCCAGATTGGAAGGCACTCAAACCACACCATGTCTTCAGCAATGGAATCAAGTGTGCCAACCAGTGTGAGGATGGCACAGGACCAGGCCATGAGGTAGTTCTTCGGTTGTACCTGGGGTGCCATGGAACCAAGCAGACTCGGTAATGTCTAACAGCAACCATAGAGACATTGGAGCATCTTGGTAAACAACAGTTAGTTATAGGAGTTAATATCCTGACAATGGCTTGGGTTAGGAGGTAGGTGTGTATGTGCGGAAACAACATGTGTGATGTTGTCCTTGAAGCCAAAAGAGTTGCCGTGTCCTGAGTTTGGACCCTCCGCACCAGAATGATCCCGTGGGTGCAATAGAGAGCAGGGCCAATCAGGAACTGGCAACATTTTCCACAAAGGGCAACACACAGGGGTGGGTTCCAGCCATTTCACACCGATTTGGCAGAACCCATATCTGGTTTTTGTTGTTGAGTTCAGTGAACTGGTTGTTAAAACGGCACTTGTCATTAAGGTTCTCACAAAAGTGGGGTGTCTGGGCAGCCGCCCAATGTGGAAATCACAGATTTATATTCCTTATGCTTTTTTTTTTAACGTTCACTGCGCAACAGCTGCATTCTGGTATTATTATCATGTTGAAATTATAAACTAATGTTTCAGTATATCTTTTTATTTTTTAACTTAAAACAGTCATTAGGGCAGCAAACTGGTAGTTAAATTTTAGGAATCCCAGCACTGGTCACATGGTCGATGTCTTTGGCTTTGTGGGTCTTGCTACAAGTACTCACCTCTGCCAGTGTAGTGTGAAATAATCCACAGACAACATGTAAATGCATGGGTGTGGTTGTGTTCCAATAAAACTTTATTTACAAAAACTAGCACTGGGCTGGATTAGACCCACAGGTCAAGCTCTGGGATAGAACATGAATGTGGGAGCTTTTCTGCCCATTGGATGTTGGGGATATCTTAATTGTGACTTTTACTAGAGCCATAATGTCAGGTGTCCTTTCAGAGTAAGTTACACTAACTTAACCAATATAAGTCATGCCAGAGTACAAGAATTAGGAGGACACAATACTTGGCACATAGTATATCCTTAATTAGTGTTGATTGTTTATATGGCTGTGCTTAACTTGTTATTTTTACTCTTTTTCACATAACATTGTCTTTGTCATAACCATATTTTAATGTAAAGAAAATATATAACACATATATGTTATACTCAATGCCATCGAGTCTATTCTGACTCATAGTGACCTGATAAGACAGAACAGAACTACCCCTGTGGGTTCTGAGACTGTAAGTCTTTACAGGAGTAGAAAGCCTCATCTTTCTCCTGTGGACCAGTTGGAAGTTTCAAACTGCTGACCTCTTCATTAGCAGCTTGGTAGCCTGCTATGGTAAGAACTGCCAGAAGAACACATGAAATTTGTTTTAGATCAGGTGTGGCCAGAATACTTTTCAGAAGCTAGCATTGGCAATACTTCATCTCACTTACTTTGGATGTGTTGTTAGGAGAGACCAGTCCCTGGAAAAGGACATCACCATGCATGGTAAAAGAGAAGGCCAGCAAGAACAAGGCAGGCCCTCAAGGAGATGAACTGACAGAGGTTGGAACGACAAGCTCAAACAGCAAAAATTTTGAGGATGGGGAAGAAGTGGTGTGGTAGTTACATAATCTGGTGTCAATTTGGGGATTGAGTGAAGGGGTGGAGTCTAGCCTTTCAATCAGGATACAGCCATTAAGGCCTCTGTGTGGGCATGGTCCTCTCCTGAGGATTCTGGGAACGCTGGTATTCCTCCAAGGAGGCAGGAGACACTCTCTCTCTGCTCACTCCCTGTGAGACATCCCTGTGGAGAAGACACATGGACAGAGGCTGATGGAGCTAGAACTCTGGAGCTGAAGAAGCCACGTGGTGATCCCTGCCAGCACTGAGATGCTTACAACGCCACTGGATCCATAAGACTTCCTACTCACTGGCCTGTGATATTCCTGCCTTCAGTGTCATTGCATGTGTTTCTTGAGTCTGAAGAGGGCTTTGCCTCTCCATTAGCAGCTTGGCAGATTGGTATTGGACATATGGGCTAATATCAGACTTATGGACTTGATCTGGACTGGGCTGAGATGTGTCCCAAACATTCAACTGCTCTTGCATATAAAACTCATTCTCACATACATAGGAGTCTCCCTGGATTTGTTTCTCTAGTCTACCTGGACTGACACAAGTGGGCACGCAGGTCTTCATTCTGGTGTAGATGGAGGTCACTATAAGTGAGAGCCAACTTGAGAGGTCCTAACTGAAATGTTCTATGATCCATTTAACTCCCATGCCAACCAGGCACGTTGGTGCAATCAGCAGCAGCTGCTCAACTTATTCATCCACAGCACTAAAAGTTGGGTAACTTGTCTAACTGGTCTGAGAGAGGAGAGCTGGGACTTACATTCAGGCTGTTTGGTATTCAAATCTATGAATGGAATCTACTCAGCATCAACTGACGAGTTGATGAGCGTGCAGCTAAAGTTGTGTGTTTTCTCTCTTAACAGTTGCTGGCTGAATCTTAAGAAAGGCTTTATCTGGAGCTTCATGGGACCAGTGGCTATCATTATCTTGGTAGGTGACTGGGGCGGGTGCTTATTGGCATACTAGGGCTGCGTTAAAGAGCATCAGTGGCACAATGAGTAAAGCAGAGGGTTTCCAACAGAAAAACCAGTGGCTGAAGACCTCCCAGCGGTTTCACCCACTGCTTCTCTTTCAGTGTGTTGTACTGTGGTGGCATGTGTGTTGCAGTGATGCTATGACACCAGTATTTCAAATGCCAGCAGGGTCACCCAAAGTGGACAGGAGGGTTTCCACAGAGCTTCCAGACTAAGGACAGACTGTGAAGAAAGAGTAGGCTGTCTACTCTGAGGAGCTAGCCACTGAAAACGTTATGGACAGAATCCAAGCACTGTCTTATACTGAAAACTTCAGGACAAGAAGCAGAACACTGTCGGAAATGGTACCAGAAGAAAAGCCCCTCGGGTCAGAAAGCACTCGAAATATGACTGAAGAATTGCCTTCTCAAGTAGAATTGACCTTGATGATGTGGATGCAGTGAAGCCTACGCGTGTAAAAACCCCCCAGCCCTTCATTCGCTGATGAGGCACCACTAAGAATGAGAAGAAACAGCTGCGAGAATCAATCAATAATAGAACTTGGAATGTTGGAAGAATGAATCTAGGAAAATTGGAAGTCATCAAAAATTCAATGGAACACATAAAAATGGACATTCTAGCCATTTGCGAGCTGAAATAGATTGGCATTGGCCATCTTGAATGAGAAAAATCATGGTATGCCATGCAAAACCATCAAGAGGAATGGCTTTGCATTCATCTTCAAAATCGATGTTTCAAGATCTATCTTAAAGTGCAATGCCATCTGTTATGGGATTATATCTACCCACCTGCAAAGAAATATGTTCAATACTTTTATTCAAATTTATGCACCAAATACTAAAGCTAGTGATGAAGAAGTGAAGAATTCTAGCATATTCAGTCATAAATTGAGTAGACATGCAATCAAGATGCATTGATAGTTACTGGCAATTTTAATGCAAAAGTTGGAAACAAAGAAGGAGAAATAGTCATTGAAAAACATGGTCTTCC
>NW_022111359.1:7279262-7283201 GCF_000313985.2 Echinops telfairi | reverse complement strand
GAGCCAGTCAGGGTGCAGTATAACACTGCTGAAACATACAACCTTCCTCTTGTTCTTTAATGGTTTCTCACCTCCACTATCATGGTCCAAATTCTACCTTAGAAATCCAGCAGACCAGAGCATGTACACGGGTACAGACAAGAGCTGGAAACACAGGGAGTCCGGAACAGATAAACCCCTCAGGACCAACATTGAAAGTAGCAATACCAAAAGGGGACGGGGAAGGTGCGGGGAGACAGGGGGAACCAATCACAATGATCTACATATAACCCCCTCCCTGGGGGACAGACCACAGAAAAGTGGGTGAAGGGAGACATCGGTCAGTGTAAGAAACAAAAAAATAATAGTAATTTATAAATTATCAAGGGTTTGTGAGGGAGGGAGCATGAGAGAGGGTGAGAAAAAAATGAGGAGCTGATACCAAGGGCTCAAGTAGAAAGAAAATGTTTTGGAAATGATTATAGCAACAAATGTCCAAATATGCTTAACACAATGGATGGATGGATGGATTGTGATAAGAGCTGTATGAGCCCCCAATAAGATGATTTTTTAAATGGCCTTGGTGATAGAAATAAAGCCAGAGATGGCATGATAGACTTTTGCAAGACTGAAGATTTTAAAGGCTCCTTGACATGTGGACTTCTCCAGATGGATTACACGGAAATCAAATTGACTAAACATGTCGAAGAAACTATGGAGAAGCTCAATATTATCAGCTAAAGCTAAGCCAGGAACTGATTGTGGAACAGACCAATTGCTCATATGTAAGTTCAGTTTGAAGGTGAAGAAAATTAAAACAAGTCCAGGAGAGACCAAATATGACCCTGAGTCCATCCCACCTGAATTTCAAGGACATCTGAAGAGCAGAGTTGCTGTCTTGAACACGAATGACAGAAGACCTGGTGACCTGTGGGATGACATCAAGAACATTCTACGTGATGAAAGCAAAAGATAATTTTTTTAAATGAAAGAAAGAAAAAATCAAAGATGTCAGCTCTTAATCATAGAGTAGCTAGAACAAATGGAAGCAATGATGAAGTCAATGAGCAGAACAGAAAGTTTCAAAGGACAGCACAAAAGGCAAGTGAAATATTATCTTGAAAATCACAAAGACTTAGAGTTAGAAAACTAAAAAGGAAGAACACACTCAGCAGATCTTAGCCTAAAAGAACTCAAGAAAAAATTCAAGCCTCAAGTTGCAATATTGAAAGATTCCGATTCACGGAGCTCCCATCGGTTACCGAGTGGAACTCTGCTGGGATCTTTACCATAAGTAGCTCAGCAGGCCTTTTCTTCCACAGTGTCACTGGGTGGGTTGAAATTTTCAACCTTCCGGTTGCCAGGTGAACAAAAACTCTTGGCATTATCCGAGGCTTTAGATTTCAGATAAACTCGCTGCCACTGAGTCGATTTTGACTCATCGTGACTTGGAGGTGTCCATCGGCCCCTTCAATATGCAAGCAGTCACAGACATCACGTAAATGAATGGGTGCGGCTGTGTTCCAATAAAACTTTTATTTTTTTAAAAACTCAAGCAATTGAATGGATTTGGATTTGACCCATGGGCCTTACATGGTTGATGACTGCTGAGTCACCTTTATAGGGGCTTCCTGTCCATATTGAAGAGATCAAAGCTGACCCATAAACCTCTTCTCTCCTACCCTCATTCCCCTGGTGGTCTTCTCCACTCGATGGCTTTCAATGATTACATATCCTGAAAACTCTCAAATGTATATACCCAACCTGCACATCTCTTCTCAACCCCAGGCTGACAATCCAACCTGGCCACATGACATGGAATGGGGGTACTATATTGGTGGCACAGTGGTAGAATTCTTATCCATACAGGCAGCCAGGGTTGCATCCTCACCCAAGGCAGCTCATGCGCAGCCGCTGCCCATCCGTAAAGGCTTCTATGTTGCCACGATGCTGAGCAGATTTCAGCAGAATTTCCAGACTAAGACAGCCTAAGAAGGAAGACCAGATGAGCTCCTACGGGGGATTGCCAACAAAACACCATGGATCACTACTTTACAACCTACATCCGACGATGGGAATTGATACAGGACTGGGCAGTTTCATCCTAATGGGCATGTGGTCACCGTGAGGGGTGAGCCAACTTAGCAGCAGCTAACAACATGACAAGGAAGATGGACTTGTTCCTCCTAGACATCTTCGTGTGCCCAGAAGCAAATTGTTGGTTTTAATGATTCGTCCAGGTTTCTCCTTCCTCAGCTCAATCAAAGGAACCTTCGTTCTCCTGAGCCCTTGGTTTAGTAACCCAGGAGTCACCTTGACTTCTCTCATCCTTCACCTGTCAGTTCATTGCCAAACGCTGTCATGTGCCTGGTCTTTAGTATGCTGAAGTCCATTGTTGCAGCTACTGTGTATCTTGAGGACCTTGGAACCTAGAGGTCTACCTTTCTAACATTATATGAGCAGTGTTCTATTTTGATCCATAGGATTTTTCGCTGGATAAATTTCAGAACTCAGTCACCAGGCCTTTCTTCCTAGTCTGTTTCAGTCTGGAAATATGTCTCCACTGAAATGTGCCCACCCTAAGTGATGCTGAAAAACCATCAGCTTACCTTCTAGCATCACAGTTACATGCAAGCCACCAAGTACAACATCCTGCTGACAAGTGGTGATCCTATTAATTTGGGCGCAAGTAATGGACTCAAAAACATACTAAGTCCATTTTTCTTACTGTTATTGTTGTTATTCAGTGCCATTGAGTTTTCTCTGATCCATAGCAACCCTGTGCCCAACAGAAAGAAACACATTTGCCATCCTTACAAGTCTTCCTGTGCTTGAGCCCATTGATGCAGCCACTGTGTCCATCCATCTTGTTGAGAGCCTTCCTCTTTTTCGCTGCCCCTCCACTTTACCAAACACGATGTCCTTCTCCGCCAACTGGTATCTCCTGACAATATGTCCAAAGCATGTAAGACAAAGTCTCACCATCCTTGCCTCTCAGGAACATTCTGGCCGTACTTCTTCCAAGGCAGATCGGTCTGTCCTTTTAGCAGTCCGTGGTCCTCTCAGTAGTCTTCACCAGCACCACAATTCAAAGGCATCGATTCTTCGTCAGTCTTCCTTATTCCGTGTCCAACTTCCACATGCATATGAGGTACGGGAGAAAACTATGGCTTGGGCCAAGCACACCTTAGTCCACAAAGTGACATCCTTGCTCTTCAGTACTCTAAAGAGGTCTCGTGCAGCAGATATACGTAATGCAGTATGTCTTTTGATCTCTTGACGGCTGCTTCCATGAGCATTGATTGTGGATCCAAGCAAGACAAAAATCTTGACAACTTCAACCTTTTCTCCATTTACCATGATATTGCCCATTAGTCTAATTGTGAGGTTTTCGTCTTCCTTACATTGAGGTGTAATCCATACTGAAGACTACAGTCCTTGACCTTGATCGGCAAGTGCTTCAAGGCCTCGTCACTTACAGCAAGCCATGTTGTGTCATCTGCATATTCCAGGTTGTTAATAAACCTTTCTCTAATCCTGATGCTACAATCTTCTTCACATAATCCAGCTTCTCTGGTGATTTGCTCAGCATACAGATTGAACAAGTTTGGTGGGAGGATACAACCCTAATGTGCACCTTTCCTGATTTTAAACCATGCAGAATTCCCTTGTTCTGCTTGCACAACTGCCAACTTGATCCATGTACAAATTCTGAAAGAGCACAATGAAGTGTTCCAGAATTCCTATTCTTCTCAATGTTAGCCATCGTTTCTTATGGCTCAAACAGTCGAGTGTCTTTGCATAGTTAATGAAACACAAGTAAACATCTTTCTGGTATCCTCTGCTTTGAGTCAAGATCCATCTGGCATCAGCAATGATAACCCCTGTTCCACATCCTCTTCTGAATCCGGCCTGAATATCTGGCAGTTCCCTGTCGATGTACTGTGGCAATCATTGTTG
>NW_022111359.1:7277105-7278884 GCF_000313985.2 Echinops telfairi | reverse complement strand
AGAAGGAAACTAGGATTTCCAGATGACTTGCCGCCCTCCTTACATTGCTTGTGCAGCAAACACTCACTCAATGTCTCCTGTGTGTGGCATGGTCCTTCAGGAAATCAGTGCATCGACTGTCAACATGATGCATTTCTCCAAGAGCCCACTACTTCTGGACTCCATTCTTCTTGGTTGTAGTCACTTAGTTCTCATTGGTGCAGACCCAAACTATTAAAAATAATTATTGCATTCTGAGTATCTGGTTTTCCGAAGGCTATGGATGACTGTGAAAGCCCAAAATCCATGGGCAGCCTCCCCACCTGGGTTAAGCCTCTGGAGAATCCCCTCTGACTAGGGTTGTGAATAGCTTTGCTATCAGATGGAGTGTATCAGAAAGCGGATTAAGGTTAAGGTAGTTAGATGAAAACTTAACGCCGTATAATAGTTCTCTCTTTTGACCTATCTTAAATTGCTTTCGTTTTTATGATTTTCTCCTATCTTTTGGATTGAGGTTTTTCCTGTGGGTTGTTGTTTGGTTTTGTTTTTTTGTAATTATTGTTTAGGGAGAAGTTGTATGCTTTTCTTTATATGAAATCCAGGATAGGTAAATCATTAGAAACAATAAGTAGATTAATAGTTTCTTGGGATTGTGAGTGGGGAGGTAAGGGAGAGATGGGGAACTAATAACATTGAACACAAGAATGAAGAAAAGATTCTAAGATTG
Organism: Echinops telfairi; assembly: GCF_000313985.2. NCBI lineage: Eukaryota > Metazoa > Chordata > Mammalia > Afrosoricida > Tenrecidae > Echinops > Echinops telfairi. The sequence continues at coordinate 7,278,178 of NW_022111359.1, read as the reverse complement.
TGGTGATGATTGCATAATTCATTTTATTTATTTTATTTTATTTTTTGCATAATTCTTTTTTGATATGTTGAAACCATTGAAATGTCTGGTATGGATGTAATATGTCAACCGAACTGAAGAGAAAGAATGGTAACAAACAATGTATTGGAATTAGCATGATGAAATGGGTTATGTGTAATATGGGGAATCCTCAAGTGGTGCACACAGTGAAGTGTTCAGTTACTAACCAAGAGTTGGCAGTTAACACCCACCCAAAAGCCCTTTGGAAGGCAGACTGCTTTCTGAAAGGTCCCAGGTTTGAAAACCCCGTGGGGAAGTTCTACTCGTCTCACTCCTGGCTGCCACGTGTTCGGATGAACTTGGCAGCAATCAACAATCACAACAGCCACGTATATAATTTTTGCGATATAAGTGTGTTACACTTCAAATAGATTGCATTTAAGTCTTATCATACTAATAAAATAATAGCTACCAAGTAAATAAAATATTATAATAAAATATAAACATTTATTACATTGACTGTTTAATATAAAGTAATATTGATTTTTTATGTTACATGTAATCAAAAGAATACATTGTAAATAGAATACATTTATTATAATAAGTGAGATATGTTACACAAAAGGAAGCAAATAGTTCCCATCCCCTGGCTCCTAGTTCACGAAGACTCCTGTGTGTGTGTCGGCATACAACTGCCCTCCGCTGGGTTTTCAGTGGCCTTGACCTTTTAGCAGTAGATTGCCCAGCCTTTCTTCTGAGGCACCTTTGAGTGGGTTCAAACCACCAACCTTTTGGTTAGTAGCTGAGGACGTAACTGTTTGCATCACCAAAACTCAGTGCTGGATAAACGGTGATTATTGTTACTCTTTCTATCCCCAGAACCATGACATTTAAAGCCGTTGCTCAGCTATTTATCCTGGGCTGTTCCTGGGGTCTTGGTTTTCTTATGGTGGAAGGAGTAGGGAAGACGGCGGGATTAGTTATCGCCTACATGTTCACCATCATCAATGTCCTGCAGGGGGTTTTCATCTTTGTGGTGCACTGCCTCCTCAATCGCCAGGTAAGTCTAATGA
>NW_022111359.1:7271290-7276106 GCF_000313985.2 Echinops telfairi | reverse complement strand
TTCAACAGGGCAGCAAGGGGAGCAAAGAAACAAGGTCCCCGAGGAATCCTGAAAATAAACTTCTGACTTAGGGGACAGGGCTTGGCACCTCATCAGACCCGATTGGAAAACACTCATAAGAGTCAGCAGACAGACCTTAACTATCTATCATTTTGTTTTATTTTGCCCTATGTCTATCTATATAAGATCGGCAGGATGAACAATCCCGAGGAGAAAACAATGGGAACACAGTACCAGGGGACATGGGAGAGGAGGAGGTGTGGAGGGCGAGTGGAGAGCCAACAAACTCAGGGATAAGGGAACAACAAGAGATCTAAAACTGATGGTGAGGAAGGTGTATGCCTGGTGGGGTTTGAACAAGTGAAATATATCCAAGAGGAATTACTGAAAGCCAAATGGAGGGTGAGCATGATAGTGGGACAGGAGGAAGGTGAAAGGAAATAAAGGAAAGAACTAGGAGGCAAAAGCTATTTATAGAGGTATCACTATAGGCATGGAGATATGTAAATATATTAATTTATAATGAAGTCATAGAAGCCAATGTACATATGTTTATATGCTAAGTATTAAGATAGCAGACGGACTTTGGGCCTCTACTCAAGGCCCCTGTAAACACAAGAACACTGTTCTAATAACCTGCAATTCTTTGATACTCACCTTCCTGACACAATCACTGAAAACAAAATGGGTGCATAAGCAAATGTGGTGAAGAAAGCAAGTGGTGCCTGGCTACCAAAAGATATAGCCTCTGGGGTCTTAAAGGCTTGACCCTTTCTTTTTATACTTTGAATTGCCTGAATTCTTGGATCTGCCATGTTCTTTGAATCTCATCTTTTAAGCATCCTAGCATTATCACTTAAGAGCACTGTAACAGTCAGAATAAGGTCAATTATACTGCTGTAACAATAGCTCTCCTTTACTGATCAAAAGTGGGGAGGTAATGTGGAGCAGGATTGACAATATCATAGAATCCAGAATTTCTGGAGCAAATGAGGTTGGATGATTCCCTGAAACTATTGTCCTGAGATGATTTTAATCTTTAACCTGAAGGAAGGTGAATTATGTTCCTTAGAAGAATTTTCTACCTGTGTCTGATCAAATTGTGTAAAGAAACCTGAAAGTATAGAAGACTTTAGAGGACAATGAGTTATGTTAATGTTTGTGGAATAATTTGGAAACAGGTAGTAAGATTGAGATTGAAGTCACTCAATTGTACATGCAGGAGTTTTAAATTGGTGTATGCATATATTTTCACCAACACAACACAAACACACATACCACAAAAATACCTTCCCCAATATCAGCAAAGTTAAAGATTTAATTCTTACTCATGATATATACCTGGGGTTTGGCTCACATTGTGTGAGCTCTGGGATGAGGGTGAGGGGGCAGCCCAGTATAGTGTACTGGTGATCTTGTAGCTAAATAAAAAGAGATTGAGGCAAAACACAGCTTCACTCTCTTGAAACTTCTGCTTAGAAGTAGCACACATCACTCTCACCCTGATTTCATTGGCCAAGGCAAGCCATACTTGAATTCACACCTGATTATTCATATCTTGGATGATATATCATCCTCCTATAGTGAGGTGAACTATTGGGAGAGAAACTGGACTATGTGACGCAATCTACTGTAAGTGCAAAGGGACTTTAGCTTGAATCCAAGTCATTCCACCAACTACTACTGTGACAGCGAATGGGTTGCTTATCCTCTTTTTGCCTAATTCTTTTTGAGGGTAGGGGTTGTTTGTTTGTTTGTTTGTTTGTTTTGCCTGAAAATGAAGCAAAACGTATCCTACAGATTGAGGATTAATTTAGATCATGTAATATGGCAGACCGTAGAGTCTCATAAAGGGTCATCAGTATAATGTTTATTGTCATTTCTCTGAAGTTGATTCTAAAGTGGTTGCAGCAGTATACTGACAGAGAAGTGGCAGAAATCCAAGCCAGATTCAAATGAGGGCGTGGTCACATGAATATCATCTCTGATGTCGCATGGATCTTGGCTGAAAACAAATAATACCGGGAAGATATTTGCATGTATTTTATTCACTGTGCAAAAGCATTTGACTGTTAGACGCATAAGAAATTATGGGTGGTGACATTGTCAAGATGGGATCCCAGAACACTTCAATCGTGCTCACAAGGAACCTGTACATAACAAAATTCCTGACAACTGGGCTAACAAGCAACCTCAAGATGCATGAAGCAAACATTGGTATTGTCACGGCTTTCATTTTACTTTAATCTCCAGTCAACATCCATGGAAGCAGTAGTCAATAAATCAAATGACACCGTGCATTGGGACAAATCTGCAAGAGACCTCTTTAAAGTGGTAAAAAGTGAAAATGTGAAGCCAGCAAATGAATAAGACCGATGAGTATTGATATCTTTGAATTACGGCATTTGGCAGAATAATATTAAGTACTGTACATACTCGTGCAAACCCAGTTGTTCAGCACTTTTTTGTTGCAGTTTTTGTAAAATTAGGTGCCTCGGCTGATATTCGGGTCAGCTTACATTCGAGTATATACAGTATACCTCGGCCTGCCAGAAGAATGAACATCTGGAAGGAGATGACCAGATGGCTCTTTAGGGGTGAGGATGGTGAGCCTTCTTCGTCTCACGCACTTTGGACACGTTTTCAGGAGAGACCACTCCTTAGAGAAGGACAACATGCTAGGTATAGAAGAGGGCCAGTGAAGAAGAAGGCCTACGCAGAGGCGGATGGACGCCGCGACTTCAGAAATGCAGGCAGAGTTGAGAGAACCATCCTGGAGTGGGCAGTCTTTCATCCTCTGGAACACGGAGTTGCTATGAGTTAGAATGGACTCGTGGCATCAAAAACAACGATGCTATCATTTTACTCATCAGAGAGATTAGGACTATCTTTCCTGACTTTATCCTTTGCAGTTGAGTGGCATTAACAGCGCTGACAAACAGACCAAATTTAGGCTTTATTAATTTCTTTCCCATCTTTGAGCACTTCGGGATTCCCCATACACAGAAGGAGTAAAATATAACCTGCGTGTCTTGGCAACATAGAGCTAAGTATTAACGATTTAATGAACATCTTTATCATGTTAAGGAAGTTCCAGGAGGGCGATCTATTGGAACACAAAGTGTTTCTTCAGCGGTTTCTTCAGTGGTTAGTGCTCTCACTGCCATTGAGTCACTGCTGACCCAGAGCGACTCTATAGGACAGGGTAGAACTGTCCCTGTGGGTTTCTGAGCCTGTCACTCTTTGTGGGAATAGAAAGCTTCATCTTTCTCTCTCTCAGAGTGGCTGGTGGTTTTGAGCTTCTAGCCTTACAGTTAGCAGCCCAATGCATAACTATTATGCCGCCAGAACTCTGATTAGTTCTAGGACTCTTGAATAAGAATGGCAATGCTGGGCGTGCTGCTATGGACAAGCCAGTTTCCCTCCAAGAGTCTCAACTTCTTCATTGTTCATTGAGGATGAGGGAACACCTTCCTCAGCAAGTCACATGGCCCAGTGCATGTGAAGTGCCTGGAACAGAGGTTGTTTGGGCTGTTGGATCCCATTGAGTCCATTTTGACCATGGCAATGCCATGTGACCGTGCAGAATGGCCCTACAAGTTCCCTAGGCTGTAATGTTCTTGGAGCCCTGACCTGATGTGGGTGATGGGGTGGGCTGCTAACCTCAGGATTTGAAACTACCAGCCATTCCAAAGGGGGAAAAATGAGATTTCTTATTCCTGCAAAGATTTGCCATCTCAGAAATCCACAGAGGCAGTTCCACTCTGTCCTGTAGAGTCACTTGCTGTGAGTCAGAACCAGCTTGATGGCAGTGAGTTGCTGAGTTTAATCTTCATGGAAGAAGATTGAAGGCCTTTTTCCTGTGTGGCTGCCTGCTGGGTGCACTGGAACCACCATCCTCGGGGGAGCAGTCAAGTGTGGGACCTTTGCCCTCTCAAGACTTCCAAAACCAATCCTCTGCCCTTTTGTTGATTCCAAATCAGCAGTTTCTGAGGCTGTAGATCTTTAAGAGAGCAGACGGTCTCAACTTTCTCCCACGGAGCAGCTGGTGGGTTTCAACTGCCGACCTTGCAGTTAGCGGTCCTGTGTTTACCTGAGTGTTTAATGAATGGCAGCCTTTGTCATCGTCGTTCGTCACCATCACCACTATCATCTTCATCTTCACCATAATTACTTTTTTCATCATCATCATCATAATCACCACTATCATCTCCTTGATCATCACCACCAACACCTCCATCAACATATCATCACCTTCATCCTCACCACAAACACCTCATCATCTCCATCCTCATCACCACGTGCATCATCACCATCCTCATCTTCGTCATCGTCTGCACCTTCATCTTCATAAAGAGCCCTTCTGGTGCCTGGCTTTAAGTCAGCATCTTTTGTCTAGCTGAGGAAGTTTAATCGGAGTCAAATGAACCCATATGAGCATGGCCATTATCAGACAGAAAACCCCCAAAAGAGCAGTAGGGAGTGAGGCTTGGCATCGTAATTTCTCCTGCAAAGCTCTGGGTGTAATGCAGCCCCAATATTCTTCCCACTTCCAGGTGCGAATGGAATACAAGAGGTGGTTTAAAAGGATGTGGAAAGGGGTTGAAATGGAAAGCACTGAGCTCTCTCAATCTACCACCCACACCAAGATGGTAAGACACCCCCCGCCCTGCGTCCCTCTCCTGCAATGCCTTGGACTTGTCTGAGCAAAACAGCTGGCCCCACCAGAAGCCCCCAGTTCCTTGATTAAAAAGAAAATGGAAATCTCATTTGGTGCCTGTAATTAGGCAAAGGACGGTTCTGATTTGGGGTTGGC
>NW_022111359.1:7267364-7270902 GCF_000313985.2 Echinops telfairi | reverse complement strand
AGACATTGAGTCTCTGGGATGTTTCAAACAATGCTTTTGGTGCTGTGGAAAGAATCTTGCCACGAGGATTGATCTACACAGCTGGCACCCCTGTAGTGTTTACCTAAAGGGTGGGTTGGAAGCCCAGATCCAACACATTCCGGTTGTCTAAACTTAAGCAAGGGACTCAAGTTCATGTGCCTCCCTTTCCTCATCTGTAAAATGGGAATGATTAGAAATAGCCTTCTCACCTAGAAAGATGAGGCTTTCTGCTCCCATGAAGCGTTCCAGTCTCAGAAACCCACAAGGGAAGTTCTACCCTGTCCTGTAGGGTCACTAGGAGTTCACATCAAACACAGATTTGATGGCAGTGGGTTCGTTTTTGAGGTTACCTCACTTGGGGTTTGAAGGAAGTCATGTGAGTGCTTAGAATGTTCAAGTATACAAGAAGGAGGGTGATTATTGAAAGATAAAATGGTAACACAATATAAGAAAGAACTAGTATCATGTTGTTCTTCTGGGTAGAGACTGTAGAACCAGATGGTGGAGCACAGTTGCTGAAGGTTGAACCTTACGGAAATTCTAGTTTGCCATTCTAGGCATGCTCAAACTGACTCGCCCCCATCGAGCTGATTCTGACTCATGGTGACCTTATAGGACAGGGAAGAATCGCCCTTGTGGGTTTCTGAGACGATAGCACTTTATGGGAGTAGACATCCTCGTCGTTATCCCATGGTTATGCTAACCCCCCACCCCTACCACCCCCAAAAAAACCCAAAATATTAAGCACATAGCCATAAAGTCAATCCTAACTCATAGCAGTCCTACATAGGGTTTCCGGGGCTATAAATCTGTACAGGATCAGATAGCCACGCCCTCAGAGTGGCTGCAGGGTTTGAACGGCTGTCCAGTTAGCAGTCCAAAGGTTACCCGACAGGGTCACCAAGCCTAGAAGTAGTTCATTTTTGAGGTGTTCATCTTTGGAGCTGCTGGATGGTAGGAACAGTTAATGCACTCAGTGGCTATCCCAAAAGTTGCCGTTTCAAGTCCCCCGACAGGCGCCTTGGAAGAAAGACCTGGTAACCTACTTCTGAAAACCCAGTCATTGAAACCCCTGTGAGCACAGAGTCCTACCCTGACCCCCTGTGGGGTCACCAAGAGCCATGGTTGTCTGTACAGCAACTGCTTTGGTTTGATTTGGGAATTTCACTTCAGCTTTTTTTCTGTATTGTTTCCCTAAATTAGGAGGAACGAGAAGTTAGCAAAGTTTGTACCTAAAGGAGACACACGATCCCTGTCTGTCCAACCAGAGCCACCAACTCACCTTGCCCTGCGCTTTGGAAAAGGACCAGAAATGATCTGCAGGAACATCGATGGCGCCCCCTTGTGGTCACACATGGATAGAACATATGCCACCCTGTGCACATTCCCTACTAAAACCCTTCTTGGCCTTTCTCTCACTACAAAGAATGGGACACGTGGAGAATTCTCAGAATCAGCATCCAGTAGTGGGTCACAAGTCATTAAATGCTCAAGAGATGCTTTCCACTTAATTTTTTCAGTACCTTTTTTAAAAAGTGATCCTTAAAGTATACATAGCAAAATGTATGTCAATTCAACATTTTTTATGTGTAAAACTCAGTGATATTGATTACATTCTTCAAGCTGTAAAATCATTCTTTCCCTCATTTTCTGAATTGTTTCTCCTCCAGCAACATGAGCTCGTTGCCCCATAAGCTTCCGATCTGACCTTTTGCGTTATTGCTCTCAATTAAATCCCCTGTAGATAGAGGAGCACAGTATAGTCTTAGACCCATGTAATCTTAAAAGAGCACGTGTTCAAGGTAGACATTCCTTATTAGACAAACTAGCCTCTTGTGTGGTTTTACAAAGAGGATGTTTTTGGCTTAATGATCTCAGGACAGTAGATTCAGCCTCCATGGTTCCAGAATGTCTGGATTCCATGAGACTTTGAAATTCCATTCTGCATTTCCCGCCTCTGATCAGGATTTTTTTACACAGCATCTTTGATGAAAACATTCAGTAATGTTAGCCAAGCACCGTCCAGTTCTTCTGATTTCATGGAAAAGGAGGCTGTTGTTCCTAAAGGCAACTAGCCACAAATATATATCCTTCTCCTGTGGGAGGATGAAAGAGCTAGCCTGCTGTTTACCAAAATACTAGCACTATAACCTAGTTGAACATTTAGTTTGTTAAAGATCCAAAATGTAACAGCCCCTCCCTAGTAGTAAAAATTCCTTTTATGCTCAATCCATAGGAGTGTTCTAACTCAGGAAAGTGCTGAGCGAGGCCATTAAGATAAGTGGTCAGGCACAAGTATCCCCAACTCATAGAACTTGGGCGTAGTGAGGGGTGTTTCTGGTAAGGCCCCTAATTTAGATTCAAAGGGCACATCCCCTAGGTTAGATTTAAAGGGGGCACATGAGGATAGGATTCAGGAGGGGGTGGTTTAATAGTCTCTGGAGAAATGTAGATATAGATCATTTCCTAATGATCCTGGCAAACCTGCCTTCATAGAGCATAATTGTATCCTGTGATCGTTGCCAAAACCAGCGTCTGTCACATAGTCTAAGATACTGGCTTGATTTTCATTGGATTTTCAAAGCCTCTTGATGGTCCCAAATGGAACTGCTTCCCTCTGCCTCGTGTTTCAGAATAAATGTAGAGTTGCTTCAATCAACCTGGTCTCTGTCTTTGGCTGAAACAGTAACAGACATTCCCGGGCCTTGTTTCTGGGCAAAACTCCTGTCCCCAGCTCTCCTTCCTTGGCTGTTGTTAGGGGCCATCAAGGTGCCATCGAACCCACAGCAACCTTATGAGCAACAGAACAAAACACTGCCGGGTTCTGCACCACCCTCACAATTGCTCCTATGCTGGAGCCCATTGTTGCTCCAGCATCAACCCGTCTCCTTGAAGACGGTTCTCGTTTTTGTTGTTGCCCCTCGACTTTGTGAAACATAACGTCTTTCTCCAGGGCCTGATGTCTCCTGACAGCATGCCCAAAGTATGTAAGACAGAATCTCACAATCTGTGCCTCTATGGGGTACTTTAACCATATGTCTTCCAAGACAGATCAATGCATCCTTTTAGCAATCCGTGGTGTTTTCCATAGCCTTCTCCAGCACCACAATTCAAATGTATCTATTGTTCTTTGGTCTTCTTTATTCAATGTCTAGCTTTCACATGCATATGATGCAATGGAGAATACTCTGGCTTAGGTCAGGCGAACCTTAGTCCTTAAAGTAACATCTTTTTATCTCGACTGCTGCTTCCACGAGCAGCATTGTGGAACCAAGAAGGACAAAACGCTTGACAACTTCAACCCTTTCTCCATTGATGATGATGTTGCCTAATGTGTTAGTCTAGTTAGAGAAACAAAATTCATAAACACTCATATTTTATAAGAGAGTTTTATATGAAGGGTAATTGTACATTAAGCATCCCAACCCAGTCCAGTCGAAGTCCTAAGCCCAACATTAGCCCATATGTCCGACATTGATCTACAAAGTCCTCCTCAAACTCACAAAACACACGCAAT
>NW_022111359.1:7264717-7267264 GCF_000313985.2 Echinops telfairi | reverse complement strand
ACACGCAATTACACCAAATGCAGGAAGAAAGCCAAATCAGTGAGCATGTAAGCATCTCAGAGCTGGCAAGGGTCTCCTCATGGCTTATCCAGCACCCAGGGCTGCATCAGGGTAAGTCCATGTGGCTTCTCCTCAGGGATGTCCCTCAGGAAGTGAGCCTTGCCAGCTGAAGCAGGGAACTAGCTAAGGCTGCCGCACACTGGTCTGACCCTCAGAAAGCAAGAGACCAGACAGGCAAGGCTTGCCGAGACATTTATCTCTCTGCCCTTCAATTAATCCCACATGTGTTCATAGGCCAGGTTGGCACAATAAACCTTAACTATCACAATCCATCCCTTGTCAACTTGGCACATGTACACAATTCTTTAGCCATATATATAATTTTTAAACAAATAATAATAAAATCATATCTGTACCTAACCTATTAATCTGTACCTAATCTATTAATCAGTACCTAACCTATTAAAACCAAAATGCATACAATTCAAAAATGTTCCACCCTCATTTAAACATAACATTTTATAGGTAAATAAAACAAAAATATCCTGTTCCTAACAATTGCAATTATGTAACACCTACACCTTAATCCTATAATCCTATGAATATATTACCTATGAAAGTTTGTAAGTTTCATACCTTTATCCCCCCAGATTTGGATGTCCAATTCCTATACTGAACTTTCAACAACCCAGTGCTCTGCGGAGACAATCATAGTTTTCGATATGAAGAATATTCATTCCAGTTGGAACCTTGTGAAGTCCGCATCCATAAGCAAAGTCAAATCAGGACAAGCCATCCAGTTCACAGGCTCAAATAACTTCTCTTCATGTGGTTGGGTTCTGGTTAACTCAATGTGGGCTGTCTCACTCAGCCTCCCCAGGGTGCCCATTGGTCACCTAGCCTTTAGACCATGGGCTCTCACAAATACTCAACAAGCCTAGCCCCCTCATGCTAGGTCATGAACTTTAGACCAGTCAACCAGCTCTTATCTTCTCCTCTTTTTCCTGTAAATCAAATCCACAGGTGTCAGTGGCCAGACCCAACCTGTCTCTTTATTGCTGCATTTCTCCCACTTCCACTCAACAAGAAGAGCCAAGTAGTCACCTAACAAGCATTTCAGCCTGCCCACAGGCTCCCTTTAACATACAGTCACAGAGAGGAGTTTGCTTCATGGTTCCAGATTCTTTCCTGCTTCTGACAAAGACCACTACAGTTCAAACAGCTCCAAAGAGCTCTCGTTTTCTTCAATCTGTCAACTGTCCCTAGACATATCTCTGTAAATCAACTGGGTGCTTTGAAGCCTTCTTTCCAGGTGGGTTTAAACCCATCTAAAATTCAAATTAATGGCTTGAGGCAAATGGGCTTACAATCTCTCTATTTTCATACTTCCTGGGAAAACATTTCTATCAATCATTATATCAATAATAAACAGAAGAAATCAGTATAAATAAAGTAGAACCAGATACTAAACTCAGTTCTTAAAACAGTCACGTTCAATCCTTATTTAGCTTGTCTAAATCCTTATCTAAACTATTCTATGTAGGTATACAAAAATATGGGAGTAAGTCTGAGAGCATTGAACCAGATCCAGGCTTTCAGTCAGCCATTTTGACCAGCTGTCAGCCATTTTGCTGAAGCAGCATGGTTTCTGAGAAATTCAAATGGCAATTTCTACCCCTGAGCTCAATACATTAACAGCATTCATTGTTGCCACTTCACACAGGAATAACCAAAGACTACAACCAAACATAATAATCAACACTTTAACTTCCCATGCTCTTTCCAACAACCCAGTAAACTCCATGGAGATATCCGACTTCTGGCTAGCCAAAGAAGACACACTACCATGAGGGAGAGGTCAAACAAACATCCACTGTCCAGTCTTTATGCTTTGTTTCTCCAGTACCCCACTCCTGGTACCACAATGTGTTACTCTGGGTAGACTGAAGAAACAAAATTCATAAACACTCATATTTTATGAGAGAGAGTTTTAAATAGAGTAATTGTACATTAAGCATCTCAACCCAGTCCAGTCCAAGCACATAAGTCCAACATTAGCCCATGTGCCCAACATTGAACTATAAAGCCTATTTTTCCAATTTTGAGGATTTGGGTCTTTACCCATGGAGTTGTAATCCATAGTGAAGGCTGCCATCCTTGATCTCCATCCACAAGTACTTCAGGTCCTCCTTACTTTCAGCAAGCAAGGTCATATTAGCTGCATATCGCAGGTTGTTAATAAGCCTTCCTCCAATCCTGATGCCACATTCTTCTTCATACATTCCAGCTTCCCTGATGATTTCCTCAGCATACTGATTGAACACGTATGGCGAGAGGATACAGCCCTGACTCATACCTTTCCTGATTCGAAACCATGAAATTTTCCCTAGTTCCATTTGCACAACTGTGATTGTGTTTTGTACAATCTTGATTCATGTACAAGTTCCCCAGGAACACAATGAAGTGTTCTGGATCCGAAGTCTACCTCGCAAGTCTGGCTAAACCAAAGTATATACACTGGTACAGATAGGAACTGGAAACACAGGG
>NW_022111359.1:7261301-7262718 GCF_000313985.2 Echinops telfairi | reverse complement strand
TACAAATGCGCTTTACACAATTGATGTGTGTATGGATTGGGATAACAGTTGTATGAGCCCCTAATAAAATGTTTAAAAAAAAAAATGTCCTCGCTCATGTTGCAGGACCTATTTTGAGTAGGAGGAAACTTGTGGTCAGGCCACCAGCATTTTCCCTACTTTGGGGAGGTTGATGTCTTGTTTTGGTTTTCTTTGCCTGGTGGTAGACTTGATTCTAAATAGAAACCTGGACTGAACTGCCTCAGACAACACGGAAGATCGCAGCAGCAGCCGCTTGACCCCTTTGATTTCACATGTGTCGCTTCTTTCCCAATGTTATTGGTTTTAGGTGTGTTTCTCAGCACTGGTGGCTTTGTGGGTTACACGTTGCACTGCCAACCACAGGGTCAGTGGCTCAAAACCACCAGCTTCTCTATAGGAGAAAGATGAGGCTTTCTGCTCCCGTGAAGAGTTACAGTCTCAGAAACCCACAGAAGCAGTTCTACCCTGTCCTGTAGGGTCGCTATGAGTCAGAACTGGCTCGATGGAAGTGAGTTTGAGGTTTTTTGTTTGTTTATTTGTTTGTTTTCTTGGCACTTGAATCAACAAGTGTGCAGATAATTATCAGTGGATCTATTTTATTTTTTGATCTTTGCATTATGACAGCCAATGTTAGAATTGGAGTCCCTGGATGTACAACTGGTGAACAGACTCCCTGGCTCACAGAAAGGTTGAAGGTTAAAGCCCACCCAGAGGTGCCTTGGAAGAAAGGCCTGGCAAACGCCTTCTGAAAACTGAGCCTGGAGAGCACAGTTCTACTCTGACACACACGAGGCCACTGAGAGTCAGGTCGACTGACGGCAGCCAGTGTGCACTGGGAAGCCTGTACCCAAGAGGAGACAGAGGGCAACCCCTGCAAAAAGGAAAGGAAGGTCAGATAGAAGAGCCAGACCCGGGAGTCAGGCATGTAAGAGCACTCGGTCCCAGTTACAGGACTTAGGCTGTGTGGCTTTGAGCGAGTAGCTTCCTGTCTCTGAGCTCTAGTTTCCTGCTCTACAAAGCAGAGATGATAAGGGAATGGTGAGCTCCACTGGCTTTGGAGAGCCACCCTTCTCTCTTTGCCACCCTGCGCTGAGTCCCAGAAGGTTGATCTGGGTGGATCAGAAGTCTGCATGGTGTCTAGTGTGGTATGGGCAGTGGAGGAGGAGATGGGAAGAAGGAAGCCGAGTGAGTTGGAGGGGTTTCTCTCCCCAGATCACTCCTTGAGATTGCTCTTTCATATAAAACTCTTTCTGGCACACATATAAGTCTCTACGAATTTGTTTCTCTAGTCTACCTGGATGTGGTAGTCACCTAATCTGGTGTCAATTTAAGGATTAAGAGTGTAGGGGTGGAGTCTAGGCTGTCAATCTGGAGATAGCCAATGAGACTTCTGTGG
>NW_022111359.1:7252475-7260276 GCF_000313985.2 Echinops telfairi | reverse complement strand
CCAAGGATTGGAAATAATAAAACTCAAATCTTCAGGAGAGAATGGTGTTGGAGCTTGGATTGTGAGCACCTGATTCAAGAAGACTCTGGATGTCAGTGGAAGCCTAAAATCCATTTGCAGGGTCCACGGCTGGATTAAGCCACACGTAAACCCCCTGTGACCATTGTTGAGAGATGGGAAAAGCCTTGTTAGCAGAGAATTTCATCAATACAATCACGGCAGAGGTAAATAGGTTAAAATGTGGTCCCTGATCATTAGCTCTCCCTTCTGACTCATTTTAATTTGTTCCAGTTTCTAATACTGCCTGCTTTTTTCTTGATTGGGTTTTTTTCCTCTGGTTTATTTTGCTATTGTTGTTGGTTTTGTTTTGTTGTTATATTGTGGGGTGGGGGTTGTAATGTTTTCCAGTATACTGAGAAGTCCAGGATGGGTGAGACTATAGAGACAGTAACTGGATTCGGGGCTTCTCGAGGGTGTGGGGTGAGGGGAGGGTAGGAGGGAAATGGGATGCGAGTAACAAATACAAGAGGGGAGAAAATGTTCTGGAACTGATTTCAGTGATGCTTGTACAACTCTTTTCAACATGACCAAACTATGGCAGTGGAGGCTCTGTGCACCACATGTCAGTAAAACTATATTCGAAAATCATCATCATCCATTAAGAACCCTGTGAAGTGTAGTTCTTCTCTGACATGGGATTATCGTGAGTCCGAATCAACTTGGTGATCATTGGATTTGTTCATTTCTTTGCTGTTAGGGTTTTCAGGGAGGGCATATAAAAGCAGTGACAATGTTCACACATGAAGTGTGTGTGTATTCAGAAGCAGATAGGGAGCTACCCATCGGATCCAATGGAGTTATCCCTGAACATCAGTGCTTACAAAGACCTGCACACAGGCAGGCCGACCTTTCTCCCGCATGCTGCTGTTGCTGTAGTTGTTGTTGTCATGGCTACTGTTTTTCTAGTTGTTACTGTAGTTGTTGTCGTAGTTGTGGTTGCTGTAGTTGTTGTCATAGTTGTTGTTGTTGTTGCTATAGTTGTTGTAGTAGTTATTGTAATAGTTGTTGTTGCTGTAGTTGTAGTAGTTGTTGCAAGAGTTGTTGCTGTTGTTGTTGCTGTAGTTGTTATAATAGTTGTTGCTGTGGTTGTTGTAGTAGTTGTTGCTGTAGTTGTTGCTGTTGTCATGGCTGCTGTTGTTCTAGTTGTTGCTGTAGTTGTAGTAGTAGCTGTTGTTGTAGTTGTTGCTGTAGTCGTTGCCATTGCTGTCGTGGTTGCTGTTCTTATCGTTGTTGCAGTTGTTGCTGCTGTTGTTGTTGTTAGGTGCCATCAAGTCAGTTCCAACTCAGAGCCACCGTATGTGAAGCAAACAAAACACCACCTGGTCCTGCTCCATCCTCACAATTGTTCTTACATGTGAGCCCATGGATGCGGTCACTGACTGTCCATCCATCTTGTCCAGAGTCTTCCTCTTTTGCGCTGCCCTTCTCCTTTACCAAATATGATGAGCTTTTCCAGGGACTGGTCTCTCCTGACATGTACAAAGTGCATGGACGAAGTTTGTCCATCCTTGTCTCTAAGGAGTACTCTGGCTGTACTTAATTCAATGCTGACTTGATTGGTTCTGACACAGTCCATGGTGGTTTCCAAATTTTCCGCCAGCATCACAATTCAAATCCATCGATTCTTCATTGATCTTCCTTATGCGATGCTGACAGGTCCAAATGAAAGCCAAGCTTGCCCCTTGGTAGACAAGATCAATAGTGACCCGACTTGTGCTGTTGGCCTGCGTCTAAGGAAGTTAAGAGGGAACTGTGTTGTGTAGGTGTACATGTGCATGCTCACTACCTTGTCCAGATTTTGACACCAAAAAGGGTTCCTGATGCTTTTGACTTCCCATTTGATCAAAAGCATCAAGTTCCTCAATTTCACCCCACACACATTCACCCAGAAAACCCTTCCCATATTCTCTCTGCACCCAGAGCCATACACAGAAGTCTTGCCCCAGAGGCCTGCTGGACACAGGTTTCCCAGTCCGTGTGGCCATGGCTGGGGAAGAGGGAGACGCAGAGATGAAGCATCGTTGAGGGATGAGAGGTCTTCTGGAAGTGGATGTTGGGTCAGGGTCTTTGAAGGATAAGTGTGTGTTTATACTGAGGAGAGGAGCCCCTAGGCTGTGCAAACAGTTAACAGGCTCAGCGGCTGACTCAAAGGTGAGAGCTTCAAGAGCTCTCAGATGTGCCTCTGAAGCAAGGCCTGGCCATTGCCATTGAGTGGGCTTGGACTCAAAGAGGCTCCCTGTGTGTCTGCATAGAGCTGTAGAGCTGTGGCCCGGGGGCTGTTCTCAATGCTGGGATCCCGGGCGAGGAATACCAGGTCTTTCTCTCCCAAGGAAGCAGGAAGGAGGCTTGAACCACCCATGTTTCAGTTCATCGTGGAACATATTAGCCATTTGCAGCATTCAGGGACTCTAGTCATTGGAATACTCTGCTGCTGGAATACTCTGGTAGGTCACCTTAAGTTGGTTTTGACTCCGAGAGCTCCCGTGAACAAGGACAAGGAAGACCACTCAGGCCTGCACTGACTTCACGATTGTGCTTATGGTTCAGTCCATTGTTGCACCCACTGGGGCCATCCATCTCGTTGAAGGTCTTTCCTCTTTATCACTGACCCTCTCCTTGATCAAGCACACTATCTTTCTAGACTCACTGCTATAGAGTCGATTTCTGCTCACAGCCACCCGACGGGGCAGAATAGCACTCCCCCTGTGTGTTTCCGAAGACAGCAACTCCTTACGGGAATAAAAAGCTTCATCTTTCACCCGATGAGCTGATCTCGCAGTTAGAAGCCCCATACATAGCACATGACACCAGCGGGGCTCATAAGCATGCTTATAGAACAATTAAAACAATAAAGCCAAATCCATTGCCATCAACTTGATTCTGACTCAGATCATCAAGCTTCCCCCCCTCCACCCAGGCTGGCACTGGGTGGATTGGTCACCGAGGGACCAGGATTGGGGTGATGAGAGTGTGGGGAGAGCAACAAAAACTCCATACTCACTGCCATCAAGTCAATTCTGACTTCCAGTGACCCGAGAGCACAGGGTAGAATGGCCCTTGGGGGTTTCTGGGATTAGTTGTTGATGGGAGTAGAAAGCCTCATCTCTCACCCAAGGAGCAGCCGGTGTATTGGAACTGCTGACCCGGTTCTTAGAAGCCCCACCCCTAACCCACTCCACCACCATTTCTGTAATGAAGGAAAACACGTTTTCCTGGTGGCATAGCAAGTTAAACATCGTGCTACCAACAGCAAGGTCAGCCCTTCAACCCACCAGCAGCTCCACAAGGGAGAGACAAGGCGATCTGCTCCCTACTAAGCAGTTCTGAGCCATGAAGGACTGGAGGCATTGAGAATAGGGAGGAAGAGAGAGAGAGGGAGATACATTTTTATAACCCTGGATCTGTGTAGGGGAGGTTCTTTCTTACTGTATGGGATCCCATTTTCCCCTTCAGGTGTAATTGAGATCTGGTGGCCTGGTGGGTTATGAATTGGGCTGATAAGCACAAAGAAAGCACTAGTGGCTGTTTGGGAGGAAGCTGAAGCTCTCAAAGTGTGGTGAAGAAACCAGATGATTCCCAGCTATAAGAAAGAATAGTGTCTGGAGTCTTAAAGGCTTGACTTCAAACAACATGCCATGTAAGTGAGGCGTCAATTAAGTCCACACGGAAGAAGCACACCCGCCTGTGTGATTCAAGGAGTACAAATAATAAAATCCAATTCTGAATGAGGGAACGGTATCAGAGCTTAAATTCTGAACAGCTGGTTTGCAGAAGGCAATGGATGACCGTGAAAGCCCAAAATTCATTTTCAGGATCCCCCACATGGATTAAGCCTCCCATGAATTCCCTCTGACCATAGTTGAGGGATGTGAATAGTCCTATTATCAGAGAGAGAACATTGTTAAGTCAATTATGGCAGATTTAGTTAGGGTAAGTGTAATACCTTATCATTTGAGCTTCCTTTTGATTTGCTTTAAAGTTGTTTCAGTTTTTAATATTTCTGCTTTCTTCTTGATTGAGGTTTTTCTATGATTTGTCTAATCATTCTTTGTGTGTGTGTGTGTGTGTTTGTTTTTTGTGTGTTTTGTATGGTTTTCTGCATATGAAATCCAGGATAGGTAAATCTATACAGACAGCAACTGGACTGATAATTGCTTAGGGGCATAGCAGGGGAGGATGGAGGGAAATGGGGAGCTAAAAACAAGAAGTACAAGAAGAAAATGATTTGAACTTGGTTGTGGTGAACATTGCACGAATCTTCGTAATATAATTGAGCAAGTATATGATATGTGAAGTATAGGCCAATAAAATTATATTCTCACTAACTCACTGCCCTGCAGTCAATGCCAGCTCACAGTGACCCCATAGAACAGGGTACAACTGCCCCGTGGGTTTCCCAGACTGTAACTCTTCACAGGAGTAGAAAGTCCTTTCTTTGTCCCATGGAGTGACTGGTGGTTTTGAACTAGCAGCCCAATACTGACCACCACACCACTAGGGTTCTCCTTATATTACATTTTCATTTTTTTAATATAAAGTTTTTAAATGTGTGTCTTAAAAGATTTTAAAGATGAGGCTTTGTACTCCTGTAAAGAGTTGTTGTTGTTGTTGTTGTTGCTATTGTTGTTGTCAGGTGCCATCTAGTAGGTTCTAACCCAGAGCGACATTATGCACAACAAAACGAAACACTGCCCAGTCCTGCGCCATCCTCACAATTGTTCCTATACCTGCTCCCATCATTGCAGCCATAGTCTCAATCCATCTCATCGAGGGCCTGCCTCTTTTTCACCACCCCCCTACTTTACCAAGCATGATGTCCTTCTCCAGGGACTGATCTCTCCTGACAACATCTCCAAAGTATGTAGACAATGTAGAGGCTCATCATCTTTGCCTCTAAGGAGCACTGTAGCCATACTTCTTCCAAGATAGATCTATTCATCCTTTCAGCAGTCCATGGTACTTTCGATATTCTTCTCCAGCCCCACAATGCAAATTCATCAATTCTTCTGCAGTCTTCTTTAGTCAATGTCCACCTTCCACATGCATATGATGCGATGGAGAAAGCCATGGCTCTGTTCATATTCTGGGTGTAAAGAGTTACAGTCTCAGAAACCAACAGAGGCAGTTCTACCCTGCCCTATAGGGTCACTAGGAGTTGAAATCAATTCAATGGCAGTGAGTGTGAGAGTATGGCAGAGAAAAGTGATAATGGTGTGAGGTAGAGGTTGATGAGTGGGCTCCCCTTGTTGACACTTCCGTATTCTTCTGAATGACAAAATTCCATTTTATTCAGAACTGTGGCCTTGAGCCCATCTTGTCAAAGGGACCCAAGAAATAATCAATTTGTTATAAATTAAGCAAGGCTCCAGGAGCCGGGCCCACTGGACTCTGGCCCTCCACAGTCCCTCCCGGGCTCCTGGACAGCTGGGCCCTGTCGCGGCCCCTGGTCCAGCTGAAAACTTCTCCTGGGCTCAGATCTGGAGTCTCTCGTCTCTCCACCAATGCATGGGGCTCAGCAGTATTCGGAATAATCTTCCTCCACATAGTTGGAGGGGAACCAGCCAATCTGAGGAACAGACAAAGAAATGGTCAGGGTAGCCTCTGCACACCTCCCCTGCTGTTCTCAACATGCCAGGCCGGCTCCCACCTCAGGGCCTCTGCACCTGCTGCTCCTTCCGTTGGGAGAGTCCATTCCCCAGATATGCATCTGTCAGCCCCCCTCCCCTCCTGCAGGTCTCTACTCAAACAGCAGCTTCTCAGGAAGGCCTCCCAAGCCACCCTACTTCACACGCCGAGCCTCACCCCACTCAAGCCTCCCTGTACCCTTTTTGCTGCTTTACTTTCTTCCATAGCATTTGTCACCACCTGGCTGATTATCTATTTCACTCTTAAACATATGTGTTGTCTGTCTCCCACACTACACCCTGAGCTCCACAAGGTCAGGGTGTGTTGCCTGTATCGCTCATCACTGGATGCCAAGAGCCCAGGGCAGAGCCTGGCGCAACGCAAAAAAACAACCCAAAAAGTCATTACCATCGAGTCGCTTCCAGTTCATTGTGACCCTATAAAACAGAGTGGACCTGTCCCCTAGGGTTTCCCAGACTATGCCCCTTACAGAAACAGGCTGTCCTGTCTTTCTCCTGCCGCAACTGGTGGGCTGTAACCACTGACCTTGCATTCAGCAGTTGAGCGGTTAAACACTTGGCCACGGGGGCACACCAAGAAAAACAAACCTAGCTCACTTTCACCGGGTCCATTACAGCTCACCATGACCCTACTGGACAAAGGAGAACTGCCCCTTCCAGGTTTCCAATACTTCAAATATTCACGGGAGCAGATGGGTTCAACCTTCTCCTATAGAAGAGTCGGTGGGTTCAAACAGTCAACCTTGTGGTCAGCAGCTCTGTGGGAACTCTTTCCAGAGCTCCTTCCAGGGCACACAATATATAATAATTTATGGATGGACGAAGGATGGATGGATATGTTCATGTATGGATAAATGGATGGATAGATGAATGAGTGGATGGGTGGATGGATGGATACATGGATGTGTTAATGTGTAGATTAATGGATGAGTAGATTCATAAATAGATGGATAGATAAACGGATAAGTGGGTAGGTGGATGGAGGTATGGATGAATGGATGATGAGTTAATGTGTGGATTAATGGATAGATGGATGGACGGATGGACAGACGCTTTACAGCCTAGACCTTTCTAAACATCCCATCCCAAAGGCCCTCTCAAACCACTGCCCACAAAACTCACCCTTCACAGTTCTTAACAAAACTGTTCAGGTAAGCCATTATCCAGGTCACTGTCTTCCTGTTTTCTTTCCCCAGTAGAAAATAAGCTCTTAACTAGTGTCCCTGTCTTCATTCAATGCATGTTTTTGAGAAGCAATTACCAATAGCACAGTATTCTGGGGGCTAGGAATTCAGTGGTGGATGAAACAAAAGAGGGTCTCTGCCTTCGTGGAACAAAAATAAGGACTAGACAGAAGCGAGGACCTTGAGCCCCTTCCAGTCCTAGTAGTCCAAATTCAGAGGCAAGAGAGCGCAATGGTTAGCCCCACCCATTTATCACCATGCATTTGAGATTGATTGATCACATACTATATTCCAGACCCTGGTGATACTGAAGTGAACCAGACAGACACCAGCCCTTGGCTTTGTGCTCACCAAACACACCAATCACTCTTTCACCTCCAGACCAGTACACATCCTGCTCCAACTTCCTGGAACCATTTCCCTAACTTCTTCTGTAGCCTTTTAGCCTGGGTAACAACTCCTCCCTCAGCTATCAGCTTGTCCTCTCATGAGGCCACCTGGCCCTCTCGCCATTAGGTCGGGGGTCCTCTTGGGGGTCCTCTTGAGGGTTCCCACACTGTCCTGAGTCTCCTGATCACAATCCGCACCACTCTGCATTGTAACTTCCTGATCGCAGGTCTGTCCTCCTCACTCAACTGTATTCCAGGTGTGCAATGATTATATCTTCTCGTTTTGTCTCCTCAACACCCAACAGGATGCTTGGGACATAGTGTTGCTGATGTAGTGGTTGTTGCCACCAAATAAGTTCTGAATTATGGCATTATAACAGAATGAAGCATTGTCCCGTCCTGCACCATCTTCATACCCATTGGACAGACTAAGTGCTTAGTAAATGCAGGTCACATAAAATCTTTAGTCCCTTCCTCCACTCCAGTACATGGAAAGGAAGAGTGGATGGTTGGATGGATGGAT
>NW_022111359.1:7243909-7251669 GCF_000313985.2 Echinops telfairi | reverse complement strand
ATATTTGATTTACAAATAAGGAATCCTACTTCGCGGAATTTCATTTATCACGGTAGGGTCTAGAACCGATTAACCGCGATAAACGAGGGTTCACTGTACTCTCTACAGCCTCTGGGGACAGTGTTCTCAGATGGGTAACTCCAGGATGAAGAGTCCCTCACAACTTCTTTGTGCACAGGGGCGGGAGGGGGGGCCTCTGTGTTCCCAGGGCACACAACTGTGGCAAGTCATCATCCAAATTTAGAAAAACTAAAGCCAATGGTAAAAAATAAAATAAAGCCATTTATTAATTATTGGGATCCTTGTGGCATACTGGTTATGCAGTGGGCTGTGACCCACAAGGTCTGCAGTTTGAAACCACCAGGTGCTCCATGGGAGAAAACAAGGCTTTCTACTCCTATAAAGCGTTAGTCTTGAAAATCCACAGGCGCAGTTCTACCCTGTCCTATACGGTCGCTATGAGTCAGCATCACCTCGATGACTGTGAGTTTGAAGTTCGGATATTTCTTAAGTAATTGTTAAATGGTTTTACATATTTATATGAAAAGTAATGAAGAAATCTTTTGATGGAGACATTCTAGGCCGTTAATAAAACCACACTCACTACTATTGAGTAGATTCTGATTCCAATGATAAGCCCATGTGTTATAGAGTGCAACTGTGCTCAAGCTGTGTGAGGAGGTTGTCGCTGAAACCTTTACAGAAGCTATAACGCAAATGGATGGGTTCAGACTGGCAACCTTTAGAATAACTGCCAAGCCCAAACTCATTAAACAACCCTGGGACCATAGAAAAAGTGAGGGATTTTGGGAAGTAAGAGAGTAGAATCAAAAGACATGGAAAACATCGTGTGGTACAATGTTAAGTAAAATTGTACAGGGCAAAACCTAGCCATGATATTTCTGAAACTGTGCTAAAACTGGATGTTTGTATGCATGCAAGCACAGATAAGTAATGCACAGAAAGAGACAGGTACATATATTGGATTGGGTGCTGAAAATAGAAGTATTTTTCCCTTCGCATTCTGATTATATTTTCATATTGCTGTTTCAGTAAGACTAATGTTTAACCATAATTGATTTTAAATATCTCATTTAAAACTGCTTGATATAGATAGGAAGATAGATAGAGATAGAGATATCATCAATTCAGCAGGCCCTTCTAGCCATAATCCCTGATGCAATGTATTATAAATTTTAGCCTCTACGCCTGTGGTTGTAATCCCATGGTGGTAGTTAGATATTCTATCAACTAGACACTCTTGGCTGGGGCCAGGGTTCCACCTGTCAATCAAGTGGTGGCTTGATGCCACCTCCTTGGGTGTGTGGCCTGTTGTATAAGAGCAAGATGGAACAGAGATGATTTCTCTCTGCCCCTTTGCCTCCCTCACTGGAATTTCACCGGAACATTTGTGTCTACTTCCACAGGTGGCCTTGTATGGGTCACCTGACCCTGAGAGCTGCCCGTGCCCTGCCTGCTGACACATGCCTAAAGCTAGCTCCCCTGTCATGCTTCCACCAACCTTAGATCCACGTGACTCTGCACCCACCAGCCTATGACCTTCTTGCTTCCCATTTCACCTTTCAGCGTCATCAGCCTGCAGCTATGTGAGTCAGACCAGGGCCCCAGCTAGCATGGGACCCATGGACTGGAGCTGAACTGGACTGAGTGCCTTCCTGATGTAAAACTACGTTCTGATATAACGTTCTTTCTCGTCCATAGATGAGTATCGCTGGTCTGTTTCTCTCGACAACAGAGCCAAACACCCACATTTTGAAGGCAGCTCTCTATTATAGGATTAAGGGGGGATTAAGTCTCCACCTCGGTAGAGGGTGCCAACTAAGGCATCACCCTTTGTTTCCTTGGGAGTATAGTATGCTGAAAGACAAAAGCCACACCTCCATCAAAGCCATCCCTCTCTGCACTAAGAGCCATCTCAGAAGCACAGAGGAATCCCAGGATAACAGGGAGATGTGGCGCATGCTCGAGGTCTCTGTCTGAAGTGGTGGAAGATGAGAGCAGAAGCACCAGAGGCTGCGGTGAGGAGGTCCTGGGACAGGGCAAAGGAGCCAGGCTGAGACCAGAGGCCGAGGCAAGGAGACCATGAAGAGTACAGAGGAGCTGTGTTGAGACTACGAAACTGTGAGAGTGATGGACGGGCTTCCTGGTCCACGGAGGCAGAGCCCAGGGGGCCACATGGCCAAGTGGCTGAGGACCAGAGAGAGACTCGGGAGAGGCACTGCTGTGGACCAATAGATGTATCCTTAATGTTAACTGATCCTGACTTGTGGTTATCTGTCAAATTTCTTAACAACACCCCCTTACCAGGTTGGGCTGCTAACTGCAAGGTCAGCCGTTCAAAACCACCAGATGCTCTGGGGAGAAAGACAAGCCTTTCTGTTCCCATCAAGGGCTATGGCCTCAGAAACCCACAGGAACAGGTTCTACCCTGTCCTGTAGGGTCACTACCTGTCGGAATTGACTTGATAGTAGTGGGTTTGGTTGGTGTGGGTCATAAGTATTGTCTGTGAGTCCTGGTGGCCGTTGTAACAAATTATCCAACCCAACGTAAGAGTAGAGTGCCGTGGATGGTTGGTATCAGCATAGGTAAAGACAGACGGAGGCAACAGGGAAGCCAGAGGTTGTCAAATGTGGTCCCTCCTGTCAGTCTCCCCGCCCACCTTCCAACAAGAAAATGAACGTACAAATCCATCCAGAACAAAGGGTCAGTCAGAGTTGCTGCTGTTGCCCAGCTTGGACTTCTGACTGCCCCTAGCAAAAACACATCCATGGCATCCCAACCCTTGCCCCACCATGATGAGGAAGGGATGAGTTCCGGGCCCCCATCCTGGGCCTCCTCCTACCTGGCGGTTTGCTGATGGCTCTCATCTCGGGCTCCTTAAAGGGGAACTGTAAAGTGGTGTCCAGCGACTTGAAGCAATCCTTCAGGGAGTTCTTCTGGTAAAACGCCACCAGCTCCTACAAGAGGGACAGCATGGCGGATACAGATGTGGCCCTGCCCACCTGGGCCAGGGCACAGGGTGGACAGCCATGGCCATCGAGCTCATTCTGACTCACCGCGACCCTACTGGACAGGGTAGAACTGCCCCTCTGGGTTTTCCAGACTGTTCTTTATGGGAGTAGAACATCTCATCTTTCTCCAGCAGAGCAACTGGTGGTTTGGAACCGCTGACCTTGATGATAGCAGCCCAACACATAACCACTGTGCCACCAGGACTCCTTGGTCCTCTTAAGAGTCTATTCGATTCATGATACATTTTCCAAATAACCAATGTGCTGCAAGACCAGATCACCAAAAATGAACTCCCTGGTGGGTGTCAAGTGTCCTGTTTTGAAAACCAATTGTCATCCCAAATGCTGTTTATTAGACACCCCTCCTCACTCACAACTACCTCCCATCTGTCGGTGGAGACTGGCATACAGCTAGCATGCTGAAACGGTTTCAGCAGAACTTCCAGCCTGAAACACTCAGAAGAAAGGCCTGGCGATCTGCTTCCAGAAATCGGCCAATAGAAATTCCACTGGATCACAGCAGCTAGGTCCAGGAGATGGTGCAGAGCCAGGCAGCATCTCCTTCCAGTGTGTGCTGAGGTCACCATGAGCCAGAGGCTGACTCAGCAACAACTCACAACCACAACAGCGACGGCCAATGTACACCATGCAGCCCGGCAACCCCACCTCCACTCCCGTCATTCTGACACACAGGTGGATGTATTCTGACTCTCCCGGGTTAGAGGTGGAGAAATGCATGCACAGAGACATCAAAGCCGAAGAGGCAGTTGCTGGGCTCAACCCCAGGGAAGAAAGACCAGCATGGAGACTAAGAGTTCATCTCCATCATCAGACTGATCTGAGTTCGAATCCCAGATTGGAAGCACCTGGGCATATTTCTTCCACAAATGTGAAAGGTTATTCTAAGAGTGAGTGAACAATCAAGTAAGTCAAAACTGAAGAGGATTTTGCAAAATGTCTTGTTTTGAGGTGCTACAGCAGTGGTTCTCAACCTTCCTAAGGCCACAACCCTTTCATACAGTTCCTCATGTTGCGGTGACCCCCAACCATACAATTATTCTTGTTGCTACTTCATCACTGTCATTTTCCTACTGTCATGCATCATCATCTAAATATCTGGTATGCAGGATATATTTTCATTGTTACAAATTGAACATCATTCAAAATGATGGTGGTTAATCACAAAACAATATATAATTATATATTGTGAAATATTTATGTGTTGTCTGATGGTATTCGGTGACCCTGTGAAAGGGTCATTCCACCCCCAAAGGGGTCACAACCCACGGGTTGAGAACCATTGAGCTAGACTCTGAAAATAGCAATACGATGAAAGACACCCCCTGACCCCCACACAAAAAAGAAATTCCCATCCAGAGCTACAGTCTCGGAATCTCACCTGAGCAGTTTTAACCCTGTCCTACTGGGTCACTATAAATCAGAATCAACTCGCTAACAGGGCGTTTGGGGTTCGGTTATTTTTTGTAATTGCTGATGTTCTTGGTCATTAAAGGAAAGTGTTGAAGGTCAACCACTCAGTAGTGCCCTCAAAGGGACCTTTCTGAGCATGAGAATGCTGTCCCCAAGCTGATGATTCAGGGACGACCATGCCTGCACCCTGGGTGCTTGGTGTCAAAGCGGGGAGGGTAAAACTTACCATAAGCCCCCGGAAAGCCTTCTTCTCTGTGATCCTATACAATCCCTCGGATGTCATGATTTTAATGTGCTTGACCTCAACATTAAACCTGAAAACGGAAGGAGAGGGCCATGGAGTCACTGGGTTTGAGTCTTGGACCCTGGGCCCATTTCCTGCCAAGTCTCAGTCCCAGACCACACCACTAGCTGTGTCAGAAGCCATCTTAGTTGCTTCTGGGACACCAAAACCTGATGTCCCCTACCTGCTATCGCAACAGGAGTCCCTCTCTCTTCTAGACCTTCATTCCATCCTCGGTACCACAGGGATTTTCTTCCCTAACTCCCACAATTCTTTCCCTTGGTTCTTTGGTTCTACAACAGACAGGAAGAGATCTCCACACCCCTCAATATGGCAGACCACCGACTAGAAAGGTTTTAGAAGAAGACACCTCCTCACGCCACTATGGTGGACTGAATAATAATAATAATAAATTCTCTGTTACAAAACCCCACAAAATGCTGAGCTCTCCCCAAAAAAAAGGAGGGGTGGGGGGAAATCCCCAGAGGCCAAAAATGATGACGAAACTTAAAATCCAACCAATAGGCATGACTTGATGCTCAGGCAACCCCTAAAGGGTCTCCCAATCTTGGTAACCAAGGAGTTTCTGTTTTGATGATCACGTGGAAACGTACAATACTGGGATCATATATGTTAAAGATTAGGTACTGAGACCTGCCCATACCCTATAGGGCTGGATTGTGAAATAATTACACCCCAAGGAAAAGGAATGTGCTAGGGAAAGTAATAATAATAATAAACAGAAGAAACCACCCTTGAGAATCCACCCTCTCAGACTTGCCCATAGGTTTGTGGTTTGAGCATAAACCACCTGTGTCGCCTGGGAAGCAAAAGGGAGAAATCTTAAACATGGGTGGGCATGGCGAGCTCAGCAGAAGCAAACACAAGATGACTCTGGAGACCCGAGTCACCTAAGACTCCCAAGGGTGAAGACGCCCCCTTCAGATCACAAAACGCAATCAACAAGCCCACCGAAATACAGTTCACTCTGGGCAAGAATCAGCTCCCGATGGGCAGGGCCTGGGAGCCAGCGTGGGTGAGATTTGGGTTCACATTGTTTCTGCCTCTTCCTAGAGGATGCTACAAGCCTCGCTGAGCCTCCTTTAAAGCCGTATCTCTTGCTCTTGGGTTTGTTGGACCGATCCAAAGATCTAAAGAAGGTGAGATCACCCAGGCCCCGCAAGAGCTCAACCGAGGTGACAGCCACTAGGATCAAGGCGTAGGTTGCACTTCCGCCTTCTCCCCCTGCGGGGTCCAGGATTCATAAGGGAAGAGGGTTCAGGGAGGGGGAAGTTACTTAATGCTGATGGCAAATTCTGCGGCGTCCTTCACCCGCTGCCGCACCAAGAAGGTTCCATCGGAGCGGTTGGTGAGGAGGCTCTCTGCTTCGGCGCGCTCCATGGGGCCAGCGTACCTGCCAAGATGCACCAAGGAGAGAGGTTGGCACAGCCCCCATCCCTTGGGCCCATCTATTGCCATCCTCTGGCATCTTTCCAAAATTGTTTTACTTACGTTGTTGAGCAGAACTCACGCCAATTTAGCCATTTCGACGTGAGCAATTCCGTGACACTGGTACCAGTCTTCTAGCTACGTGACCCCACTAGCCTTCTTTTTTCTAGTTGTCCCTTCCCCGTCAGCACAAATTCACTGGCCCAGAGGTTGCCGCTGTACTTGTTCACGTTGCTGACATCAGTTTGATCCCATACAAATAGATCTTAAACAAGTGCAAGGCAGGGAAGACGCTCTTACTAGTTAAGCTACAGTATGTTTTAGGTTTTGAGAAGACTGCAGGAGATACTTTGGGTTTCAGGTTGGCAGATTGATCTCGGGACTACCATTTCAAGGGGTTCTTCCAGGCTGTGTGGATCCAGGAAGTCTGGGCTCCATGAGAATTTGAAATTCTTTTCTGTATCCCCACCACCCACCTCCTCTTTGGATCACGCACTAGGGGAACTGGGTCCAACATTGCCTAGACCACAAGGTATGTTCTGTGGAAGCAGCAGTGAAGGTGGACAATGGCTGACTATTGGTAGGATGTGTCGTGTCTGCTAGGCTTTGATTCTCAGCGATTTGAAAGACACTGGACGGGTTGCATGACGTAACGGGATAGAAGCACTTTCCATGATGTGATCTGATACAAGCAGCCAATCGGTTGAACGGGGAGGTGCTAAGAAAGGGAGATGGGGCGGGCTGCCTCTGACATATAAACAAATGCTGGGGCAAAGCACACTCTCCGTCTTGCACTATCTCCCCACCTGACCTCTGGTCCCTGAAAGGGAAGCATTGTAACAGCCCGTGGCCTGTGGGCGGACCTGCAGAGTTGGGATTGGTCAACCTCCCAAACCCCAGAAGAGTCTCCTGCCTGCTCCCTGGCTCACAGATTTGAAACTTACCAGCCCCTACACTCACACCCGTGAGCCATCTCACTGCTCGTGCTTACTTTCCCTCCACACCCATATCACTGCTTTTGTTCCTCCAGAGAAGCCCAAACAAAGACGTAGGGACCATCAGACATTTGGGGAATCACACCCAAGATTTGGCTGGGGTCTTCTGAGTTGTAGGTGTTCATTTGATGAGAGTTGACTGAATGCCCACTGTACGCCCAGCTACGCGGCCACCGGAGCTGAACTAAGGTGAGGCAAACACTAAGGCCTCAGGAACCAACAGAAACAGTATTTTCAGATCGGTTTGGTTCTTGTGGTGGGATTGTACACCCACAGAACAGACCAATTCAATCATCGTGACAGGTACAATGTCATGTCAGTGAACACATTCTTCAGATGGTCCCGCTATGGCCACTCACCTTTTCAAAATTCTTCTACTGCCATTAACATAAGCAAAATGCCCCTTAAGAAAGCCTCCCTCCCCACCCCACCCCCGAAGAATTTATTTCACAGGACAGCACTGAAGCTGCATCTCAGGGAGAGGGACATGTCTGATCAGAGCACACAGGAGCAAATGAAAGGGGAGGAAGAGAGAATGTAGCACTTCCTGGCCCACCAAGCCTTGAGGA
>NW_022111359.1:7232747-7242294 GCF_000313985.2 Echinops telfairi | reverse complement strand
GGTTCATGAGGGAGGGGAGCGGGAAGGGAGGGGGGAAATGAGAAGCTGATACCAACAGCTCAAGCAGAAAGCAAATGTTCTGAGAATGATGATGGCAGCAAATGTGCAAATGTGCTTGACACAATGGATGGATGTATGAATTGTGCTAAGAGTTGTATGAGCCCCCAATAAAATGATTTTTTTTTTAAAGAACAAAGAAAGAAAGAAAACCTCCCTCCCTGCCATTCCTTGTAGCCCCTCTGGTTTCCACAAGTTTGTGGGAAACTTTCATTATCTTTGAGTTCCGTTTTTTCCTACTGACTTTTTAAACCCCCTTCATATTGGCTTATAGCACAGAAGTGAGGTCATACAGAACGTGTCCCTTTGGGGCAGACCTATTTTTGCACAGAATGACATCATCAAGGTCCATCCATATGCCGCATGCAACCGGGTTGCTCTTCTCCTTAAGGCAGAATCATGTTCCATTGCATATATGAAGTGCATGCATGGGACACGTTGTGTGTATGCACTCATCTGTGGACTGCTCCCACATGTTGGCTCTGGTGAAGAAGAGCGTGCGGTGAACACTGGTGTCCAGGTTTCAGTTGGTTTTTCTGCCCTTACTTCTGAGCACACATTCAGTAGAGCACTGGGATTGCTGGATCCTAAAACTCAGCTCAGGTTTCTGAGGGGCATCCAGCCGTGTTTCACAAGGGCTGCACCGGTTTACCTTGCCACCATGAGGGCTCTCCACGACTTCAGCAGCACCCAATTGCATGCTTGTTTTTAGGGTGTTTTCCTGTTGCCGCTAGGATAAATCATATTTGGTGCAATGTGGTGGGGTTTTTTTTTTCATGTAAAAGGAGCCATGAAAAGGAATGACACGAGTTGCAATATGGATGGTCCTTGGATGCACTGTGGTCCCGTGAAAAAGACAGAGACCATCAAAAGGATGAGTCCAATTATGTGAAATGTCTGGAACACAGGCTCCATGGAAAAGTGGGGTCATGCTGATGTTGTTGAAGAAAGTAGACGACATTAGAAGGAAGGAAAGAAAAGAGAAGCCATGGTCTGAATCCTGACTCTACCATTTGACAGCTTGATGATCTAGGGAACTGATTTTGCCTCCCCAAACCCCGCATTCTTTCTCTGGAAAGGGAAAGATAAGAATATCTACCACAGAGGGCTCTTTTTGATAACTGGCAAAAATGTCATTAAGACATCTGGTACCTGGTCAACACTGACCAGCATGGGAGTCTTGCTATGCCTGAACCTAGTGTCTGGTTGATAGTCAACCAACATGGGAGTCTTGCTATGCCTGAACCTAGTACCTGAATTGATACTCACCAACACGGGAGTTTTGTGATGCCTGAACCTAGTGTCTGGTTGATATTCAACCAACATGGGAGTCTTGTTGTGCCTGAACCTAGTACCTACTGGATACTCAACAACATGGGAATCTTTCAAGGTCTATCGTACTTGGCAGAAAGTCTGTGAAGTACTGACTTTGGATTCAGATCCTTCAGTCAAAATCTCATCTCTCCAACTTCCTCACTGTGTTACATTGGCTGAATCGCTTCCCCTCTCTGAACCTTGGTTCCCTCCTCTGCAAAATGAACTCAGAATATCCAAACCCACTACCCTTGAGTCAATTCCTACTCATAGCCACCCTATGTCTGGTTTCTGAGGCTGTAAATCGGTTTGGGAGCAGAAGTTGTTAGCAGGTGCCATCGAGTTGGTTCCAACTCATTGCAACGGATGTCCAACAGAAGGAAGCACTGCCTGGCCCTGGGCCATCATCACAATCGTTCTTAGGTCTGAGCCCATTGCTGCAGCCACGGTGTCCGTCCATCTCATCAAATGCCTTCCTCTTTTTCAATGCGCCTCCACTTGACCAAGCATGATGTCCGTCTCCAGGGACTGGTCTCTCCTGATCACACGTCCACAGTAGGTGATTTTGATGTGATGATTACACACAAATTCCACCCTGTTCCATGTGAGCACTACAAGTCAGAATCAACCCAACAACAAAGAAAACGCCTACCACAAACCTGGGCTAATAAGACTGCGGCTTCGTTGGTGGGACGATCACCCACCCCAGCGTCAGAATGTTACAATGTGAAGACGAGGAAAAAGCAGCCCTCTTGGAATTAATGAAATGTGGTCAAACCAGCCGAACTCCAAAGCAAAGTCACTGCCGTCAAGTCGATTCCAACTCAAAGCGGCCTTGTAGGAAAAGGGTTTCCAACTCACCCGACCTTGTAAGACAAGGGTTTCTTGTAGAAAACCCAGTGGGTTCCCAGACTGTAACAGCCAATGCCATGTATGTGTTCACTGTACACCAGGCATTGGATTAAGCACTCTACAGGTAGCACATATATACTGTAGGCCTCCTAGCGAGTCGGTTCTGGCCAAATGCTCAGCAAAACAAAGCACCTCCTGCTTCTGCGCCATTCTCATAGTGGCCCTTATGTTTGAGCCCATTGTTGGAGCCACAGTGTGGATCCATTTTCCTCTTTTTGGCTGCCCCTCTCTGTTATCAAGCATGATGTCTTTTTCCAGGAACTGTCTCTCCTGACATGTCCAAAGTATAGGAGATGAAGCCGAGCAATCCTTGCATCTAAGGGGCATTCTGGGACTTCTTCCAAGACAGATCTGTTTCTTCTTTGGGAAGTCAGCCCATGATGCCTTCAATAGGTTTCACCAGCGCCATCATTCAAATGTTTGTCCGCCTTCCTTATTCTATGCCCAACTCTCCCATGCATGTGGGGGTATTTAGAATACCATATCGTGGATTAGGTAAATAGATGCTGTTATCAACCTCTCTTCCAGTAAGGAAGATGGCAATTCAGAGCGGTGAAGTGACTGTCCCAAGGTCACAGCTGGGAGACGTTGGAGTCAGGATTCAAACCCAGGTCGGTAGATTCCAGAAGCTACACTTAGACCTCTGCCCTGTATATGCAGTAGGTGATTGTTTTAAAACTTTAAATGGGTGCCACCATTACCACCACCACCTTCATCATCACTAACATCATCATCACCACAACCACGGTTACTGGAGACCATAATGACCAAAGTCAGGAACCTTTGTCTCTCTGCCAGCACCACTCAGCCCAGAACCAGGCCCAGCAGATAATACTTGGAATTTGTAGGATGAATGAGTGATTGGCCTAGCAGAGGCCCATCCCTCCCATGCCCAGCCTCCACCCCAGAGGGCCCCCAAGTTGACTAAAAGGAAGGACATCATTCTACTTACCAGAGATGAACTGACAGATCCTCAGGGGGGCCCTGTGGGATACAGACAGAGAGCCAGACTAAGGACCAAAACCTCATCATGGCCACAGCTCACTCACTCATCCATCCGTCCATCCATCCGTCCATCCATCCTCTCCACTAACATTTGTTGTGTGCCTTCCACGTGCCAGGCACTGTGCTATTTATGGGGCATAAAGTTCCAGAAAGTCACGGGGGAAAGAGTGGCAGCGTGTATAACATCAGCCACAGAATCCAACAACAGCGACAAGCAAACCCATTGCCACTGAATCGGTCCTGACTCATGGCGACCCCATGCGTGCAGAGTAGGAAAAGCTGTGACCTTTCCTCGAAGGCATCTCTGGGTGGACTCAAACGGCCAACCTTTCCATGATTAGCTGAGTACTTAACTGATGCAATACCCCAGAAACTCCTTAAGGTGCTAGATCAGTATTGGCTGGATGAAGCCTTGGCACCAGGAGATTAAGGGAGGCTTCCATGAAGAAAGAGAAAAAGGAATGACGGAAGAGAGGGAGGGAAGGTGGGAGGGAGGAGGCTTGACTAGACCTGGAACTTAACACAGTGGTGAACGAGGAGGAGCCAGTCCAGGCTAACGCCATGTGGGAAAGACTTGGGGCTGAGCCAGACTGGGAGGACAAGCAGGACAAGGGACCCAGTGGGAGGGAGAGGATACCAGGAACAAGCAAGAAAGAAATGACTGACCATGGGCCCCAGGGTGGCCCCAGTGTGGACAGTTGTCAGGGAAAGAAGGAAGGACCCGCCATGATGGAAAACCCCTTCCCATGTCCAGGGGTGTCTTCCCAAGGCAGCACCCTGCCAGCCCTGTATGGACACCCTGCCCTTGCCCCCTCCGGTCTTGAGACACTCACAAGGATGTAGGGCTTGACCCTGTTGCAGGGAAACCAGCCAACTTCATTGGTCGCTGTATTCCTGCCCTGAAAGCCCAAGAGAGAAAACAGAGACAGAGAGGTTACAGGCATCTATGTATGTGCACACATGTGTACGTGTACATAAGTGTGTGTGTGTTGCATTGTGTACATGTGTGTACATCTGTGCGTGTGCATATGTGTACCTGTGTATATTGGGCAAGCACCTGTGTATGTGTGCAGGTCAGTATTTGTGTGCATGTGCATGTTATGTGTACATAAGCATGTGCATACATCTCTGTGTACATGTATGCATATATGTATATGTGCGTACAGGAATGTGCACATGTGTCGGTGTGCATGTGACTCTCCACGCCTTTACAGTCTAAATGGCCCAAAGAGGTGACAACCAGTTTTACCATCCTGGGAAAACAGCCAGTTCAGAAGACAGCCAGACCCCCAGTTGCCCCTTTCAAAGAGCCCTTTTTTGACAGAGCTCACTGGAGCTATGACCCTACTCCCTAAAGTCACTTACTTATTCTCATTGTCCCACACCTGGGCCCCCTCTACCACTCCCATGGCCCCAGACCTTGGTTCTACCCCATCACCCCATGACCCCAGAGGTAGGTTCTACCCTGTAACTCCATGGACCACACCTGAGTCCCACCCCATACCCCATGGTCCTACACCTGGGACAGCCCCAGCAACCCACAACCCCACGCTATACCTCCCACCAGTTCTGTTCAGCCTCAGCCTTGGTGAGTTCCACAATGTCTCCAGAGTTCAGCCGTAGAAAAAGTCCAAAGTCCCCCGGGGGTGGAGGAAGTCCATAGTACTCCTGACACACCTCCATCTTGGGCAGACCTAGGAGCAAGTAAGGTAGAGGTACAGTGACGTCGTCCCATTGCTGAATCTTAACCACCCTCCTGAATGGCTAGACTTTAAAAGACTGACAATATCAAGTGGTGATGAGGGTATAGAGCGACTGGAACACTCCTACATTGCTATAAGGATCAGCAATGGAAAACTGATGCGGGCATCTACTAAAGCTGAACACTGGTCAACTTTGTTATCAGTCCTCATCCCTATGCCCAACAGAATGCCCAAACTATAGAATGATATTATTGATATTGCACACAAGTAAAATTTTACTTAAGATCTTCCAATAATGGTTGCCACAGCACATTGACAAGGAACTTCCAGAAGTTCAGACTTGAGTCAGAAGAAGATGTGGAACAAGGGATATTAATTGCTGATGTCAGATGGATCTTGGCTCAAAGCAGAGAATACCAGGAAGATGTTTCCTTGTGGTTTATTGGCTGTGTAAAGACATTTGACTGTGTGGAGCATCATAACCTGTGGATAACCTTGGGAAGAATGGGAATTCCAGAACACTTCATTGTGCTCATTCAGAACTTGTGGATCAAGAGGCAGTTGTGAGAGCAGAACAAGGGCACACTGCACGGTTTAAAATTAGAAAAGGGTAAGGGTTAGGGTTAGGGTTAGGGTAAAAAATAAATTAAAAGAAAAATAAAGAAAAAAGAAAAAGAAAATTAGAAAAGGTGTGCATCAGGGTTGTAGCCTCTCACTATACTTGTTCAAAGTATATCCTGAGCAAATCATCAGAGAAACTGACTTATATGAAGAAGAGAGTGGCATCAGGATGTGGAGGGAGGCTTATCAACAATCTGCAATATGCAGAGGACACAACGTTGCTCACTGAAAGTGAGAACTTGAAGTACTTGCTGATGAAGGTCAAGGACTGCAGCCTTCACTATGGATGACAACTCAATGTAAAGAAGACCTGAATCCTCACAACTGGACCAACAGGTAACACCATGATAAATGGAGAAAAGGTTGAAGTTCTCAAGGATTTTGTCTTCCTTGGATCCACAATTGATGTTCATGGAAGCAGCATGCAAGAGATCAGAAGACGTATTGCATTGTGTAACTCTGCTGCACAAGACCTCTTTAGAATGTTGAAGAAGAAGGAGGTTACTTTGAGGGCTAAGGTGTGCCTGACCCAAGCTGTGGCGTTCTCCATTGTGTCAGATGCATGTGACAGCCGGACAGGGAGTACAAAAGACCATAGAAGACTCGGTGCATTTGAATTGTGGTGCTGGAGAAGAATACTGAAAGTACTGTGGGCTGCTAACTGGACAAACAGCTCTATATTGAAAGAAGTCAGGCCAGAGTGCTCCTTACAGGCAAGGATGGAAAGACTTTGTCTCACATACTTTGGACATATGGTCAGGAGAGACCAGTCCATGAAGAAGGCCATCATGTTTGGTGAAGTAGAATGGCATCAAAACAGAGGAAAGCCCTCCATGAAATGGATGGACACAGTGGCTGCATCAGCAGGTCAGGCATAGGAACACTTGTGAGGATGGTGCAGGACCATGCAGAGGTTCATTCAGGTGTGCATAAGGTTGCTGCTCTGGGTCAAAGCCAACCTGATGACACCTAGCAACAACAGCAACATTCCTGTGGCTACTATCCCATTTGGGAATGGATTTTCGTGGTTACATAAGAGGCCCTGAGAGTGAAGGGTGTGTTTTAAGCCAATCATCTTTGAGATACCAAAAGCGCAGATTCGGCTAGAGGAGCAAGCACATGGAGATCACAAAAGGCCAAGCAATAAGGCCCTTCCCCAAGAACCAAAGGCGAAAGAAAGCCTTTCCCCAGAGCTGGTGCCCTGAACTCAGAGTTCCTGTATGTCTGTATTTACATGTATGTTCTTGGGGAAATGAATCATTGCACAAAGAAGACAGAAGAAGAATTGAGGCGCTTGGATTGCAGTGCTGTCAAAGAATATTGAAACTTCCGTGCTGAAAGGGCAAGCAAATCTAGCTTGTTGTAATCCATAGTGAAGTACGACCAGGGTGCTCCTTAAAAGCAAGGATGGTGAGACTTAATCCTAAAGACTTTGACATGTTAGGAGAGACCAGACCCTGGACAAAGGCATCATGCTTGGTAAAGTGGAGGGGTGGCAAAAAGAGTGGAAGGCCCTCAATCCGATGGATTGGCACAGTGGCTACAACCATGGGCTCAAGCATAGGAATAATTGTAAGGGTGGTGCAGAACCATGGACTGTTTCCTTCTGTTGTGCACAGGGTCATTGCAGGTCAGAATTGACTCAATGACTCCTAACAACATTTTATATCGGCTATGATGAGGGTGTTAAGGCTCAGAAGTGAGAATGGGGAGGCTTCTCATAGCCTGGGCATGTGTTATCAGGAGACCAGCTCCTGGAGAAGAACATTGTGCTCGCAGAGGGTCATCAAGAAAGAGCAAAGATGGACTAGCACGTTGGCTGCACCAATGAGCTCACGTATGGCAACAATTGTGAGGCTGGCACCAGACCTGGAAGTGTTTCCTTCTGTTGTGCAGGGTTGTTATGAGCTGGAATCAATTTGACGGCACCTAACACCAAGATCAAGATGATTATGGAGCTCTGTCCCTGAACCAAGTCCCGGGGTGGGTTCAAATGGCTCATGCACTCCAACTGCTAACCAAAATGTTGGAAGTTATCCAGAAGACAGGATTTGGGGGGACAAACACAGAAACGCAGGTGAAGGGGCACAGCAGATGGCCTGAGATATGAAAAAAATAATACATAATTTATCAAGGGTTCATGAGGGTGAGAGGGTGGGGGCAGGAGGGGAAAGGGAGGAACTGATAATAAGAGCTCAAGTAGAAAGATGATGTTTTGAAAATGATGATGGCAACATATGTACACGTTTGTTTGATCTAATTGATCTATAGATTGTTAAAATATCTATAAGAGCCCCCAATATAATGATATAATTTTTTAATCAGTAAAATGGAGGGGGAAACCAAACTATGGAAGTGTATGATAGGTGAATTTTCTATCAATAAAACTATGCAAGCAGCAGATAAATAAAAAGGCAAGAGTTAGATGACTTTGAGGAGGTGAAGGATGGTCCAGGGAAAAGGAGAGGAAAGGGATAAGATATTGAACAAGGATGTGGGGAGGGGCATGGAAAAAGAGAACCACATCGATGTAGAGTTTAAAAGGATATTGTTGTTGATTTCATTTTTTAAAGCGGGCTTTGTAAAAAAAAAGGGTCCCTTAAAAAAAAAACCCCCAAAATCCCTAACCCCAAAAAAAAAAGGAATAAAAGTAAAATTGAAATGGACTCAAAGTCTTTAGTGACAAACAAGTTCATTTCAAACAAACAAAAGTGACTGGTGAGAATCCTGCCAATTCGGCCATTGAAAACCCTACAGCATCTGACTGTCTTCATGCAAAACGGTCTCCTTTGCCACGGTACCAAAATGGGGGGGAATACAGAGCAGAATTTCATATTCTCACAGGATCTAGACTTTCTGAAGCAACAGAGGCTGAATAAATTATGGCCCTGCCATCATCTCTAAATGTTAAACCAAAAATAGTCCCTGAAGTCTTCATTATATCATTGTTTGGCTTATGTGTAAAGAAATCTGCCTTGAGCATTGTACTCGTTTAAGAATGATCTCTGTAGAAGAAGCACACCAGCCTGTGTGAACCAAGGGTAGCTAACAATAAGAGGCAAACCTGGAGAAGGGAACAGGCCAGCATCTAAATCCGAAATACCTGGGTGTCAGAAAGCTGTGGACAACTGTCACTCACTGTGTCAAGTACATTCTGATTTATCGAGACCCTACAGGGCAGACTAGAACTGCCCCTGTGAGCTTCCAAGGCTGAATTCTTTATGGGAGTAGAAAGCCTCATCCTTCTCACTCAGACCAGCTAGCAGCTTTGAACTGCTGACCTTGTGGTTTTCAGAGCAATGCATAACCCACTAGGTCACCAGGGATCTTTATGGATGATAATGATAATGGTAACCCAAAATCCATTTGGAAGTCTCCCACATGGGATGGATGAGCCTCCAAGGAATTTCCAATGCGCAAAGGGTAGGAGTGTCAACAGCCCAAATATCCGACAAAATAGCATTGTAAAGTGGATTTTAGCACCCGGACACAGACTGGTATATAATACCATGTACCGGTAACTTGATATCCTTATGGATCCAATGTGAAATTAGTCTAAATATGTGATACTCTCAGCTTGTTTTTAGGTTCCATGTGGTCGCTGTTGATGGATACTTGTTAGTGGACTGCCCTGATCTTGTAGATCTATCTGTGTAGGGAAACTGGGATGGGTGGAATTATGAAGACAGTAATGGAATTGGTGGTTACCAGGGAACAGGGTGGGGGGAATGAAGAGTCAACCTCAATATGTAAAATAAGGTTAAAAGTGTCCCAAAGTTGATTGTGGTGATGATTGTACAGCCCTGCGATATGTTCCTTATGGCACCATTTAAAAGAGAAAAAGAATGATTTCTCTGGGATCACACTGACAACAGCAACTCAAAAGATTAGATAAGCGCCATCCAGTCTGAGATGCTCACCTACCTGGCATGATC
>NW_022111359.1:7225887-7231519 GCF_000313985.2 Echinops telfairi | reverse complement strand
GAAGTCAACATATGTACTAAAGTGCTGGACACAGATGACGTATGTACAGATTGTGATGAGTTGTATGAGCCCCTAATAAGATGATTATTTATTTTTTTAAAAAAGATAAGCGCCATCAAGGGCAGTGAATTATTGCTAATGGGGGAGGAAGAACTCAGAAAGCAAACGAGGGTAAGAATGGTTGCACAACTTGAAGAACGTCACCAGCATCAGTGGATTGTACATAGAGAAGTCATTAAATGTGTGTGTGTTCTGCTGTGTACAATCTCAACAACAAAAACCAACTATACAAAATCCCCAAAGAGAAGCATTTGCATTTGCCCTGGAGGAAACCTCCGAAGTTGAGAATGGATAGGAAAGAAGAATGAATGGAAACAGTAAACACATGAAGGGAATGGGGGGGAGTGCTGCTACACAGCAGGCACTGCAATCCATGTCCGTACAAATGGTTGAATGGAAAATCAGTTTACTCTGTACACCTTCATTCAGGTCACAGTAAAAAATAATGTAAGAATTTATTTTCTATTTTTAAGCCCTCTGAAGCACAGTTCTACACTGAAACACCTGCGGTCACTATGAGTGGGAGTCAATGCAGCAGCAACTAGTTTGGTTCCTGGGTCAGCATCCTTGTAACCGAGGCCAGTTTACCTCCTGGCTCAGACAGCATCTCCTGCTGACTCACCCAGATCATTCCTCTTTTTGTCCTGAGCCCGTCTGTGTGTCTTATCCTGGAGAGAGAGAAAGATAGGAAGAAAGAAGGCACAGTGATTCATGTCCAGATCGGAACTCCTCAGCCCCTGTCTTCTACCTAACAAGGGATCATGTCCCCTGCCGGGTCCTCCACTCTTGGTCCCCCATGGTTTTCCAGGCACAGAAGTGAGCATGGATGGGAAGAGGTCTTACCTTCTTCATGGTTCCTGAAACATCTATGGGAAGAAAAGGGAAGTCGTTGAATGGGAAGTCCATGGAGTGATAAGCCCACCTCCCATGTCTCCTTCTCTCCAAATAGAAATTCCACAAAGAACCAGCCCATCTCCCACCTTCTCTCTCAAAGGGAACCTCATGGAGAACTAAACGGATCCCCCTACCTCCTCACCCAATAATAACTCAAAAGAGAATCAAGCCTACCCCCACCTCCCCATCTGGGAACCCCATGGAGAGCCAGCCCACCTCCCACCTTCCCTTCCAATGGTACCTTGCCCATAACGACCACACGGATGGACCCTTCCCAAACACTCCTTGTGTGCAGGTGCCCGGCACCGATGACAGCGGTATCCCTGATAGAAGGTGCCTCTGGGATTCAGAGGAAGAGAAATGAGAGGGGGGACAAAAAAAAGAAATGAGAGTCAGTGGTCTTAAACTAATATGGCCAATTACCCCCAGCATGAGGGGTTCCTTCAGTGTCTCTTCAGAGCAGGAGAGAAATGGTGAAGCAGCACGGGATTTCACACCCCTCAGCTCAGGGTCTGTCTGCTTGGGGACCCATTACAGAGGGGATGGACCATCTAGCCCAGGTCTCAGGCCCATCTCCCAGCCTCCTACCTAAGTAACATCTGGCAGGCTGAGCAGGAAGTTGTGTCCTCAAAGGAGAACATCTGGAAGTCATGCCCATTGGCGGTGGAGTTCTCGGGGTAGATGTTGGAGCTGGAAAGGGGAGAGAGATGGAAACAGGACCAGGAGTTTATGACTGTGCATTGTGACGGTGGCATCAAGGAGTCTCTTCCATCGCATAGTGACCCCATGTGACAGAGGAGAACAGGTCCATCGGGTTTTCTTGGACGTAGATCACCAGGTATTTCTCCCAAAGAGCTGCTAGGTGGGTGCCTACCTCCAACTGCCAACTTTTTTGATAAGCAGCCATGTATTTAACCACTGTATCACCAGGGCTCCTTTTTCATGGCTGAGTAATTATCCCTTGAATGGGCAGAAACAATTTGTCTATCCATGGACCCTTTCTAGCTGTGGATACTGAGGATCAGGAATGCAACAAGCATGCAGGGAGACAGAAAGTGGATGCACAGGGATCAGGGGTGCAAAGGAAGGAGTCTGGGTGGTGGAAACTGTTGGCAGCTGATATCCTGAAGATTTGTGGTTCGAACCCACCCAGAGGCTCCATGGAAGAACCACCTGGTTGACTATGTCCATAAAAACTCCTATGGAGAAGTTCTCCTCTGGGGTTTCCACGAGCTGGAGAAGAGGAGGGGACAGGGGCAACTTGCTAATGGGCACAGACTCTCCTCTGGGAGTGACGGAAATGTTTTGGAAGGAGTGAGAAAAGAAGGTTGCACAACCTAGTGGATGTGCTGGAAACCACAGACTTGCACACTAAAGTGGTTCCTTTTTTCATAGAGGAATTTCCCTCTGTGGTGGCTAGATTTTGTGTCAACGTGGGTGGGTTAAGATTCTCAGTAGTTTGGCCATCAAAGCCTAGTAAGTCCCCACGGTGCGACCGAATACAATGTAATCAACTCCATACTGGGCCCGGCTATAACAGCAGATTAGGGTGGAATGCAACCCTTGCTCAGGTTATACCCTGGTGCAATTGAAAGGACATTTCCTTGGGAGTGTGGTCTGCTTCCTATATAAGTAGATGCTATGGGAAAGCTTTTGGCTCCTCACTGGATCGGATATGCACCTAGTTCATCGGCCTCTGGTCCTTTTGACCTGAGCCAATGGGCTGCCATGTTACCTGTCAAGCCTAGGAGCCCTCAGCAGCCTGCCATCAGACATGCTGACCTTGGACTCAGCTGTCTCTGTAGCCACCAGCCTTGGGTCTTCCTGTCAATCTTTGATTCATCGGGCTGTGCAAGTCAGGGAATGCCTCCAACTTCATATCTGACCCACATGCTTGGGACCTGCCTGGACTTGAGTACTTCCCCACTGTGAACTTGTGTGAGCCATTTCCCTGATACAAATTTCTGTGTATATAATCATCGCTAGTTTTTCTTCTCTAGAGAACCCAGCCTAAGACAAACTCAATAAACAAAGGAGGAGAAGAAAGAGAAGAAGGGGTGGCTACAGTTTGTACAAAACCTTGGAGCTTTGTGCCTGTCCCTCCTATTTCCCAGACACACACAAAAGCACTGAGGTGCAGAGTACAACAGAGATTCACCCAAGGTCCCAAAGAATGTCAGGGCAAAGCACAGAACTGCCTCTCCCCCCCGGCCTGTAGCCAGGCAGTAAGACTAATGATGGGGAAATGGAGGGAAGGAAGGGCTCACATGGCCATCTCGAACTGCTCCATCCACTTCTTCTTCAGCTCCCGTGTCTTGAAGAACAGTTCGTATCCCTGGGTCCCTTGGTTGTCAATCAGGAGAAACATGTGGGTCCACTGCGGGGAAGCAGGGGTAAGACTGAAGGAACCCGCTCACAGAGAGTCAGACTGCACATCCACCAACCCCACCTCTGGAGAAGAAAACAGCCAGGCCCATGGTGCCCACCCCAAAGAGGGAGGGAACCACCTACCTATCAACCCCTTACTACCTCTCATTTTTGTTTTGATTTGCTTTTTTAATATTAGGAGACCATTTATTACGTCTTAACATGGACAAAAACAGCACAAAGATACATCATCTGGATGAGGGAGACCGTGGACACAAGGTCATAACGGTGTCCGAGGACTGACAGTCAGGATGCTAGTGAAATCAGGCGTGGGACAAAGGAAGCCGTCACATATTCATGACTGATGGCAGATCACTACATCACAGCTACAGGTCAGACTGCAGAAGCAGGAACAAGACCGTGACTGGGACATGTACATTATGTTAGATAGAAGGGCTTACAAGACTGGCCCAGGGCCTTCCAAGCAAAGCAGACAGAACACAACTGATAGGTTATAAAGACTATGAGGCCCCTGGACTACCGTCCATCCAGGACACACCCAGGCAAGCCCCTGAGAGAGACTGCCCTTCCCTGGGCTGGCTGGAGAGGGGTGGAGCTAATCACTGTCCAATGCACTCTGCCTGAAGGCAAGACTGTCTACATGAGCCATTCTCAACCTGTGGGTCGTGACCCCTTTGGGGGTCAAATGACCTTTTCACATGGGTCGCCTAAGACCATCGGGAAACATAACTATTTCACAATGTATACTTAAATATTGTTTTGTGATCAATCGCTATGCTTTAATTATGTGTAATTATGTTCAATTTATAACAATGAAAATACATCCTGCATATCAGATATTTACAATTCATAACTGTAGCAAAATTATAGTTATGAAGTAGCAACAAAAATAATTTGACGGTTGGGGGTCACCACAACGTGAGGAACTATTAAAGGGTCATGGCATTAGGAGGATTGAGAACCACTGGTCTACATCCCTGCTTAATGATAGAAATAATTCAGTGGAGGCTTAATCCACAAGGCAACCTCTTACTCTTGTAGAAAAAAATGAGCCAGGCCATTGACACCCACCCCACAAACACCCCCTTGTAAAAAAATAAAAATAGTAAAAATAAAACAATTGCCACCCAATTGGTTCTGGCCCACAGTGACCCCATGAGCCCAGGGCACAGTGGTGCCATGGTGTTTTCATGGCTGTGATACTTCAAAAGAAAATGGCAGCCAGGCCTTTTTGATAATGTGCCTCTGGGTGGAACTGAATCATCAACCTGCTAGTTAGTAGCCAAGTATCTAATTGGACCACCCTGAGACGCTCCTACCCCTACATGACCCGTTGACATTAAGCCCATCCAGACTCGCAGCTGCCCAGTGTGTTACAGAGTAGAACTGTTTCCATGGGGTTTTCTTGGCGGGAATCTTTACCAAAACGGATCATCAGCCCTTTCTTCTTCCACACTACTACTGGGTGAGTTCTAATTATTGCCCAACATCAGTCTCCTCCCACAGGGTGGGACCCTCAAGTCCCTTCCCCTAGGGAGACCCTTGTAAAGGACTGCCCAGGATATGCAATGTATGCTCAGAAGCCCCAAATCATACATGCACGCACACTCACGGGGGTACACATGGCAGACAGGCGGTGTCCTCCACTCCTTTGTTTATGCAACAAGGACATGGGTGTCTACTGGGTGACAGGCTCTGAGCTAGATGCTTGGGAAATAGCAGGCGATGGGACTTTGTCCTCAGTACAGCTTCATAAAGGTCATTCATGACAAGAGAGCCATTAACATCAGGATGAGGATGGAACAGGGGTCTAAGAAAGAAGACACGCAGCCAGGAAAGGGGGTTACCAGGAGCAGCCCAAGGAGACAGGAAGAGCTGGCCATCAGGAAGGGAAGGGAGAGAGGAAGCACCAGGGATTCGAGGATTGTCCCCTCTTCATAGAACATCCCTGACCAACCCTCATGCCATCATGGTGACACCAACCACCCAATTGACTTTCTTTGTAGAAGGCATCACCATCTTTTCCTTGTTTCCGACACAAGCCGCAGTTCCATGTGAGAGGACAGGGGCCGTATCGGTTTGCAGTTATTCTCCCAGTGCCCAGAAGAGAGCCGAGAAGCTGGACGACCTGGAGAAGAACTCGGATCCAGGGTTGGAAGGCAGGTCATTAACGATTCATTTGCAGATGACACAGCCTTGCTGGCTGAAAGCAAGAGGACTTGAAGTTCTGACTGTTGAAGCTCAAAGAGTGTAGCCTTCAGTGCAGATAACAACTCGGTGTAAAGAAAAG
>NW_022111359.1:7217023-7225509 GCF_000313985.2 Echinops telfairi | reverse complement strand
GAAGAAGAAGAAGAAGAAGAAGAAGAAGAAGAAGAAGAAGAAGAAGAAGAAGAAGAAGAAAACAAACGTTTGAGGACTCAGGTGAG
Source organism: Echinops telfairi (assembly GCF_000313985.2). Taxonomy (NCBI): domain Eukaryota; kingdom Metazoa; phylum Chordata; class Mammalia; order Afrosoricida; family Tenrecidae; genus Echinops; species Echinops telfairi. The sequence continues at coordinate 7,225,423 of NW_022111359.1, read as the reverse complement.
CCCGAGCCAAACCATGGCATTTTTAGTCACCTTATATACATTCAAAAACTGTACCATACGTAAGGAAGGTTGAAAGAATTGATGCATTCAATTATGGTGTTGGCAAAGGGTACTGACTATACTACAAGTATACCAGAAGAATAAACAAATCTATCTGGTAGAAGGGCAGTCGAAATGTTCCTTAGTAACAACATGTAGAGAGTTTGTCTCCTGTACTTTGAACCAGTCCTAGAGAAAGACATCGTGCTCAATGAAGTAGAGGGTTCATGAAAAGAGGGTGCCCCTCCATCAGATGAATTGAAACCATGGCTCCCAAAATGGGCTCCAACATAGCAACACTATGAGGATGATACAGGACCAGACACTGTCTGTTGTATAGAGGGTTACTATGACTTAGAACCCAACCTAAGAACGACAAGAAAACAGTCGCCCAGAAAAACAACAGCCTGTTGTCATTGCTTTGTTTCTGACTCATGGAAACCCCATGGATTGCAATGTAGACGTACCACCAGATGTGTTCTTGATTGTTGTGGTAGTAACATAATCTGGTGTCAACTTGAGACTATTAAGAGTGAAGGGGTGGGGCTGAGCCTGTCAATCAGGTCGCAGCTTCATGAACTCATTTGGAGTTCACAGAGATAAATAGCTCACTGGATGCCAGACACACTCTCTGTGCTACACATTCTTGTTGACAAGTCACATGGAGCTACACTGATGGGGCCAGAGCCATGGCGCTGGAGGGGCAATGTGGAGACTCATGGCAGTGCTGAGATGTTTCCACCACCACTGGATCCACAAGGCTTTCCACACACTGGCCTGTGATCTTCCTGCATTCAGTGTCATGGCATGTGTTGCGTGAGTCTGAAGAGGAATTATTCTGGTATTGGACATATGGGCTAATATCGGATTTATGGACTTGATCTGGACTGGGCTGGGATGTTTTCTTAATATTCAATTACTCTTTGATATAAAGCTCTTTCTTATATACATATGAGTGTCTATGAATTTGTTTCTCTAGTCAACCCAGACTAACACAATTGTCATCTTTATGAGAGAAGACCGAGTGGTGCAACAGTTAAGCACTCCTAAGCAAATTGAATACCCATCACACAAGACCTGATAAGCCATGGGATGACATCAAGAACATCATACATGAAGAAAGCAAAAGGTCATTTTAAAAGACAGGAATGAAAGAAAAGATCAAAGTGGATGTCCAAAGAGACTCTACAACTTGCTCTTACTCATAGAGTTGCTAAGACAAATGGAAGAAATGAGGATGTCAAGGAGCTGAACAGACCGTTTCAAAGGATTGACCAAGAAGACAAGATAAAAGAAAAAAAATATATTGAAATGTACAAAGACCTAGAGTTAGAAAACCAAAAAGGAAGAACACACTCATCACATCTTAAACAGAAAGAACTCCAAAAAAAATGTCAAGCCTCGTGTTACAATATCGAAAGAGTCTATGGGCAAAATCTTGAATGATGCAGGAAGCCTCAAAAGAAGATGGAAAGAATACACAGCGTCACTGCACCAGAAAGAACTAGTCGACATTCCACCATTTCAGGAGGTAGCAGCCAATGGTCCTGAAGGAAGAAGTTCATGCAACACTGAAGTCATTAGCGAAACACAAGGCTCCAGGAATGGATGGAATGCCAATTGAAATGTTTCAACAAGCTGACGAAGCACCGCAAGCACTCAATGGTCCGTGCAAGAAAATTTGGTGACTCAGTGTAATGTTCAAACAATAGAAAATATCATTAATATCATATGCAAGTGAAATTTTATTGCAGGTCATCCAACAATGGTTGCAGCAGTACAGTAAGAGGGAGCTGCCAGAGATTCTAGCCAGACTCAGAAGAAGGGTGGAACAAAGGATATCACTGCTGATGTCAGATGGATCTTGACACAATGTAGAGAATGCGGAAAGATGGTTGCTTGTGTGTTACTGATTATGCAAAGGTAGTCAACTATGTGGGTCATAACAAGCTATGGATTACCTTGAGAGGAAGGGGATTTCCAGAACAATCCATTGTGCTCCTGAGGAATTTATAAACGGATCACGAGGCAGTTGTACAAACAGAACAAGGGAATTCTGCATGGTTAAAAATCAGGAAAGATATGCCATAGGGTTATATCCTCTCACCGTAAATATTCAATCTATATGCTGAACAAGTCCCCAGAGAAGCTGGATTTTATGAAGAAAAATGTGGCATCAGAATTGGAGGAAGTCTGATTAACAACCTGCAAATATGCAGATGACACAACCTTGCTCGCTGAAAGTGAGGAGGATTTGAAGCACTTGCTGATGAAGAGCAAGGATTGCAGCCTTCAGTATGGAGGACCACGCATGTATGGAGGATCACCCAAGATCCTCACAATTGGACCAATAGGTAGTAACATCATGATAAATAAAGAAAAAGTGAAAGCTGTCAAAGATTTTGTATTACTGGGCTTCACAATCAATTCTCATAGAAGCAGTAGTCAAGATATCAAACAACAAGCTGCATGGGGTAAAACTGTTGTACAAGACCTCTTTGTAAAGTGCTGAAAACCAAGGATGTTACTTTGCGGACTCAGGTAGACTTGACCTAAGCCATGGTATTTTCAATCGACGCATATGCGTGTGAAAGATGCACATTGAATAACGGAGGATGGAAGAAGAAATCCATGCTTTTGAATTATGCATGGCTTATGAATTATGCTAATGAAGAATTTTGAAAATACCACGGACCGCTAAAACAAACAAATCTATCCTGGAAGAAGTACAGCCAGAATGCTCCTTAGAAGCAAGGACCGCAAGACTTCCTCTCCCGTGCTTCCGGCAGCTTGTCAGGAGAGACCAGTCCTTGGAGAAGGACATCATGCTTGGTAAAGCAGAGGGGCTGCGAAAGACAGGAAGGCTCTCAATGAGATGGCTTGACACAGTGGCTTCCACAATAGGGTTGAACATTAAACCAATTGTGAGGCTGGCACGGGACTGGGTAGTGTTTCCTTCTGTCGTTCTGAGTGAGAACTGACTCAAGGTGCCTCGAATAACCTACAATTACACACAGAGAGAGACATTGCAAAAGCTCGGTGAACAGCACTAATCGGCCTGGGGCCCCAGTTATGGCTACGAGCCCCACCTTCTTGTTGTCTCGATCTCCGGAGGAATCGTCCCGAACCTGGAAGTTGTGCAGGTTCACAAAATCCTTGAAGTCATAGGAGTCGCCGCGACGCTTACAGATCAACAGGGCTTTGTCGAGCAGGAAGGCGTACCTGGGAGTGACTAGGTAAGATGCTGGGGTCTGGCGCCTCCCACCTGTCCGCACCAGCTCTTGGTCTGTCCTCTCCAACTTCCTCCATCCAGCTTGGTGACACCTGCTGGTCTCCTCTCAGACCTACCCACACTTCCACCCTGACCCCGCCCATCAATCCCTCAGCCCCACCCACAGATCCACCTAGAGACCTGCTTCTGCCCCTGCCCAGGCTCCACCTATCTTGCCCCATCCACACCTCCATCCTGGCCCTACCTTGCCTGTCCATCTAGGCTCCACCCCTTGGCCTAGTGGCGCCACCCACCTGCCTACCAAGAATGCAGCCCTGCCTCTACACAGGCTCCGCCCACTCGCCCATCTAGACCCTCTTAGTTCCTCCCACCTGTCCATCTAGGCACCTGGCCCCACCCCTCCCAGGGCCCTGCCCACCTGTCCATCTTGGAGCGCCGCTCCACGGACGTAATCTTGAGCTCCCCGTCGATCTTGGGCCGGCCATACTGAGCCAGAGACTTGTCCTTTGCAGCAGACAGAGGGTCTGCGGTCAAGAGGCCACCCTGGAAGGACCCTGGAGCCTTCCCAGCTGACCACACCTTTGGCCCCAGCCCCACCCCCTCACCAGGTGCTCGATGGACAGCTGGAAGTTGGTGATCTGCCGCAGCGTCTCATTGTCCCGCTTCACCTCATTCACGCACTGCGCCAGGTCCTGTGGGCGGGGTAGGGATGAGCGTGGATTCCACAAAGTCCAGTCCCCTGCCTGGCCCAGGATAGGGCGTCGCTATCCCGGGGCTAGTGTTCGGGTGTCCACAGACTGCCACAATAGTGTATGCACGCCCCCAGGGATGGCGCTGCAAGCCAAGGGGCCTATGCAGTTGTCATATGTGGTGGGGGGACTGGTCGGTTTTGGGTGTGGCGTTCTGAGTGTGACCCCGCCCGGTCCTTCGCCGTCCTCACCATCAGTGCGGAATGGAAGGTCACGCTCCACAGCGCTCTCGCCGTGGCTGATTTCAGAGTGTTTTCACCAGGCCTTTCTTCCCAGTGCCTGGTCTGGAAGCTCAGCTAGGACCTGTTGAGCATCCTAGCAACAACTCGCAAGCCTGCGCTGGCACCTGGGCAGTGGCTGCACGTGATGTGGTGCCTCCGCCGAGCATCGAAACCACGTGGGAGGTAAAAGTTATACCTCCAGCACACACTGCCCCTGGGAAAGGTGTGTGCCGCCGTGTCATGACCCAGGGAATGGACTCCGAGGCCTAGAGAGCAACCCCGTGTGGCAAAGATCTCAGCGAGTTCTCTAGACTGACGTCATCTTTATGGGAGCCAATCACTCCCAAGGAGAAGCTCTGGTGGCGTAGTGGTTACAGGTTGGGCTGCGATCCACAAGGTCGGCAGTTCAAAACCACCAGCGGCTCTGTGAGAGAAAGATGGGGCGTTCTACTCCCGTAAACAGTTGCAGTCTTGGAAGCCCACGGGAGCAGTTCTGCCTTGCCCTATAGGGTCTCTGTGAGTGGGTGTGAGTTTGGTTTGGTTTGGTTTTCTCCCAAAGAGCCACTGGGTGGGTTCGAACTGCCGACCTCTCAGTTAGCAGCCACAGGATCTCCTTGAAGGAGTGTGTGGGCCCTTGAAGCTCCGGAGTTTCCCTGGGTGTGCTGGGCACCCCACTGCTTCCGGAAGATTCTGAACATCACTTATCTTCTTACTCACCCGCATAGCGTCCAGGGCCAACCGCAGGTTCTCCTTTTCCACGGAGTCCAGCGTGTGTTTCACTAGCTCCTAGGGGACCCAGGGAGCCAGGCGTCACCAGACAGTCCCGTCCTGGCCCACCAGCTCCTCCCACTCCCTGCAGGCAGGGATGCCCCAGACCACGCCCACCATCCGAACCCGGGCACCTGGAGAAGGAGGTGGTACTTGAGCACTCGCTGCATGGGCACCATCAGCAGGTCCCGCAAGGTGAACCTCCCGTTGTTAGCCCGCTGAGAACACTCCTGAGAAGGGGTGCAGAAAATGGGGTGCGGTTGGGGGCAGGTGATCTGGCTGCGCCCCAGGCCGACCCCCAATGCTGTGCGGATTCTTCTGAAAACCCAACATATCCTATCTCCCTCCAGGACCCGCACACACCTGGGAAATAAAGAAGGAAGATTCCTGGTATAGATTGAATTATGTCTCCCAAAAATCACACACACACACAACAACAACAACTCACAGCCATGTAGTTCTATTCTAGCGACTATGGAGCAGAGGAGAACTGTCTCTGTGGGTTTTCAAGGCTGTAACTCTTTATGGGAGAAGAAAGCCTAGTCTTTCTTCTGGAGAATGATTGGTGGTTTTGAACCGCTGACCTTGCAGTTAGCAGAACCTCCCCCACCCCACCCCCTCAATAACAAACATATGGTGTAAGTCGTCTAGTGGTGCCGCAGTTAAGCACGTGGCTGGTATTGAGAACCCACCCAACTGCCTTGCAGGAGGAAAACAGGGCTGTCTGCTTCCCTAAAGACTGTCAGCCTGGGGAACCCTGTGGACCAGCTCTACTCTGGCCTGTCCACTGGCAGGCTATCTAGGAATAGGGTGTTCTTTGCAGTGTTTGCTATGTGGGGTGTGCCTTGAACTCAATCACTTCTGCGATGTAAGAGGTGTAGAATAGGCACAAAAGCCGGGAAGCCTAGAAAGGGACATGCTGATGCCATGTGGGAGAACCCCAAGAGGAAGCTGAGACCAGGAATTTCCCCGGCACAGACTGAGAGCCTTCTCCTGGAGCCAGGACCCTACATTCAGACTTCTAGCTCCAAAACTGGGAGAAAATACATTTCTGTTTCTTAAAGCCACCCCCTGGAAATGTATCTGTGATAGGAGCACTGGGAGGCTGAGACACAGGCTGTAGGATGGTGGGTGGTTTGAGACCCGCCTGGAAATTCTGTGGATACTGTCCAGGGTAGGAGCCCAGGACCAGCAGCTGAATGGGGCTAGTGAGGAGGAGAGGAGAGGTGAGGCCTGGAGGCTCCCTGCTGCCCAGAGCTGAGAGGATAGGTGGTAGGGCACACAGGGGGCATTCATTTTTGTCCCTGCCCTGTCTGGGACTGCCAGTCATGTTGCCACTGAGCAGGCCAGCCAGGGCTCAGGTCAGATCAGGTCAGCTCTGCCTGGAGCCTGCGGGCATAGGGCAGGCTCAGACTGAAGCTGGGGCTCAGTGGCCTTGGGATTCAGCCCAGAGTGGGGCTCAGCACAAAGCTGGCCCTCATCCAGGGCTTCAGCCAGGGCTGGGGGTAAGCTGGGGCTCAGCCAGGATTAAAATCAGCCTTGAGTTGGGACTCAAGCAGGGCTGGGGATCAGCCCAAAGTTGGGGTTCATCCAGGGATAGGAATCAGCTGAGGTTGGAGCTCAACTGGAATTGGAAATCAACCCGGAGTGGGTAAGGATTCCACCCAAAGTTTAGGCTCAGCATAAAGTTGGGGTCCAGTCTAAAATTAGAACTCAGCTAGGATTTTGCTCAGCCTAAAGTTGGGACTCAGCTGGGAATGGGGCTGAGCTGGGTTGGGGCTCAGCCAGGGTAGGGGTCGGCCAAACATTGGGGCTCAGACAAAGTTGGGGATCAATTGAGGCTGGGGATCAGCTGGTACTGGAGATCTGTTGGGGTGGAGCTCAGCCTAAAATTGGGGCTGAGACAAGGTTGAGCCTCAGCTGAAGCTGGGGATTAGCTGGAACTGAGCCCTACGTGGAACTGGGGCCCAACCAAGGCTGAGATTCACCCCAAAGTTGAATCAGCTTGGCGTAAAGTTGGTGAATGGCCAGGGCTGGGGCTCAGCAAGGTTAGACTTCAGCTGGCATTGGGGCTCAGCCCAGAGTTGGGGCTTCTCTGAGTCTAAGTTTGAGCCCAGGGTTGGGATTTAGCTGGAATTAGAGCTCAGCTCAGAATGGGGTTCAGCCAGGGCGGGGATCAGTCCATAGCGGGGGGTTATCTTAGGACATCCAGTTGGGGACAGAGCTCAGCCCTGGGATTGGGTACCAACTGGGATCAGCCCTTAGTCTGGATAGGGGAGTCATTTCCCTCATAGGGCTACCTCCCTCCCCAAACTTTTCCAGGACCCTGGTCAGGCTGCAGCTGGAAGCCCCAGCTCTAACTCCCTACTGTCACCCTGGGGGCCCAGGAAGCAACGGGCGAGCCCCCAGCTGTGGCAGGAAACCCACCTGCAACTTCATCTGCACGTCCTCTCGGGCTGAGGCCACACGGTCCAGGTGCTTGCTGGCCGACTCCACCTGGCTGCAGTAGCGGCCATAGACAAGGAACCTGCAGGAAGAGAAGAGGCCACCCAGCAACGGGAGCCAGAGCCAAGGTCAGGCCGACCTGGGTGTCAGTCCTGGCCCCAGCGCTTCCCAGCCTCCGTTTGTTTCCTTATCTGTCAGATGGCTGCTGGAGCCTTGTGGACACAATGCTGAAGCCCTCCGGTGCTAACCAAGAGTTGGCAGTTGGGACAACCCACCAGTGGTTGCAAGGTAGAAAGGCCTGGCAATCTGCTCCCGTCGAGATGGCCGCTTAGAGAAGCCCGTGTGGCCGTTCCCCTCTGCCACACGGGCTTACGAAGAGTCAGAGAGGACTGGACACCACCCACCCACAACAACAGCAACAGTGGAATGAGTGGAATAATAGCCCGCCCCCATCACACACACACACACACACACACACACACACACACACACCCCGCACGCACACATGCACACACGCACACACACACAGGGTCAATGTCGCCTTAAACAAGCTGATGCCAAAGACTCTTAGCTGCATTCCTGGAGGGCCCTTTCTGCTTTGAGTCTGCTCCTTTTACCGACACATATTGAGTGTATCGGATGTTACATTGAGGATTAACGCGGGCCTAACCCGAACCGTGCTATTTTCAAATGCCTCACATGCATGTGAAAGTCGGACAATGAATAAGGCAGACCATAGAGGAACAGACGCATGTGGATGGTGGGGCTGGAGAATATTGAAAGTCCCACGGACCGCCAAAAGGACAAACAAATCTGTCTTGGAAGAAGTACGGCCAGAGTGCTCCTCAGAGGCCAGGATGGCGAGGCATAGTCTCACATATTTTGGACGTGTTGTCAGGAGAGACCAGTCCCTGGAGAAGGACATCATGTTTGGTCAAGTGGAGGG
>NW_022111359.1:7214220-7216872 GCF_000313985.2 Echinops telfairi | reverse complement strand
GACAACTGTGTAGTGTTTCGTTCTGTTGTGCATCGGGTCGCTGTGAGTCAGAACTGGCTTGATGGCATCTAACAACAACAACATTGAGCTCCTACTGTGTGCTGGCCCCGTGCTGAGCTCTGGATGTATCTGTGCGTGTCCTGCTCAACCCAGCGCTAGAGGGAACATCCCTGTACCACTTGGGTTTTTTATCTTTTTTTTTTAACTTGGGGTGAAAATATGCACACTCCTATTTAAGTTTTTTTTTTAACTCATCCGGTTTTGATGATGTGATAGTTAAGGGTTGGGCTGTTAGCCACCAGGTCAGCAGTTCAAAACCTCTAGGTGCAACATGGGAAAAAGATAAGGCTTTCTACTCCTATAAACAGTTTGTCTCGCTCTAACTTTAGCAGCCTGAGGTGACCTGCCAAAATGGTTCGCTACTCACTTGACCCAGAAAACCCTACAAAATCCTGCAAATCAAGAGGGTCGAACCTCCGGGTCCACTTCAAGAACACCCGTGAAACTGCCCAAGCCATCAAAGGCATGCATATCCGGAAAGCCACCAAATACTTGAAAGAGGTCACTCTGCAGAAGCCGTGTGTGCCTTTCTGACATTACAAGGGTGGTGCTGGTAGGTGTGCCCAGGCCAAAGAGTGGGGCTGGACCCAGGGTGGGTGGCCCAAGAAGAGTGCTGAATTTTTGCTTCACGTGCTTAAAAATGCCGAAAGAACTGCTGAACTGAAGGGTGTAGATGTGGATTCTCTGGTCCTTGAGCACATCCAGGTGAACAAAGCCCCCAAGATGCGCCCCCCAGACTCACCGAGCTCATGGTCGGATCAACCCATCCATGAGCGCCCCCTGCCACACTGACATGATCCTGACTGAGAAGGAACACATCGTTCCCAAACCAGAAGAGGAGGTTGCACAGAAGAAAAAGATTTCCCAGAAGAAATTGAAGAAGCAAAAACTCATGGCTCGGGAAGAAATTAAGCTTAAAATAATAAAAAATAAAAGTTAAAGCAAAAAGAAAAAGAAGAACAGTTTGTCTCAGAAACCCACGGGGCAGGTGTACCCTGCTCTATAGGGTTGCCACGAGTCTGAATTCACTCAATGGCAACAGAGTTAGATTTGGGTTTGGGTTCCGTGACACTGCTTATATCCTGCACATTGTGTCGACATTCTTGCTGTTTCTGCTTCTGGTAGTTACAGAAGTTCATGTCAACCTGATCTATAAAAGTGTAGGGGTGGAGTCTAGCCTGTCAATCAGGTCGCAGCCTGATGGGACCTCCTTGTGGGCGTGACCTTCTCAGAAGGAGGGTCCTAGAAAACTCACTGCCTTCATCTTCCTGCTGGCTGACCCTGATGGCAGCCAAGAGCCTGGAGATGCATCCACTGCCATTGGATCCACAAGACTTTTTACCCACTGGCCTGTGATAGTCCTCCATTCTGCATCATTGCACGTGGCTTTGTGAGTCTGAAGAGGGACTCGTGGACTAGTAGCAGACTTACGGAGTTCAACTAGACTGAGCTGGTATGTTTTCTGGGTGTACAATTACTTCTTGATATAAAGAGCTCTCTTACACATATAGGAGTGTCACTGCATTTGTGTCTCTAGTCAACCAGGCCAACACACTGCTCTTGCTGTTTCACCCACCCATTCATTTAGACTCACTGCCCTCTGAATTAAGGAGACTGGTGGTGCAGCAAGTTAAGTGCTGGACTACAGAAGGGGCCATGGTTTGAGCCCACCAGCTACTTTGAGGGAGGGAGATGAAGAAGTCTGCTTCCCTAACGATTTACAGTCTTGGAGACCCACAGGGGCAGTTCTTCTCTGACCTATGGGGTCACCTTGACAGCAGTGGTTTGGAGGTTTGGTCTGGTGGGCCCCTAAATTTCTCATCTATGCGCTAGTATTCTTGTAATGCTGAATCAATCTGTTTGTTTGTTTGTTTGTTTGTTTGTTTGTTTGAAGACATCTTTGGAGGCTCATTTCATTTCAAAGCCTGAAGAGTATCCCAAGGCAACAGTCTCAGGGGTTCATCCTACCTCAGTGGGTCCAGTAAGTCTGGTTTCTTGAGAGAATTTGAACTTCTGTTCCACCTATTCTTGATTTCTACCAGAATCTATCTAGCGTAACACCAGTGGACACATCCCATCAGGATAGCCAGACACCATCCAGTTCTTCTGGTCTCATGGTAGAGGAAGCAGGGGTTGGTGGAGGCTGGAAGTCTTGTGGTCCAGCTGCTTCTCTGGTTCATGAGTTTCCTTCTTCCTCCAGACAAAAAGAGACCCCTTGCTGTGTCTTGGGTGGCTTCAGGCAGGAGTTTAAGACTCGAGACACCACCCACTGAACTGGACAGTAGGAATGAACCTTGGAAAGACAGTTTGTTTGTGGAGTGGCTAATCGACTCCACAAACAGCTGCTTCTTTTTCCATCAGACCAGAATAACTGGCTGGTCCCTGGCCACCCTTACTGAACACTTAATAAGAAGAGTCTAGACAAGAATTTCTGATCAAAAGGGGGGAATGTGTAAAACACACATTCAACGGCTCATAAAATCCAAACTTTCTGGAACCACAGAGGCTGCATAAACCCCTGAAACTATTGCCCTGAGATCATCTTCCAACCTTCAGCCAAATAAAAATTCCCTGAAATTGTCTCAAAAGCAC
>NW_022111359.1:7207807-7213706 GCF_000313985.2 Echinops telfairi | reverse complement strand
CCAAACTGATGATGAGCGTCGTTGTTTTACCCCAATTCCTCAAACTTCTTTCCTACCTGACTTCTCTACTGGAGAGTGAAATGGCAAGTGATAGGGCTTGGCCCATAAAACAAAGTGCGACTGTGAGGAACGAAAAGGCAAAGAGGCAACCCAGGTATCATCTCACTTGACAGGATTGTCCCTCCAGACCATGATCCTCATCCTCCAAAGGGAGAGAACTAGTCCCAGGACCTGTGTCCCACGTGGATTCTGCACACGAGGAAGCCAGCGAGGGCAAGGCACTTCCCAGGGACACACAGCTCACGTGTGATGGAGCTGGGAACTGCACCAGAGACGGGCAGCCCCTTGCCCATGAGCACGCAGCTCACCATCATCCACCCCATCCAGTGGCCTCAGAGGACAAGATCTCTGGGGCACCCAGCCTAAGTTGGGGCGGGAGTCTCACCTCTCCTTGTACTTGAGGAAGACCTGGTAGAGGTTGGGAGCACTGGAGCTGGCCAGGGCTTCCCTCATCTCCTTCAGAAACTGGGTGTGCACTTGAAGCAGGTCCTGTAGGGAGGGAGGAATGAGGGCTGAAGCCAGGGGGCTGGGGTCCAGCAGGCCAGACGAAGAAGAGGTCATCCATCTACCTACCTGGTGTGAATTAAAAGGTGTCCCTCCCTCCCAAAAAAATGGGTGTCGGGAATCTCACCCCTCGACCTATGGAGGAACCCTGGGGGTACTATCAGGTAAGCGTTGGCCTATTAACCCGAAGATCAGTGGTTCAAACTCCCTCAGTTGCTTCTCTGGGGGAAATGAGGTTATCTACTCCGGTAAAGCTTTACACCCTCATTGACAGCACAGTTGTTTGGGTTTGTTTTGTTTTTCTCCAAAACCATTTTATTGGGAGCTAATACAGATCTTCCTCTATCCATAATGGGTGGGTGGTAGGGAACTGGTTACCAAACAGAATGCATTGGCGAGATGACTATAGATCCAGTGATAAGCCTGATTTGAACAGTTAAAACCTTGTCATTTGATCACCCCTCTGTTATACGTTGGGCCTGACAGCATAGGTTTTTTTTTTCTTTAAAGAGAAATAGCAATCATTGTGACAGGTTCCCCATTACTCATATACACACACACCCTTCACTTACCCTCCTAGTCTTGCTACTCTCGTTATTAGTCCTTAGGCGTTTATCTGTCCTGGATTCCCTGTGTTGGGAGCTCTTATCTTAACAGTGTACATGTTCTGATCTAGCCAGATTTTTAAAGTAGAATTGGGGTCATGATTTGGGCGGAGGGGAAGGAAGCATTAAAGAACTAGAGGAAAGTTGTGTGTTTCATCGGTGCTGTACTGCACCCTGACTGGCTCATCTCTTCCTGTGACCCATCTGTGAGGGGATGTCCAATGACTACAGATGGGTTTTGGGTCTCCACTCTGCACTCCCCCTCACTCACATCGATGTGATTTTTTTTGTTTGTTTTGGGTCTTTTATGCCTGATATCTGATTGAGATATAACCCCCTCCCAGGGGGAATGGACAACAGAAAAGTGGGTGAAGGGAGACAGCGGTCAGTGTTAGACATTAAAAAAAAAAAATTAATTTATAAATTATCCAGGGTTCATGAGGGAGGGAGGGTGGGGAAGGAAAGGGGGGAAAAGGAGCAAGATTGGAACCCTCATACACTGTAAAGCTGTACAACCACTGTGGAAAGCGGTGTGGCACTTCCTCAAACAACTGAGGCTAGAAATTCCATATGACCCGGCAATCCCTGCGCTGGGTACAACAGCCCCTGCAGGAGTAAGAGCCATAACGGAACTGATGTGGGCACACTCCTGTTCACTGTAGCACTTAATCACAATAGCTAGAAGGTGGAAACAAACTACATGCCCAGCAGTGGAAGGATGGTTACATGAATTCCAGTGCACGCTTACCACGGAATAGCACACACTATTAAAGAATGATGATGAAACTGTGAAACGCCTCATGACACAAACAGATTTTGAAGACATTGTGCTGAGTGAAATTAGTCCATCACAAATAGATAAGTATTGTATGAGAACATTATTAGAAAAGAAAAAGGAAAGAAAAAGAAAAGGGAAAAAAAGATAAATGGTTTCCCACACAGTGATTCAAGGATTATAGGTAATAAAATCCAAGAGCAGAGGAGGAAACTGTACTCAGGCGTCAATTCTGCTTTGCAGAAGGTTACGGGTGACACTGAAAGCCCAAATCCATCTGCAGAGTCACCACATGGGTCTGGTGAATCCCCTCTGACCGTTGACCGTGAATAGCCTTGCTATCAGGCAGAGTACGTTGGAAAGTGGACTACTGCAGAGGTAAAAAAAAAGAAAGCACTTTAACATTTGTTCTCCCTGTGAAACACTTTAAATGTGTTCTAGTTTGTGTTGTTTTCTGCTTTCTTTTAGATTGAGGTTTTATTTGTTGGTGGTGTTAGGTATCGTGTGGTTTGATTTGGTTTTGTACATTTTTCCTTAAATGAAATCCAGGATAGGGGAATCTATAGGGACAATCATTGGATTAATAGTTTCTTAGGGGTATGGCAGGGGAGGTTGGGGAAAATGGGGAGCTAATAATTATGAACACAAGTGTGAAGGCATGTTCTGAAACTGATTGTGGTGATGGCAACACGACCCATGTTAACATTTTTCACCCATCTGATGTGTAAGTTACATGTCAGTAAAATTGTTCTTTTTTTTTAAGATAAAGATTTTCCATGCCTAAAGAAACACACTTTGGGTGTGAAGGGAAGACATAGGTTAGGGGCAGACAGGTGTTAAGGTGGGTGACCGAGGAGATAGTATTCCTCAAGAGGGAGAAGAGTCATCGAGGAGGCAGCGCAAGCTATTGCAGGGTTTGATAAGTCGTTTTAAATTGTTGAACACGAAATTATCTGAAATGTAATCTCCCACCTAATTCACAATGAAAAGTTGTTGTTTTTTTAAAGGGGGGAAGGTGAGGGTTACAGCCTGGGAAACCAGGGTAACCATGCTTTGGAATCTACTTGATGGGGGTGAGATACCATGAAGGGAGTCACCCGTGGCACAAACCATGGACTGCCTGAGTACGCACCGCGCGGTTGGCAGTGGGAGCCCAATCAGAGGCACCTTGGAAGAAAGTCCTGGCTTCCACCGGGAGGTGCTGTGGTAGACAGGCCTGGCAACCGATGTCTAAAAGGCGACAGCCTTGGAAACTCCACGGAGTGACGTTCTCCTCTGACACACGTGGGGTCACCATGAGTCGGAATCGACTGGCAGGCCTGTGGACGTGGCCCCGTTGGGAAACAGGGTTTTCTTTGCGATGTTAATGAGGGTGAGACTTGAGCCTAACTGTTTCTGCGGCATCAAGCAAGCGGAGTAGGCACAGACCCGAACGGGCACTGGGGAAGATACAGCTAGGTGAGGGCCGCCCAGGAACACCGGGGTTACAGCCCCTGAAACAAGAGTCTTCCCAGGAGCTGACCGAGGGAGCACCTCCCCCTGGAGCCGATGCCCTGAATCCAGACTTCGAGCTTCCTAAACTGTTCTTCAGAGGAGACAAGACCAGAGGGCTCCTTCGAGGCAAGGATGGAGAGACTTCATCTCAAGTCCTTTGGGCATGTTGTCCATTGAGACCAGTCCCTGGAGAAGGACAGCGTGCTTGGGAAGGCAGCAGGGCAGCGGAAGAGAGGAAGGCCCTGGATGAGACGGATGGACACTGCGGCTGCAGGAATGGGCTCAGGCATACGAACAACTATGGGTGCTGTTTCCTTCTGTTATACATCAGGGCCCTGTGAGTCGGAACCGACCGGCGGCACCGGACAACCCCAGCAAGCTGTTCTTGAAAGCCAGGTTTCTGTTCTTTCAAGCCTCCTGCTTGTGGTGTGTCTGTGCGTTCCATAGAACTGTGCTACACAGGGTTCCAAGGCTGTGACCTTTCGGACGCAGATGGCCAGGCTTGTCTGCAGCAGCACTTCACGGGAGGTTTGAACGAACCTTTCAGCCAGTAGTCAAGCGCTTAGCCTTTTGAGCCACCTAGGGACTCTGCTACTGCTGTGACAGCTGCCCTACCAAACTGAGATGCCACCTTATGCCATGCAACCGATGCCCGCCCCCACCCCACCCCATATACACACACTCCAGGGCCAGGTGGGGCTGGTGGAAGGCCCTCTTCCGGGCAGAGACAAGGACCAAGGTCCAGGAAGGGGCTCACCTCGATGTTGGTAAAGATGGCCTCAATGTCCTGAGGTTTGAGGAACCTCTGCAAGGGCTTCATGAAGTGCTGCAGGGAAGGAGGGGAAAGGGGTGAGAGCAGGAGAGATCCCTTCCCTGCAGTCCAGCCCCAGGCGCACCCTGTCCTCACCCAGGACCAAGGAACAGAGACAGAAATAAGACAAAGAGATGGAGAAGGCTCCTACAAAAGCATGCACCCTACTGTCCGAGTCACAATCGCCATGAAGTGCAAGCAGCGCTAGCGTCCAACAGTAGACCGGCGGATGAACAAAACGCAGAACTCACACACAAGGGGCTATGGCTTTGCCATGAATAAGGAACGGAGGGCTGGCACAAGGTGCGGCGTGGATGAACCTTGGGGACATGACCCCGAGTGAACGAAGTCAGGCACACAGGACAAATACTGCATGGTTCTGTTTACAGGGAAGATCCAGCACAGGCAATCCACAGCGACAGGAAGTAGATTAGTGGTTGCCTAGGGATTGGAAGGGTAGCTCACACGTGAGTTGCTGTGAATGGGTGTGTGGGATTTCTTTTCCAAAACACTGCCATCGAGTCGATTCTGACTCAGATGGGTGACAAAAATGTTCTGGAAAGAGATCATCCACTTTGTGAATTATACTAAACAGCCTTGTGAAAATACTTTTTTTAAAAACGGAATGGAGAAAGAATTGTGTAGGACGTGAATTCTACCTTAATAAAACTGTTTTAACAGGGGCCCTGATAATGTGGATGCATTTAGCTGCTACCAAGAGATTAGGGATTCAAACCCACCCAGGGGGTTCACAAGAGACAAACCTAACAATCTGCCCCTGTAAAGGTTGTTGTTGTGTGCTGTGGAGGCGATCTTGTCTCACGGCGGGCCTGTAGAACAGAGTAGACCTGTCCCAGGAGGTTCCCTGGGCTAAACCTCCAATTGCCAGGATTGTTTTGCCCACAGATGTGTTGGTGGGTTAAACTATGGGTCTTCCTATTAGCAGACAAGCGCTTAACCATTGAGCTACCAGGGCTCGTCCCCATAAAGATGCCAACCTAGGCACCCCGCAGGGGCAGTTCAACTCTGTCCGGAGACGCATAGGGTTGCTGTGAATGGGAACCAGCTCAATGACGCCAGAGTGATGGAGAGAGGAAAGAGGGGCGATGGGAGAGCCCAAAACAGAGACAGACAGGAGGATGGAGTGAGGATACAGGCAAAGAAAAGACAGGGATCAAGAGACACAGAGGGAGAGAAAGACCAGCAGAGGGGAAAGGGGAGAGGCCCAGGGGGAAGCAGACAGAAGCAAAAACAGAGACTGGAGGAGGGATCAAGGGGGAAAGTCACCGGGAAAAGACAGAGACCCAGGGACATAAAGTAACGAGGACAGGGGGGTGGTCTCCTTGGCACAGGTGGGGCCTCTCAGCATGCTGAGGCAGGCAGGCGGACAGACAATCAGGCAAGCTGACAGACAAACAAGCAGGTAGACAAGTAGGCAGACAGACAGACAAGCAGGCAGACAGGCAGACAAGCAGGCAGGCAGGCATCTATGCAGGCAGACAGACAAGCAGGCAGGCAAGCATCCAGGCAGACAGACAGACAATCAGGCAGGCATCTAGGCAGGCAGGCAGACAGACAGACAGACAAGCAGGCAGGCAGGCAGGCAGGCAAGCATCCAGGCAGACAGACAAGCAGGTAGGCAGGCAGACA
>NW_022111359.1:7205510-7207499 GCF_000313985.2 Echinops telfairi | reverse complement strand
AGACAGGCAAGCATCCAGGCAGGCAGACAGACAGACAGACAGACAGGCAGGCAAGCAGACAGACAGACAGGCAGGCAGGCGGCAGGCGGGGGAAGGTGCCCACCTGCTGGATGGAGCCCAGCGTGTCTGTGTACTTCTCCTCCGTCTGCTGGATCTCCCGCAGGCAGCAGCAGCGCTTGTCGTACTCCGTCATCTTGGGCTGAGGGGACGGAGAGGCCAGTGAGAGGGTCCCAGGTTGTACTCCCCACCTCACACCCACCCACCAGGGTCACCGGGACCACCACCCGCACCGGCATGGCCACCGGCTCTGAGCGCATGAGGTCCTCGTAGATCTCGTCGCCCTCGGCCTCCTCGTTCTCCACGCAGTCGTACAGGTCCTCATCCTCCTCCACCGTGTCACTGCGGGGCACCAAGTTGGGGCAACCACGGCCTTGGCCAGGATCCACTCAGGACCCCCAAAATCAATGCCCTGTCCCCTCAGACCCACAGTCAGGGCCCGTGTCCCTGCTTCTCCAGCGCACCTCACACACCCCAAGGGGACCCCACTCACTCGATCTGGTCTGACAGGCCACTGTAGATGTCTTCATCGCCCACACTCTCCTCCTCGGTGGGGAAGGGCCTGGGGGGCCAGTATGGGGTGAGTCAGAGCCTGGAGACCAGGTGGGGGTGGGGCTTCAGGGGGGACGGGAGTTGTCGGCCTGAGTACTCACATGATGCCCTTGCTCTGGGCGATTGGGGTCCAGGACAGAGCGGACAGGGTGTAGATGACCTGGGATGTAACAAAAGGCAGTGTCTGAGCGGGCCCTGGGCCTCCCAGAGGCCCAACCTGGACACCAGCTCCCACTTGCCCCTGACCCCTCAGAGGCCACCAGAGGGAGTTGGTTGGAATGAGGGACGGAAGGCTCAGAGATGCATGGCCGCAGGGCAGAGGTCACAAGCCAAGAGAAGCAGGGACCAGAATCCTGGTCTGGCTCCTCCGAGCTCTGTCCGCTCCACTATGTCCCTTAGCTAGTCCAGCAAAGACTTCACGGGCATGAATAGACACCCAGTCATTTGTGCTTTCTGCGCCCACCTTCCCGAAATCCTGCACATCGAAGAGGTCAAAGGCCTCGAAGAGCTCACTCCGCTTGAGGCCGAACTTCTCATAGCAGGTAGACAGGAAAGTGCGGATATTCTTAAGGCACAGGAACTGTAGTGAGGAAAGAGAAAATGAAGGGAAGAGGTGAGGGCGTGGTGGGACGTCAAGGGCAGGGGAGAAACCGACTCCAGGCCTGGCTTGGGGATTGGCACAGAGCGGGCCACAGGGAGGGTTTCTTCCGAGGAAGCCTCACCCACTGCTAGGAAAGATTCCCACTACAACTGAAGCTAGATCAAGCTGTACCTGAAGCTGTTTCTTGACCCTTCTTCTTCTTTAAAATGATCAACCAGTCAAGGTTTAAATATTCCAAACTAGTGACTGGTCAGGAGAGGTCAGTGCCTGGAGGACATCATGCTGGGCAGAGTCAAGGGGCAGTGAAAAAGAGGAAGACTGTCAACAAGGCGGATTAACGCAGTGGCTGCAACCGCGGGCTCAATCACAAGAGCGATTGGGAGGATGGCACAGGACCAGGCAGTGTTTTGTTCTGTTGTACACGGGTCGTGATGAGTGGGAACCACCTAACCACAGCATCGACCTAAAAGTCACAGCAGGTGAAAGTTCCCGCCAGCCATGTTGACCATGCCCCCAGAGCGGCACAAATGGGCTGGGCTGCTCACTGAAAGGATGGCAGCTTGAGGGCACCCAGAGGCACCTTGGAAGAAAGGCCTGGTGATCTGCTTCAGAAATACCAGCCATTGGAAGCCCTACTCTGATGCCAGGAGCCAGATTCAACTTGACGGCAAGTGGTTTAGATTGTTTTTGTCTTGAAAGCCACTTTCAGGGGAACAGCTCAGGGGCATTTGCTACTTTTAGTACATCATGATGCTGAGCAGCCACGACCTACCTCTGTC
>NW_022111359.1:7203286-7204469 GCF_000313985.2 Echinops telfairi | reverse complement strand
TTGTTTCTCTCAAGTCCCCAGACTAAGCACTTGCTGAAAGCAGAGGCCTTGAAGCACTTACTGAGGAAGGTCGGGGACGACAGACTTCTGTGTGGATTACACCTCAACACGGAGAGAGCAAAACGCTCCCTGCCTGGGCCGGTGGGCCACATCATGATACACAGAGAAGAGACTGGAGTTGTCCAAGACCTCAGTTAGGTTGGATCCACAGTCAGTGGCCCGGAAGTGGCCCTCATTGAGAAATCAAAGGATGCGCCATTGCACTGGGCTAATCTGCTGCCCGAGACCCCTGGAACGTGTTCCAAAAGCAGAGATGTCACGTTGGAGACCAAGGTGAGCCTGAGCCAGCGTGATTTGCAATCATCCTACAAGCTTATGAAAGCTGAGTGTTGAATCCGGAAGACCCCAGAGGACTCCATGCCTGCCAATGATGACGTTGGCAGAGGATGTTGAAAGTACCCTGGACGGCCAGAAGAGCAGACAAATCTGTCCTGGAAGAAGTCCAGGCAGAAGGCTCCTTAGAAGGAGGATGGGGAGACTTTGTCTCGCATCCTTTGGACGTTTATCAAGAGAGACCAGTCCCTGGAAAAGGACATCAGGTGTGGTAAAGTACAGGGTCAGAGACACAGAGGCAGACTCTCGCTGAGATGGACTGACACAGTGGCTGCAGCAATAACGCCAAACACGGCAGTGATCTTTCGGGGCTGGTGAGAGTCTGGACACTGTCTTGTCCTGTTGTGCACAGGGTCACTATGGGTCAGAGCAGACGTCACAGCGCCTACCACCACCACCAACAACAACAACAACAACTTTGCATTTAAAAAAATGAAGTCCTGATACAGCCTATTATATAGATGAAACTTGACAGCCTTCTGCTGAGGCAAATTAGTCACAGAAGCACAAATGCCGTATGATCGATCACTTGAGGTTCCAATACAGGAACGAGAGTGGGAACGGAGCAAGACGGGGCAGCGCTTTGTTCCGCTGTGTAGAGGGTCACTGCAAGTCAAAACCGGCTCAAAGGCAGAATTGCTAAGTGTAGAGAAATGAAAGCGGATTAGTGGTTGCCAGTGGCAACGGGAGGAGCCCTGGCCGCATAGGGGTTATAAATTGGGCTACAAACCACAGGAGTAGGAGATTCGAAACCACCAGCTGCTACGTGGGAGAAAAGGGAGGCTTTGTA
>NW_022111359.1:7200314-7201676 GCF_000313985.2 Echinops telfairi | reverse complement strand
GTATGTACAGATTGTGATGAGTTGTATGAGCCCCTAATAAAATGACTATTTAATTTAAAAATAAATAAAGAGTGTTGACAACGCTGTTATGCTTTCATTAGATCTAACCTATTGTCCATTGTATTACAAAAATAACACATGAAATATTATCCTGTTAAATTATTACATTGATTCTCACTTCAGACTCGCAATATGTTTTGAATAAAATTATTTTCATCTAAAAAAAAAGTATGGCCTATTCAAGAAGTCCGACGTAAAAGATCATGTATTGTTTGGTTCCATTTGTAGGAGTGCTGGTGGCACCATGGTTAGCGCTGGGCTGCCCATCCCCGTATGCAGATGGGCATGGTCCTGTCACACACAGCACTGTCCTTCAAGACAGATCTCAAAACGTCCTTTTGGCCAATAAATGTGACACCATTCATCTTGAATCTGTCATGTCCGGCACAGTAAACCACACGATTTTCTGATTCAAACTGGCCAATGCCAGTCCATTCTGGCTCACTAACACCTAGAATATCAATCTTTACACATTCCATTTCATGTTGGACAGCTTCCAAGTGTTCTAGATTCATACTTCGTACATTCCAAGTTCCACGTATTAATTAATGTTTGCAGCTGTCTCTTCTCATTTCTAGTTGAGCCCCATCCGCAAATGAATGCCCCCAAGGGCTTTACTCCATTCACATCTTTATGATCAACTCTACTTTGGGAAGCATGCCCTATGCCCAAGGGAACAATTGTTCTGAGCCCATCCTTGCAGGCACTGTGTCAAATGGTCTCATCAAGGGTCTTCCTCTTTTTCACTCCACATTACCAAGCATGATGTCCTCTTCAAGATTAATCTCTCTTGGCAACATGTTCAAAGTGCTCAAGGCAAGGTCTTGCCAACCTCACCTCTACAGAAGTATTAGGGCTGTACTTCTTCCGAGACAGATTTGTTTGTTCTTTGGACAGTCCTTTCGATATCCTTCACTAATCAGGCTCATATAATGTACCGTAGATACTCGAGTATAAGCCAAGGCTTTTTTCAGCACATTTTTATGCAGTTTTGTGGGGAAATTAGGTACCTCGGCTGATATTCGGGGTGGCTTATACTCAAGTATATACGGTAGCTTTTGTGCTGTTGTTGTTAGTGGTGAGCTTGCATGAGGAGAGACTTCTCTAGCTTTTGGAATAGTGGCTCTGATCAAACCAAGACCTGCTGCCCTTCCATTCACCCAACATCAGCTCCCCCAAATGTCCGATAGGACTCAGCCCTCGGCCCATCAAGAATTCTGACCCCTGCCCCGCCCACCCACACGCTCTTGGTAAAGTCAGCATGGGCCCGACCCCCAAGGCAGACTCATCAGGTTGTTGTAC
>NW_022111359.1:7198234-7199621 GCF_000313985.2 Echinops telfairi | reverse complement strand
ACCACGGAGGGACTTCCATCGCCTCCACTCAGAGCTCAGTCTCCTTGGAAAGAAAAAGGAGAGGCTTCGCACTGACAAATGGTAGGGAAATGGAAAGGAACAGACGCCAGTCGGCCCTATCTGTAGGCATGTGCACACCAGGATCAAGGGTGTCGGACGGGGCTTCTGATCCCAGGTGAGGTCTGCCTGTTCACTTCCCCAACCCATATCCTTAATCCAGACAGCAGGGTCTCTAATTGAACAAACTTCTAGAGTGAAAAACACATCAGAGGGTTGGGATGAAGACAGGTGTTGCTTGGTCCATGTCTCAAGACCAGAAAGATAAGTTCATTTTAGACGCATTGAACTTGTATTGACCTCAGCTGCTTTAATTTGGCATGCCACGACAGTTAGGAGCAAGGATATACAGAAGTGTTGCCATGGTATCTATGTTTCTGAAGAAGAAGCAGTTCAACA
Organism: Echinops telfairi; assembly: GCF_000313985.2. Taxonomy (NCBI): domain Eukaryota; kingdom Metazoa; phylum Chordata; class Mammalia; order Afrosoricida; family Tenrecidae; genus Echinops; species Echinops telfairi. The sequence goes on along the minus strand of NW_022111359.1, from coordinate 7,199,165 downwards.
GGTGGGAGTAAGATCTAAGAGGTGTCCAGATACAGCTCAGATGATTCCTTAGATCTGTCTGTGATATGTTGGTGCAATTAAGTTTATCTAATGGGGGGAAAAGTACAGTCTCTGAAACCAGCAGGGGCAGTTCTACCCCATCCCGCAGATTCGCTAGGCAAGGAGTCGGTGTGGGCTGGAGGGCAGTGAGAGAGAGGGAGGGAGATGTTGACAGCATATGTTCTGCCAAAAAAAAAAAACGACTATTGTGTCTTGTTGAGGGTCTTCCCTGGTGAAAGTTAATCTTCTAAAGCCAGGTGTGATTGGATTGCATTCATAGGAAATGTCCAAAATAGGAAAATCCAGATAATGGGGTGGTCTTCTATGCATTAGTTCACCGGAAGCTGTAAATTGCCCACGTGTTCTTCAAGGGGTGATGGACCAACAAGCCGTGTGGTGGTGAAATGAGGGTACAGGTGGCTCAGGGGTAGAATGCTTGCAGCCAGCCTCCAGGTCTTGGGGAGGCTGTGAGTTGCTGGGATGCTGACCAGGTTTCAGCAGAGTTTCCAGACGAAAGTGGATAAGAAGAAAGGTCTGGTCACCTGTTTCCCAAAATCAGCCAGTTAAAACCCTATTCGTCGCAAGGGTCCAATGCACAACCCACCAAGGGGCTGTGGTAGGGTTAGGCTGTATTTTATATCATCTAAGCATGCAGTCACCATGAGTCAAGGTTCGACTCCACTGACAACCATTCAACATTGCAATGGACAGCGAGCCGGCACACCAAGATGAGATAAAGTGAGGAGGGGGGCGGTTGGAGAGAGAAAGAAAGAGCAAAGGAGAGAGGAAGGGAGAAAGAGAGAAAGAAAAGAAAGAAGAAAATGGGAGAAGATACCATTGTCAACAGAGAAAATTTACAAGAACATACAGAAAAGTTGGTAGAATGAAAAAT
>NW_022111359.1:7190770-7196586 GCF_000313985.2 Echinops telfairi | reverse complement strand
AATGTACAAACGTGCTTGGCACAATGGATGGATGGATGGATTGTGATAAGAGTTGTACGAGCCCCCAATACAATGACTTTAAAAAGGACAAAATAAATAAAAAGAAGCGCCTGGCCCGAGGGTTGCAGGAAGGCTCATTAAACAGCCTGCCTATGCAGTTGACCCCATCTCCTGCTGACAGTAAGTAAGAAGGACCCGAAGCACTCGCGGAGGATGATCAGAGACCGGAGTCTTCGGCACAGATTACACCTCAACATAAAGAACACCGAAATCTCACCGGATTCACAATAAAACGTTACAGCAAGATGACTGACCTCCTCACGACTGGACCAGTCCGCTACAACAGCACGATACACAGAGAAGATTGAAGTCGTCGAGGATTTCCTTCGACTTGGACCCACCATCAATGCCCCCGGGAGCAGCAGTCAAGAAATCAAAGGATGCGCGGTTGCCTTGGGCGAATCTGCTGCAGAAGACTTCCGGACAACGTGCAAAGCAAATATGTCCCCGGAAGGTGAAGGCGCACCTGAGCCCAGCCGTGGTGTTGTCTGTCGGTCTTCAAGCGTTCTCTCGGGGGCTCTCAGAGCTCTTATCACAACCCATACATCCATTGTGTCAAGCACCTTTGTACATATGTTGCCATCATCCTTTTGAAAACATTTTCTTTCTACTTGAGCCCTTGGTATCAGTTCATTTTTCCCCTCTCCCCCCACCCTCCCACCCTCATAAACAGCTGTCTCGGTTACTAAGTGGATACCCAGATGTACCAGCCTCACTACAAAGACGGTGTTAACAAGATCTGTGAGCTCCTTCAGGGGCTGGTCCAACTGGCTGGGAAATGATTGAGTCAGAAAAGTTGGGGGACAGAAAGTGGGGAGGGAAGGAGGCTTGAAACACAAATGTGTACAGTGTGTTACTGTGGAGTTTTGCATGACCATCATTCTGTGTTCATTCTGTTACACTCCAGCCAGAAAGGAATATATTTGATGAAACACGAGGACTTTGTTCAATTTGAACCTCCTCTATCCCACCCCTTTTTCTCTTCTTTATTTCTTTTCTCCCCGCCCCTCCTCCCAACGCCCCCCCCCCCAAATGGCTTAGAAGAAAGTTGTTCTTGTCGGTTCCTGTGGTTTCCAAGGAGTTCTGGCTTCAGAATTGCCATGGGGTGAGCTGCTAACCATGAGGATAGGAGCTCCAAACCCATCAACCAATCCTCCTGAGAAGACAGCGCCTGTACCCCAGTCAGGAGTGACCGTCTCGGAAACCCGCAGAGGCAGCTCTACGCTCCCCGTTAGGGTCACTGTGAGTTGGCATGGACTCAATGGCAGTGAGTTTGGTTTCATCTGCTCGGTTCCAACCCTTCAAGATGCTCATGCTCGACAGTACCTGATCACCGCATCAACCCCTCTGCAAGACAGATGGGGTGGGTGGTGGTAAGCACAGTTCGTTAAGGCCTCAAGATAAAGTCCTGATTTTAAAAAGTAAATGCTCTTTAGTTTAAATACATACATACATACATAAACCTGGAATAGCTACCAAGTCTCTTAAAAACAAGTGTGAGTCTTCGATGGAGAAAGTTATTAAATGCATGGAAGCCTGCGAGGGGAAAATGGAGCAAACTAGGTATCAGTTCTCGACTAGGAAAAGTCAACACTACAAAAAAAAATTAAACTCTCTCCATAATCGATTTTTGTCACCTTGACTGAGCCCAAGACATCCCCCACCCCACCCCTGTAGTTCGGCCATTGAGGCCTCTCCCATGATGTGACTTAACATGATGTAATCAACTCCAGGATGGGATCTCTTGTGAGCAGCCAAGTGTTGTGGGAAGATCAGGGTGGAGAGCAATCCCCTTATGCCTGATGATGTCTCCTTGGCGGGGCAGAGGGGAGACTACTTCATATAGATAAGTGGACGCTGTGGAGCAGTGGTTCTCAACCCTTTGGGGTTCGAAGGACCCTTTCACAAGGGTGGCCTAAGACCATTGGAAAACAGATATTTCTGGTGGTCTTAGGAACCGAGACACCGTGCCTCCGTCTCCAGCCAGGTCCGCCCACATGCAGATACACCCACATACAGCTACCCGAGGTGAAGTCTGTCACCCATGCTGCACCATGGTTCAAGACAACATTTCATTGATTTGTCATTAGAAATCAATAAAAATTTAAAAAAGAAATAAATACTTCACAATATAGAATTACATATTGTTTTGTGATTCATCGCTGTGCTTTAATTACGTTCTATTTGTAACAATGAAAATACATCCTGCCTATCAGATATTTATAGGACGGTTCATCACAGTAGCAAAATGACAGTTAGGAAGTAGCAACGAACATCATGTGATGGTTGGGGGTCCCCACCACATGAGGCACTGTCTGAAAGGGTCGCGGCAGGAGGAAGGTGGAGAACCACGCTGTAGAGCCTTTGCACCTCTTGCTGGTCTGGATCCTGCACCTGGCTCGCTGACTTCCGGTTTTTGAGATTGAGTCTATTGTGGGCGTATTGCCTGCCGACCCTGGAAGTCATCGGAGCCAACCATCTGATCTGCTGACCTGGGATTCCTCCTCTTCTGCACTCCTGGTTCCTGGTCCGTCGGCCCCAACAACTATTCAAGTCAGGAAATGTGTCCAGCTTCACATCTGGCCAGGATTATTGAACTTAGCCACTTCTTGTGGGGGCCGTGGGGGCCACTGTCCTGAGATAACGTTCATATCTGTGCACATATGTAACAACCACTGGCGTTGCTTCTCGAGGGACCCCAGCCTCACACCCTCTCCAAACTTGATGGATGGATTCCGTGCAAGCGGTTTCCTGTGGAGCTTGACCCACACCGATCCTGAAACGTGTGTGGAGAAGCACAAGGCCTCGGCGTTCACCAGGACAGCAGGAAGACTAAGCAGAAGATGTGCTTGACCAGAGGGTGCACTTCGTTGGGACTCTGTAGTAATGAAGACTGTGGTTGGAGCAGCGCAGAGCGCTGGCGAAACAACGGTTAACCGCCGGGCTGCTAATAGAAAGGGCTGCGAATTCACCGGTGACTCCTCGTGAGAAAGAGATGGCACTCTGCTTCCACCAAGGTTACAGACCAGAAAACCCTCAGGGGCAGCTCGACTGTGTCCTATCGAGTCGCTACGAGTTCCAACTGACTAGAGAGCGATGGGGTTGGAGGGGAGGGAGGGGGGATTAGTGGCCAGATCGAGGAGGGCCCCCAACGGTCCCTGGCCCCCCCAACCCGCTCCATCTGTGTGTTGACAACCTCCCACGTTGAACCAAAACTGGACCCGTGTGACAAAAAGACATTGTGTGCAACAGAAAGTGATTTTCCTTTATGTTCGCTTAAGTGCCTGCGGGTCGAGGTGCTGGGGTGGCACAGCCTGGTGAGGTGCTCGACGCCCCTTAGTGCTCGACTCCCAACCAAAAGTGCGTTGCTTCCAACTCGCCCGGAGATGCCTAGGAAGAAAAGCCTGACAATCCGCTTCCCAGAGGACACGACCTTGAAACCCCATGAAGCAGATCTCCTGTGCATTCGGGTCATTCCAAATCACCGTCAACTACGGGGCCACGAACAACAACCTCTGCAGAAGCAGATCTCCAGGTGTCACGTCTGCGTCTCTTCTGCTGGGTCCAAACCACCGGCCTAAATCAGATAGGCGGAAACCGTCCGTGCCGCAGGAATGAACGAGCAAATGAGTGCCCATTTGACAGAAGGGTTAACTGAGCCTCAGAAAGGAGCCGGCTCCAAGCCACACAGGTAGAAGTGGAGAGCCCACACCCTTTACTAAAAAGCCACTCCAGGCTGGCTCTGGCCGCAATAGGAGGTGGCCTAATGGGGGGGCTAAGCAGATGACAGTCACCCCTTGTCCCCATCTCCCACTCTCTGGAGCCATCAACCCCAGCAGCCTTTGCCTGTCCTGGGCTGATTCCAGGCCGGTTGCCAGGGACAACAAACAGATGGCCTTGTTTGGCCAGAGGGAGGAAGTTCCGGGCAGACCTCAGAGAGATCAGCTGAACCTTAAGAAGGTTCCCCCACCCCACCCCAACCCCCACCCTCCATTCTCCGCCCCCCAGTCATGTGACACATCAAAGATGGGGGTTGGGGGGAAATGACTCATCACCCCCTCAAGCCTGAGGTAGAACTGGCTAACCAAAGGGCCTCCCAGACACATCAAGAGTGACTGAAGTGAGACTACCGGAAGAACTTCCAGATGGCCCTAAGCAGGAGAGAAGGTGGAAAATGGCCTGAGGATGACATAGGAGAGTCTTTCCTCGCTGTTTGGGGGTCACCCCTCTCAACACCCCACCAACACCATCCTCCAGGATCCCCAAGAGTCACAGGACTGGGCAAGCCTCGTGCTCCTACGCAAATAAGCAGCCGGTGGAGGGGGGATGGTGGGGGCACAGTGGTTAGCTCTGCAGCTTGCTCTTCCCCCCTCCCTGCAACACCAGACACAAAGAGAACCACACAGGCCGGCTCAGCTCACTTCCACACCCGCCTCCAGGGGCCCAGCATGAGAGGCAGAGGCCCAGGTTCCGGGCTGGGGGTGGGGAGCAGGAGAGGGGGACCCAGAGCTCTGTGCAGCTGCCACCACCAGCTCCCCTGCCCCAACCGCAGCCCCAGGGAGCATGCCGGAAACAGGAAATGCCTGTTGCCAGGGCTTGGTGTGGGGGAGACAGAGAAAACGGGGCCCTATGGCCTCAGCCCCTTATTCCTGGAGCCTCGGGCTCTCTGGGGAACCCACACACTGCCCAGAGTGGATGAGCAGGCTGTACACCCTGTATTAGAGCTTAAATTCTGAGCACCCTGGTTTGCAGAAGGCTATGGGTGGTGGTGACAGCCCCAAATCCATTTGAGGAGCTTCCATGCATGTTGGGCTTCCACCGAATTCTTCCTGGTCGTTAACCAAAGATGTGGATCATCTCACACTTAGACAGCCTGGTAGAGCCCCACCTCTCCGACTCCCACTCCCCCACTCCCCTTCTTCAGCCAGCCCTGGGAGGGGCAGTCTGTCTTAGGGACTTGCCTGCGCATGTCCTTAATGGAGGTCACCATACTGCAGACAGTACAGGGGGGTGCAAGGTCATGAGTCACACCCTCTCAGTCTCTCCCTACCTCCCTGGGTCGGAAAGCCTGGACGGATCTCATAAGGCCCTCTTATCTAACCTAATGTTCGTGTCTCAGCCTAAATCCTATTCCTGCTCCTGTAGCCCCCCTGTCACTGTGATGTACTTCCACCGATGGTGAGCTTGTGACAACTCCCTTGGTCCCATGCCCAATTAATCGGGCATCCCGGTGGGACTCCTCAGACTCCATCTTGACCTCTTGCCCATGGCCTGCCTAGTCTGGATGATGTGCCTGTCTGTGTCTTTGTGGTGTCTCTGTGTGTTGTTTCAGTTCTCCATTAGGTTCAAGTTGGAGATTGGGCACTCCTTTGTAGCCCAAAACAACTCTTAGAATCTCCAATCCCTCAGCCTGGCCTTTGAGCCTGACCTTGTCAGCCTCTCCCCTCTCCTGCCTCACCTCCTTACCAGCTGACATCCAACTTCACAGCAATCACCACACCTGGACTGCCACTCCCAGCCGAAGGACCCTGGGAGGTGGCTTCACTGTCCAGTGCCTCCGCATGCTCAGCTGCAGGTTGGGAATGGAAATCCCAAATGTGGTGTATGTGTACTCAGGAGTATTACTCTACAAGAAGAGGAAATGAAGGAGCCCCTGGTGACATAGCGGCCCTAACCACAAGATCAGTAGTTCAAACCCACCAGTTGCTTCTCAGGGGAAAGGCAGGACTTTCTACTCCCATCAAGAATTATGGTCT
>NW_022111359.1:7187714-7189220 GCF_000313985.2 Echinops telfairi | reverse complement strand
GTGGTGGTGGTGGAGTCTGTTCCAACTCATAGAAACCTTGTGTACAACACATGGAAACACAGCCCCGTCCCGTGTTCTCCTCAGGAGTGTTTGATGTGAGACCATTGCTGCAGCCATTGTGCCCATCCATCTCCTGGAAGGTTTTCCCCTTTTCCGCGGCCCCTCCACTTAACCCAGCACAGTGTCTCTTTTCCAGGGGCTGGTCTGACAACATGCCCAAAATAGGTGAGACCAAGTCTCACCATCCTTGCCTCCAAGGAGCATTCTGGCTGTACTACTTCCAAGACAGATTTGTTTGTTCTTTGGCCAGTCCATAGACACTTTCAATAGTCTTCTCCAGCACCAGCATTCAAGTGCATCAATTTTTTTCTCCAGGCTTCCTTATCCAATGTCAAGCTCTCAAATGCCTCTGGGCTGGTTGTGCAGCGGCACATTGACAGGGAGCTGCCAGAACTTCAGGCTGGGTTCAGAAGACTATCACCGTTGATGTCACAGGGCTCTTGGCTCAAAGCATAAAAGACCAGAAAGATGTTTAGTTTGTGTTTCATTGACTGTGCAAAGGCATTCGACTGCGTGGGCCATCATAAACTGTGGTCCACTTGAGAAGAATGGGAATTCCATAAGGAGTCCCAATGGCTTAGTGGGTTATGTGTTTGACTGGAGCCACAAGGTCAGCGGTTTGAGCCCACCAGATTCCCTGTAAGAGACCAATGAGACGTTCTGTTCCCCTAAAGATTTCCAGCTTTAGAAATCACAAGAATGGGAATTCCAGAACACTTCATTGTGCTCATGGGGAACTTGTCCACGGATCAAGAGGCAGGTGTGGGAACAGAACAAGGGACTCCTGCATGGTTGGAAATCAGGAAAGATGTGAGGATTGTGTCTTCCCACCATACTTTTCAATCTGTGTGCCGAGCAAATCGTCAGAGAAGATGGCCGCCATGAAGAAGAGTGTGACATGAGCGTTGGAGGAAGGCCTGTTAACAACCTGCAATATGCAGACGACACAACCTCGCTTGCTGAAAGTGAAGAGGAATTGAGGCACTCGCTGATGAAGATGAAGGATTGTAGTCTTCGGTATGAATTACAACTTAATGTAAAGAAGACCCAAATCCGCACAACTGGACCGACAGGTCACATCATGCTCAGTGGAGAAAAGCTTGAAGTGATCACGGATTTAATCTGACTTGGATCCACAATCAATGCCCATGGAAGCAGCAGTCAAGAGATCCAAAGACGTATTGCATTGTGTAAATCTGCTGCACACGACCGGTCTAGAATGTCGCAGCACAAGGATGTTACGAAGGTGCAACTGACCCAAGCCACGGTGTGCTCCATTGCATCGTACGCATGTGAAAGGCGGACATTGAACCAGGAAGACCAGAGAAGAATCCATGCGTTTGAATTGTGGTGCTGGAGAAGAATATTGAAAGTACCAAGGACTGCTAAAAGGACAAAAAGATCTATGTTGGAAGAAGTCAGGCCAGAGTGCTCCTTAGAGGCAAG
>NW_022111359.1:7180783-7186880 GCF_000313985.2 Echinops telfairi | reverse complement strand
CACTCACACCACTGGTCCTGAAGGGATCATCCGCCCTGGATTCCCTGTGTTTCCAGTTCCTATCTGTACCAGTGTACATCCTCTGGTAGAATTCCTATCATGATAGTGGGAGCGGGACAAGAGTTCTTATGTTTGAGCTCTTTGTCACAGCCACGGTGACCCTCTGTCTTGTGAGGACCTTCCTCTTTGTCGCTGCCCCTCTGCTTTACCAAGCATGATGTCCTTCTCCAGGGACTGGTCTCCCTGATAGTGGGCTATGAATAAAACCTGGCTGAAAGGAGGAATAGGAATTCTGGGCAGATATTCTCAGATATGACAACTTAAAATCGAACTCAAACCAGCTCCCTCCCACCGAGGCAATGCTGACTCCTAGGAATCCTCTAGGACAGGGTAGAAATTCCCCTGTGGGTTTCCAAGACTGACTCTTACAGAAGTAGAAAGGGCTGTGATCTCCTGAGGTGTGGCTGGTGGTTTGGAACTGCTGACCTTGAAGTTACACTAGGCCACCAGGGTACCTGGAGGTCAACTCATTGCCATGAGACAGGCATCCTGACAAGGCCACCTGAGTTAAAGTAAAATGGCGTGGCCCATCGTGTTTGCAAATGGCTGCTTTTTCAGAAATGGACAGGTAGGTCTTTCTTTGAGGTGCCTCTGGTTGGACTCAAACCATCACCCTTCCGGTTAGTAGCTGAGCACATTGACTACGTGGACCACCCAAGCACTCCTTTGTCCCCTTATCAATCTCCTTGTCCTTCAGCTGACTGCCCTCCGGAAAGTCTCCCACACCCTTCTGGTCTCTAGCTTAACCTGTAGCATTGATTGCAATGCACCAACACTGGGTTTAAGGAGCCTTGGTGGTGCTGTGGGTTAAGTGTTGGGCTGCAACAACCCCCAACTATTTATTTTGGTGCCCCACTCACCACCCAACACCAGGTGACTTGCTTATTGTCCATAGTAGGTTGAGTGGTGGCCCCTCACAGCGCATCCACATCAAACCCACAAGCCCTATCAATGTTTCTTTATTTAGAACAGGGTAGAATTATCAGCCCTGGTGGCAAAATGGTTAAGCATTCAGCAGCTCCATAAAGTTGTTCTATAAACAAACAACAAGTGATTCTGAAGCTCAGGTGAACTTTAAGGAACACACAGTCAACCTTAATGGTGGGGAAATAATATGAGTGGAGAGACAAGGAAGCATGACAGTGTGAGGTGTGAAACCATCATCAAAAGGCTGGACATGTAGAAATGATTGAATGGCTGTGCATTCTGGCATGGATCCATTTTCATCAAAGATAAAGTCACAAAAGACCTCACCAAGACTCCCTGAAGGTGGTGCAGCCCTGACGACACCTGGATTTTGGGCTTTGGGTTCCCTCAAAGAAGGAGCCCTGGTGGTACAGTGGGTTAAGCTGTGGTCTGCTATCTGCTGTGTCCAAGGTTCAAACCCACCAGCTGTTCCTCAGAAGGAAGACCAGGCTATCTATTCCTATAAAGAAACCTGAGGGAGCAGTGCTACTCTGACCTGTAGAGTCTGAATCAACTCAACAGCAGTGGGCTGGGGGGATGGCTCCCTCCAGAACTGCGAGATAATAAGCATCTATAGTTTGAAGTTACCAAGTATTTCTATACAACAGCCCCAGACACCTGACACCCAGACACCGCCAGTATCTCCTGCCAGGAACTTCTTTTAAAGGGACCCCAGCAACCAGCCCAGGGGCCTGTCACTGATGGTAAAAGGAATCAATATTCTGACTCGGAAACTCACAGGGACCATTCTACCCCATCTTGTAGGGTCACCATGAGCCAGAATCGACTCAATGGCAGTGAGTTTGGCTTTGAGTTTATTCTGACTTGTGGAGACACTCAACCTCTCCCTCCATGTCTCCAGCCAGTAATTGTCCAGCGCTCTTTGGATCCCACCCCTCCCAGGTCCTGTCTCTGCTGAGGCAGGAAATTCACACTTGCTCTAGCAGAGATTCTCACCCACCGTCATTCTGCACCACCACCTTTGCCTGTGTCTGGGAGGCGTGGCACACTACCTGTGTGGAGTGGGTGGAGGGATGAAGTTCAACACCCTAGATTGATAGGATGGCCCCACCACAATGAATGACCAGCCATCTACGGTGCTGAGGGATGAAATCCTAGCCTAAGTTTACTACCTCATGCCTCTGCCCCTCAGGAGCCACGGTGACAAAACGCTTACACATTGGATTGCTTGAAACCACCAGCAGCCCTGTGCAGAAAAGACGGGGCTTTCTACTCCCCTAAAGAGCTACAGCCTTGGAAACCCACCGGGGCAGTCCTGCCCTGTCCTATAGGGTCACTATGAGCCGGCATCGACTGGATGGCTGCGCATGGTAGTGTAGCCCCTGCCCCCTCGGTCAGTCAGCCCATCCTACTATGGTGGCACATACGTGGCTGAGATGCTGGAAACTCTACCACAGCAGTTCAATCAAGCCAGGCAATGGTTCGGGGTGACAGTTGGCTTTGGCACGGGACACTGTGAGAGGCCCATGGGATCGGACCTGCCACATATCCAAACCCATGCACCATCATCATTTTAATGGATCCTCCAGATGAAGACCGACTAGGAAGAAAGGTTTCCAAAGGTCTGCAGAAGGATTTCAAGGAATTTGGAAGAGAGCTGCTTGGCCCACTGACTGGAAGAGATCCGCATGTGTGCCCATTCCAAAGAAAGGGACCCAGTAGAACGCTCAGACTATAGTACGATATCATTCATATCACATGCAAGTAAAATGTTGCTGAAGATCATGCAACAATGGTGGCAGCAGGACATTGGCAGGGACCTGGCAGAGGCTCAGGCTGGATTCAGAAGAGGACGTGGAACAAGGGACATCCTGGATGATGTCAGATGGCTTAAAGCAGAGAAGACCAGAAAGATGTTGTGTTCGTCTAGGCACAGTAGAGAAACAAATCCACGGACACACATCTGTGTATAAGAAAGAGCTTTATATACAAGAGGAATTGAACATTGAGAAAACATCCTAACCCAGTCCAGTCCAAGGCCTTAAGTCCAATATTAGCCCATATGTCCGATACCAATCTATAAAGTCCTCTTCAGACTCATGAAACTCATGCAATGAAGCCAAATGCAGGATAATCACAAGTGGGTAGAAAGTCTTTGGGTCCAGTGGCATTGTAAGCATCTCAGCGCTGGCAGGGGTCTCTCTGTGGCTTCTCTGGCTTCAGAGGTCTGGTTGCGTCCACGTGGTTTCTCTTCTGCAATGTCTCCCAGGGAGTCACAGAAAGAGAGGTGTCTTCCGCTTTCGAGGAGGAAGTACCAGATTTCCCAGAATTCTCAGGAGAAGGCCATGCCCACAGAAGTCTCATTGGCTATCTCCAGATTGACAGCCTAGATGCCACCCCTACACTCTTAATCCTTAAATTGACACCAGATTAGGTGACTACCGCAGATGTTTCCTTGTGTCTCATTAACTATGCAATTAACCCTAGCAAACTGTGGAGAACCTGGAGAAGAATGGGAAGTCCAGAGGCCTTCGTTGTGCTCCTGTGGAACTTGTGCATGGATCAGGAGGCCATTATCCAAACAGAACAAGGGAATGCTGCGTGGTCTAAAACCAGGAAAGGCTTGCGTCCGAGTAGTATCCTCTCACCCACTTATTAAATCTATATGCTAAGCAACTCACCAGAGAAGCTGCGTTGTATGAAGAAGAATATGGTATGAGGATTGAAGAAAGGGTTGCTAACAACCTGCGGTATACAGATGGCATGACCTTCTGGCTTGAAAGTGAGGAGGACTTGAAGCACTTGCTGGTGAAGACTGAGGATCACAGCCTTCAGGACGGATGACAATTCAATGTAAGGAAGACCCAAACCCTCACCACGGGGCCAGTGGGTGCCATCAAGATCGATGGAGACAAGATTGAGGTGGTCAAATGTGGGGAACAGAAGGATTTCTCTTCAGTTGTCTCCCCAAAATATATGCCAGACTTAGCTTGAGAATAATTGTTCACTAGGCAGCGAAAGTAGGTCAGAGGTTATTCTCCCTAACATCAACCATCAAGAATGGATTGGGAGTCATTCTCACTGAGAGGTATCACCTGTCTAGACCAAGCAGACACCACTGCTTATCCCACAACATATAGGGCCCATTCCTTTCTGTTATTGTTCCCTTGAAGCAGTGCCCAAAGGCAAGCCCAGGACCACTCTAAGATGACTAGGTCATCCCCCTCCTATTACTTGTATTGCCTATGTTACATCCCCTCTCTATCTGCTATCAGGGGGCTTGCATGCCTCCCAGGATAGTAATTGCCTGCTTTATTGTATGAGACACCAGAATGATCAAACCTGTTCAAGGATGAATTGTATTGCCCCTCTCTGTGATGCCTGATGCTGTGATGTATCCCCCTAAAGTAATATGTTGCATGGTTAGCAATAAATAAGGAGGCTCCCTGGTTCTCGGGAGGGTGGCTGGCAGAGGGCGGCTGAGGAAAGAGGGCTGCTCCCGTGAGGGCTGCTCCTATGAGGGTGTGGACAAGAGGGCAGCTCCCGCGAGGGAGGCGGCTCCTGCTCTGGCAGCCGGGTTCCCCCCACGAGGACCACCAAGCGGGGCGGAGGTGAGCAATGCTACCATGTAATATGTCTGAATGTATGAATGTATTATTGTAATATCTCTCATGCTCTTGATGACTTCAATATAATACTTATATATCTCAACCGTACAATTGTACTTACTGAATTAGTAGAGAGTACTAGCGTTGGGGGCTGGTCCCCTACCTCCCCTCTTTGTCACTTTTAATTTAATACTACAGTCAAGGATGTCATCTTGCTTGGCTCCAGCAAGCCATGGAAGCAGCAGTCTAGAACTTGCACTGGGTCAATCTGCTGCACAAGACCTCTTTAAAGGGTTGAAAAGCAAGGTGGTCACTTTGAGGACTAAGGTGCGCCTGACCCAAGCCTGGGTATTTTCAGTCACCTCCTATGCATGTGACAGTTGGATGATAAATAAAGACCACAGAAGAATTGATGCGTTGAAATTATGATGTTGATGAAGGAAATTGAAAGTCCCTTGAACTGTAGAGCCCTGGTGGCACAGTGCTTATGAGTTGGGCTGCTAACTGCAAGGTCAGCAGTTGGAAACCACCAGCCATTCCTTGGGAGAAAGACGGAACCTTCTACTCCAGTAACGAGTTCTAGTCTCAGAAACTCTCAGACACAACTGCAGCCTGTCCTACAGAGTGACTGTGAGTCAGAACAGACTCAATGGCGGTGAAAAAGAAAAGGATAAGAAAACATGAGCTGTCAGAAGAACAAACAAATCTGGGAAGAAATACACCCGGAATATTCTGCTCCTTAGAAGAGGGGATGGTGAGACTTCATATCAAGGAGTTCAGACATGTTGTCAGGAAAGACTGGTCCCTGGAAAGGATATTAGGCTTGAGCAAATTAGAAGGGTCAGCCGAAAAGAGTGTCAAAGACCATTCAGGGCATGGATCGATTGTCAAAATGGAGCCCAACAATGGGCCCAACACAGCAAGATTGTGTGGATGGTGCCAGACCAGGAAGTGTTTCCTCGTGTTGTGCATAGGGTCACTGAGAGTCAGAACTGACTTGACAACCCTAGCAACAACAACAACAGCCATAGGACATAACCATCCGGATCCTAAGGTGCATGCCAAATGGGTAATAACCGCAAGATCAGCAGCTCGAAGCTGCATGAAAAAGATGAAGCTTTCTGGTCCCAGAAAGAGTGACAGTCTCAGAAATCCAAGGGGCGGTTCCGCCCTGCCCTATAGGATCGCTATGAGTTGGCATCCACTCAATGGCAGTGAGTGGGGGGTGGGGGTGAGACCCAGATGGGGAGAGAGAGTGGGAATGTTGACACACCCTGACAAATACAACCAGTTGTTGAACCGAAGGTACATGCAGAAACTGATGAATAAGTACACATTCTACTGTGCTTGCTTTCGCCAGATTAAAATAGGATTTTTTAAATGAATGCAAGTAAATAAATAATAAAATGAATGCAGGCAATCGATATCTAACCAGTCACCAACCACCACTACCCATTGAGCAAAAATGAAAATGAAAAATAAAGTAAAACCTCACTGCCATC
>NW_022111359.1:7175355-7179256 GCF_000313985.2 Echinops telfairi | reverse complement strand
AAATGTCCCACGTGGGTTTCCAAGACTGTCGCTCTTGACTGAAGTAGGTAGCCTCCTCTTTCTCCCTTAGAGAAGCTGGTGGCTTTGAACTGCTGACTTTGTGACTAGCAGCACAACACGTAGCCCACAGGCAACCAGGGCTCCACCTGCTATAAGTCAGGCCAACTACCCATCCGTCAGTGTGTCGACCGGGGCAGTTTTCCTGTTGCTGTGACGCTGGGAGCTAGAAAGTCGGAAAACTGAAATCCAAAGCAGAAAGACGGTGAACGAGGAAGACTCTGGGCAAAATGAATGGACACAGAGGCTGCAGCCATGGGCGGATGGCACAGGATGGGGCGAGCTTTTGTCCTGTTGCACACAGGACCGCTATGAGTTGGGGTCCTTTGGAAGTACCTAACAACAGCAGCCACGCCACCGGTGTGCCCAGTACTTGGAGGGCCACTCCTCATGGCCAGACTTCAGCAGAGCTTCCAGAGTAAGACCGATTCGGAGAGAATGTCTGGCTACCCACTTCCAAAAATTCCCCAGTGAGAATGCTACGAAGCACAGCCGCGCGTGGTCCAGCTGGCCTGCCTCAGGCACATCCTCAGGAGCAATCAGGAGCTGGAGGGGAGCATTGAGTTGGGTAAAGGAGAGGGCCTGAGGATGAGGGTGAAGGACTCCTGGAGGAGAGGCGTTGGCCTCGCAGCCAATGTGGTGGACTTGAGCAAGCCTGTGAACGTGCGGATGGCACGGGTCCTGACAGTGTTTCCTTCCGCAGCACACAAGGCTGCCGTGAGTCAGAGCCGACTCAACATCTAACCACAATGCCGCCAGACACTGGGCACTGAGCAGGCAGGGTCCCCTGCCTGGACATGCCACTGGGGGGGGGGGGGAGTGGTGTCTAATAAGCAAATCAGTCAAGTCTGTCTTGGTCCAGCGAGCGGTAAGACCTTGGGGGGAGTATAGGGAGGAAGTAAGGAGAGGAAGGGGAAGTGTGGGTTTATGATGTCAGGCAAGGAAACTAGGGAAGATCTTGGGGGAGGGAGCACTAGAACGGGTCAGGATTGCACAACTCATTTCAAAGGCAATTTAGCCATTGGGGGGGAGGTGTTCTAAAATTGATGTGGTAATGATTGTATAAAATTCTCCTTGATAACATTGAACTATTGAATTGTATGATATGTAAATAATGTGCCAATAAAACTGTTGGGGGGGGGACAGGGAAGGTCTTCCTGCTGAGAAGCCTAAAGGAGCACTAGAGAACAATCGGCGTGTCAGCTGAGGTGCCAGCAACCTGTGGAGAACAGACAGCGAGTGCAAAGGCCCTGTGGCAGGACCGAATCTGGTGGGTTCTCAGAACAATGAGGAAGCCATCGTGACTGAAGCAGAATGCCTGCGGGGAGAGAGGCGGGCAGGGGTCAGGTGCATGGGTCCTTGTGTACCCCAAGGAGAGATGGGCCTTTGGCCCCCGGCCCCCACCCATAAGGAGACTGGAGCCACGGAAGGGCTTTCAGCAGGGTAGGCATGAGGCGTCCCAGAATCCTCTGTGAATATCCTGAAGAGTGAAGAATCCTGGCACTCACCTCCGAGAGGGAGGTCAGTGGGCAGAATGGACAGCAAACCTCTAAGGGACAACTATGTGTCTCTCCCCACACAGAGGGAAAAAGCTTGATGAGAATCGAAGACACAGTCCAACGGTGGACTCGAACACCAGTCTCCACAGCCCTGAGACCGGAAGATATATATGGAGATGGAATGGAGAGGAGGGTCAAATATTGACCCTCCCTGGCTTCCATCCCTATCATCCCTTGCTCCTTAGTGGTGCTGGTGAAGAATATTAAAAGTACCAAGGTCTGCTAAAAGGACAAATAAATCTATCTTGGACAAAGTAAGGCCATCGTGCTTGTAGCAGTTACATACGCTCCTGTTAACTTGCGAAGGGGTGGAGTCTAGCCTATCAAGCATGTCGCAGCTTGATGACCTCATTTGATGGCACGAGGAATATAAATAGCTCACTGGAGGCCAGACGCATTCTCTCACTGTGAGACGTTCCTGTTGATAAGACATAAAGAGCGACCCTAGAGCCCTAGAGTTGGAGGAGCCACGTGGAGACCCCTGCCAGCGCTGAAATGCTTCCACTGCCACTGAATCCACAAGACTTTCTACCCACTGGCCTGTGATCATCCTGCATTCTGTGTCATTGCATGTGTTGTGTGAGTCTGAAGAGGATTCTACACTGGTATCAGACTTATGGTGTGGGCTAATATCAGACTTATGGACTTGATCTGGACTGGGCTGGGATGTTTTCTCAATACACAATTGCTCTTTTATATAAAACTCATTCTGATACACATACAAGTCTCACTGGATTTGTTACTGTAGTCTACCCAGACTAACACAGTGCTCCTTGGAGGCAAGCATGGTGAGGCTTCATCTTACATACGTTAGACTTGTGAGGGGAGACCAGTCCCTGGAGAAGGACATCATGCTTGGTAAAGTGAAGGGGCAGGGAAAAGAGGAAGGCCCTCCAGGAGTCAGGTGGACACAGTGGCTGCAACCATGGGCTCAGGCACAGGAGCAACTGCGAGGATGATGCAGGACCAGTCACATTTTGTTCTGTTGGGCGTAGGGCCACTGAGGATTGGAGCCAGCTCGATGGCACTTAATAATTACAACTTCAGTGGACATGATGACGTGTGGTCATCCGGGAAACCGCAACCCACTTAGCAAGATTTGGTTGAACCCAGACCTTGGCCAAGGTCATCCTCGTGGCACTCTGGTTTTCTTCTGAGCAAGACCTCTCCAGATTTGCATACAGGAAGCCAACTGGGAGTCCTCCTGGGTGATGAAGACAGTTCGTGCACTCCGCCATCACCAAAGGATTAGCGGTTCAAATCCACTCAGAGGTACCTCCAAAGAAAGGCCTGGCGACCTACTACTCAAAAAAATCAGCCATTAAAAGCACAGTTCTACTCTGACACACCTTAGGGCCACCAGGAATTGGGGTCAACTCAGTGGCCACTGGTTTGGAGCTTTTTCGTTTTGTTGTTGTGCGTGTGTGTGTTTCTTTACGGACATTATTGTGAGTCTGTGGAAGAGGTTTCTCTATGTCAACCAACCAATTTCTGAGCACTTCCACTCCTTCAAACAAAACCTCACTGCTTTTGAGTCCATCCTGACTCAAAGTGACCCTATCAGCGGGTAGGACTGCCCCTTTGGATTTCCAAGACGATCGCACTTTGAGGGGCGGGGGGCAGAACCCCTCCTCTTTCTCCCACAGAGTGGCTTCAAACTGCTGACTTTGTGGCTAGCAGCCCAACGTGTAACCCCTACAACGCCAGGTCTCCAGAACCCCCACCGGGACGGTGGATAGTCTGCGCCAACTTAGGGAAGCTATGGTTCACCGTGGTTCGACAGATAGGAGCCGCTCTTCCATAAGATAATGCCATGTCATCGCGTTGCAAGATGTGATCTGACATGAAAAGGCAGTTTCCTTGGCCCCTGGGACGTCGTCAGCCTGCAGAGGTCTCTGCCCTGCAGACTCTGGACTTGGCCATCCGCACAACCCCATGATCCAGTCGATGTCCCCAGCCTGCCACCGGATCCAGGTGTGAGCCATTTTCCGGAAACATATGTCTCTGTATTTACATATGAGGGGGCTTCAAAATATTCGTGGAGAAAAAAATCTATTACCTTTTCATTCCATTTTTCCAATGGCTTTTTGAAGCCTGTGTGTGTGTGTGTGTGTGTGTGAGAGTGCGAGAGAGGGTGTGCGAGAGACTGAATGAACGCACCCCGAGGCATGGGAGGAATTGTTAAATGTAATAAGAAAGCTGAAAACCCAAGGGCTGCGAGACTTCATCTCATAGACTTTGGACATGGGGTCAGGAGAGGCCCTGCCCTGGAGAAGGACATCATG
>NW_022111359.1:7170944-7174241 GCF_000313985.2 Echinops telfairi | reverse complement strand
CCCGGGTCTGACCCAGGAAGCCTTCCCATGGCAATCCTCCAAGCTCCAGGAGGGGGACAGAACCATGAAGGGGAGGGGTCCTGGGTGCACCTCCCAAATGACTCATGCTGGACTGTGATGTGAGCCAGCGGTCAGCTCTTGCTATGTTGTTGCCACTGCACATTAGGAGCCCTGGTGGCCGAGTGTGTTACAAGTTAGACTGCTAACTGCAAAGTCAGCAGTTGGAAACCACCAACCGCTCCTCAGGAGACGACCCCTACTCCTATAAAGAGTAACAATCTCGAAACCCAGAGGGGAAGTTCCACCCTGTCCTGTAGCGTCACTGTGATCCAGTATTGATGGCAGTGAGCCTGGTTTGGTGTATTGGTTTGTTTGTTTTAAGATCACTTGGGGGGGGGGAGGCTCTTACAACTCTTATTATAATTCATACATCAGTTGTATCAGGCATATTTGTACATATGTCGCCCTCATTCTTTTCTAGACAATTACTTTCTATTGAACCCTTGGTATCAGCTCCTCCTTTTACCTCTCCCCCCCCCCCATGACCCCTTGATAGGTTCTAAATTGTTAGTATTTTCATATCTCACACTGACCACTGTCTCCTTTCCCCCATGGTCTCTGTTGTTCTTCCCCCTGTAGGGGGTTGTGTGTGGTGGTGTGCCAATCATTATGATCGGTTTCACCTTCCTCCCCTTATCCCCACCCTTATCCCTACCCTCCTGGTATCCGCTATTCCCATTCCTGCTCCTGGATTGCGTGTGTCGTGAGCTTATCTATACCTGTGGACATGCTCCAGCCTAGTCCGATGTAAGAGGCGTCACTGGGGTCACGAGAGTGAGGATGTCTCAAGGGACCAGAGGAATATTGTGTGCTTCATCGGTGCTTTGCTGCACCCTGGTTGACTCATCCCAAACCTGGTTTGGTTTCTGAGAGATGCACTTTGTTCTAGCAGTTAACATTACACCCCCTGACGGATGCCATATCCTAAACAGCCCGGGGCCATGCAAGGATTCAGCACCAGACTGGTGATTGGAACCCACACAGCATCTCTCTCCCAGAGGAAAGGCCTGATGTTCTACTACAAGAAAGATCGTGGTTATTAGAGGCCATCCAGTCAGTTCCAACCCATAGTGACCGTATGCACAACAGAAGGAAATGCCACCGGGTCCGGCGCCATCCTCACAATTGTTCTGATGTTTAAGCCATTGTGGCAGCCACTGTGTCGAGCAAATTAAACTTTTAAAAAAATACACCTTTTTTAAGCTATGGCGGTTCTACCCTGTCACTTGGGTCGCTATGAATCAAAACTCAAAAGCTGACTGGCCGGGGGTGTGGAGGGTGTGGGATTTGAGGAGCAAACAATGAACGAGGGTGGGGGGGATTAGAATTGCTTGTGATGATGTGTATGCAACGCTTTTTAAAAGCCATTTCATTATGGATGTGTATGATATGCGATGACTCCCTCAAGAAAACTGCTAACAAAAAGAAAGGAAGAGAGAGAGAAAGAAACCAAACTTGATCGATGGCTCCCGTGGGTGAGGGAGGAAGCTGGTGCTGGGGGGACGTTGGGTTTATGTTGATGGTGGTGGGATAATTGGGAAGAGGATCTCAGTCATAGCTGTACAACAGGAAGAGTCTGATCACCGGCACTGAGCTGTAACATGTAGACGATGTGGAGCATTGGAGCATGTCTTCTTGTGAATATTTTGGCCAACATTAAAGGAATGATTACAAGCAATCATCCTAATTGTGAGGCTAACAAAGAGTCCAAGAAAGAAAATGTTCCAGGATTGAGGGTGGTGATCGTTGTGCAACGCTTCTTGACAGGACTGGATCCCTGCACCCTATGGCATGTGGATGAAGTGCCCCAAAGGAAGAAAAACTTTAAAAAATAATAATAAAGCCTCGACTAAACGATGCCCAAGAACAGGCGGCTGGGACTCACTGGAAGCGGATTTCCCAGAACGCCGGCTCCTTTCTTTAGAAAGTGGAACACAGAAAGCCTCATGCATCCCAGCAAGCCAGATCCAAGGTAGATTCTTAAAAATGAAAGTGTAGAAAACCAGACACCTGTGTTCACGGACAACCTGACGATGTCCGAACCAACGACATGCCCGCCAGCAGATGGAGGGAGGAACAGCATTCCTCCGTGTACACGGGGAAGACACTCACTCTCTCAGTGCGATCCAAGTGGTTCTGACTCACCGCGACCTGTAGGTCAGGGTAAAACTGTCCTGTAGCTGTCTGAGACGGTAACTCTGGAAGGGAGTCGAAAGCCTCGTCTTTCTCCCAAAGAGCAGCTGCTGGTTTCGAACAGCTGCCCTCCTGGATCACAGCCCAATGCGTAACCACTAGGCCACTTCGCAGCCATAAAGAGAAATGGAGCTGGAACCCCGGGCACCACGTGGATGGCTCTTGGAAACTCGCTGCCTGTCATCAAAGTGATACTGTCTGACTGCACTGATCGGGAAATAAGCAAATTCACAGGAACCAAAGACGATTACTGGTTACCAGGAGATAGCCATCAAATCGTTGCCAATTCCTAGAGGCCCGATAGCGACTGCCCCTGTGGGTTTCCAAGACAGTAACTCTTGACGGGAATAGAAGCCTCATCTTTCACCCGCGGAGCAGCCGGTGGTTTCAAACTGCTGATCTTGCGGTTAGAAGCCCACCTCTGAACCCACTACGCCTCCTGCAACCGTGGGTGAGGGGGCGGTGGCTTGATGTGGACGGTGGTGGAAGGGTTTGGGAAACAACAGTGGGAAGACGGTCATCGATATCATCGTATTCAACATGTAGAAATGGTTGTTGTTTTGAAAAGGATTCCTGTTGGTTGTCGTTGCTGTTGTTAAGTGTTGTCGAGTTGGCTCTGACTCACAGCGACCCTGGGTCCCTGCACCGTCCTCACAACAGTGGTTAGGTTTGAGCCCGCGGTTGCAGCCGCTGTGTCAACCCATCTCACCAAGAGCCTTCCTCGTCTTCGCTGCCCTTCCACTTTACCAAGCGCCGATGTCCTTCTCCAGGGACTAGGACATGTCCAAAGTATGCAGACAAGTCTTGCCATCCTTGCTTCTAAGGAGCGTTCTGCCTGTGCTGCCTCTGAGGCAGATTCCTCTGTATTTCTGGCAGTCCACAGTACTTTCGAAATGCTCTGGCCAGAACCATAGTTCAAGTGTACGAATTCTTCTGGGAGTTTAGCATGGACAGTGTGTCCGTGCAGTGGTAGAATTCTCGTCTTCCACCTGGGCGACCTGGATTAGATTCCAAGCCCACCTACCTCGGCCCAGCCTCCACCTG
>NW_022111359.1:7165080-7169944 GCF_000313985.2 Echinops telfairi | reverse complement strand
TCGAGTTGGCAAAGCTTCAAAAGCTTGACAAGAGAGCAGTCTGTTGGGGGGTCAGTGAAGACACCAGAATGCTGGTGTCCTTGCTAATGAGGGCTTGAGGGGGACAACACACGTGGGAACAGTCCCACTCGGAGAACAATTTGGCAGCATCAGCCCAAATCACCAAGGAGCCCGCGTGGCACAGTGGGTTACGCGTTGGGCGGGCTAAGCACACGTTCAGTGGTTCAAAACCAGCAGCTGCTTCCTCAGAGGGGAGAAGAGGAGGTTTCTGGACCTGTAAAGAGCTACAGTCTCAGAAACCCACAGGGGCAGTTCCACCCTGTCCTATAGGGTCTCTGTGAGTCGGCATGGACTCAATGGCAGTGAGCTTGGTTATTCTGAGACCCAGTTCACACAGGCACATACACTGTGACCCAAAGAAAACCCCGCTTCTAAGAATTGCCAGACAGAGTCTAAAGCCCCAGCTATCTACCCATGGAGTACGCCTCGGGTGGGTCTCCTGTGACCGTCGACCGGGGCTGTGAACAGCGTCGCCGTCATGCAGAGTGTCTGAGAAAGTGAATGACCGCAGATGCAGTTAGGCTACACACCTTATCACGTAATCTCCCTTTTGACCCATTTTAACTTTGTTCTAGTTTTTATTATCTACTACTTTCTTTTAGACTGAGTTTTACATTGTTTTACTTTGTTATTGCTGTTAGTAGCATTTTTGGTTTTGGTTTTGTGTTTTTATGGCGTTGTGCTTGTTATCTTTTTCTGTATATGAAATCCAGGATGGATGGGTAAATCGATAGAGACAGTAATGGGACTCATGGTTCCTTGGGGAGTCAGGCAGGCACGATTGGGGGGAAATGGGGAGTCCATAACAATGAGTACAAGAAAGAAAAAAATGTTCTAAAACTGATTGTGCTCAGGATTGTACAACTCTTCCTGTATGATATATGGAGTATGTGCCACTAAAACTGTGTTTTAAAAAAAGGAATGATGTTGCAGAGATGTGTAGGAAAATAATAGTAAGGTAAAATAATACCATATTGGTGATGGGCGGGGCCATGGCATTGACCCCCACTAGTAGCAACCCTCGGTGACAGAGTAGACCTGCCCGTTGTGTTCTCTAACTGTCATCTTTAAGAGGACAGGCCTCCAGGTCTCTCTCCTACAGAGCCACTGAGTGGATTCCAACCACTGACCCTTCGATTGCAGCAGACTGCTTAACTGTGGCGCCACCAGGGTAGCACTAAGAGCCCTTGGCTGTAGCCAGGCACCGTTCTAAGTTCTTGAAAGAAACTCCTGGGTCCTTCCCAGCAATGCTTTGCCATAGTGATTTCATATTCCCATCACACAGGTGAGGATGTTGAAACAGAGCAGAGAAGCCAAAAAATAAAAAAATAAAAACCCCAAAACAAAATTTCCTCAACGCAATTAATGATTGAAGCAAGCTTGTTTCCACGGTAACTTAGAGCGACTCGGAGGTCCACCAAAGAGAGGAGGTGAAATAAGAGATGAGGTGCCCTGGTGGTACAATGATTCAGCACTCGGCTGCCAACCCAAAGCCTGATGGTTTCCACCCACCCAGGTGCTCCAGCGCAGGAACAACGTCCAGGAGGGCACAGGACTGGCCAGTGTTTCATTCTGTCGTGCACAGGGTCACTATGGGTCGGATCCGACTCGATGGCACATGACCACCACAGCTGCCCCACAGAACAAAGACCTGGTGGTCAGATCCTGGAAAGATGAGGGCCTAGCACACCTCCGGGGGCAGTTCTACACTGTCACATGATGTCACCAGGCATCAGAGTCCCCACCTGACAGCCACCAATAAACCGTAGCCCAGTCATACAGTAGAGTGGAGGCAGTTTACAGTAAACGCTGAGCATGGACCCTGGGACTGTATCGAGCAAGGTTTAAATGAAAACATATGCAAAACATGAAAACAAGATTTAAATGTAAACAAAACATGGAAGGTAAGAAACAAGATAAGGCTACACCCAAAACAGATGGCTGACTTTGTCAACAAGATCAGAACTCATGTAAAAACATAGTATCTAAAACCATAGTGTTAGCCGTTAGCGCTCCACTCTGACCTGAGTTCGTGAGGGAGACAACTCCTGCTTGCAGCTGTAAGCTTTCTTATTTCTTGATTCGTGGTGTGTTTTTATATATTAATTATTATTTGGAATATATCTGAAATGTCTTCAGTTGCTTGAACTTGGACGGTGTGAAGCCTAGTGTGTAAATAAAGCATCCCTAGAAGGCACGAACTGTTTCAGACCTGTGATGATCTCTGTTGAGACGCTCAGGACAGGGGCCAGGCTTCCTGAGTTCAAATCTCAACTCTGCCACTTTTGAGCTGAGTTACCTGGGCAACTTACCTCGCCTCTCTGTGCCCTAGTTCACCCATGAGCAAAACAAGGGTAACGATAGTACCATCTGTCTCCTAAGTCGTTATAGGAATTTAAACCACCAAACCCGCTGCCCTTGAGCCAATTCTCTGTCACCCCAACCGGATAGGGAAGAATAAAATGACTCCTTAGGGTTTCTGAGACAGCAACTTTAAAAAATACAAAATAAATTTTTTTAAAACCATGTGACTGGCATATAATTCACAAAGCATACAGTTCAATAGTTCGGTCACACCCAGAAGGTACAATCACCACCCACAATCAGTTTTAGGACATTGTCTTCGTTCTCGGAGTCATCGTTATTAGCTCCCCATTTCCCCCAAACTCCCCTGCCATCCCCCACGGAACCATTCATCCAGGTACTGTCTCTATTGACTCAGCCATCCTGGATTTCATACACAGAGAAAAAAAATAACGAACTACAATAAAGTAAAGCAAAGAAAAACCTCTAAACACTTCAACACATTTAAACCTAACGATCTTTTAAACTGAAACAACTCTAAAATGGGTTAAAAGGGAGATCAAATAAAAGGTTACACTGCAACCTAACTACGGCTTGACAGTATTCTTCGTCTGATGACAAGGCTGTTCACATCCCTCGATGCTGGTCGGAGGGAATTCACCGGAGGCGTAATCCCTGTGTGGACCCTGCCAATGGAATTTGGGCTTCCACTGTCATCCATTGCCTTCTGCCAACCCGGTGTTCCCAAGAGACAGTTGTTACTCTTGGCAGGAGCAGACAGCCTCCTCTTTCTCCCTCAGAGTGGCTGGTGGGTTTGAACAGCCAACCTTTCCATTAGTGGCCCTGTGCTGTGCCACCAGGACTCCTGAGTTAATGTGTAAACCAAACAAACAAACAAATCCCACTGCCACCGTGTCCATGCTGACTCATAGTGTTTCTGAGACTGCAAATCATCCTGGGAACTGACAGCCTCCTATTTCTCCTGCTGGGTTTGAACCTCTGACTTTTCAGTCAGTGGCCCTACACCTAACCTGCAGGGGCACCTGGGACCATTGAGTTCATGTCTAGAGAGCACATAATCAGCAAATGGCCCAGATTGGAAACCTTCTCAGCTTCACCGGCCGGATATTTTTCTGTCATGACCACTCAACTCTGCAGCCGGATGCTGGAAGCTGCCACAGACAATGTGTAAATGAATGGGCACAGCTGTGTTCCAATAAAAGTTTATTTATAAAAACAGACAGCGGACCCAATTTGGCTGTCTGGTTAGCCCATTCAGTGTATACCAAAGTGGGCAGTACTGCTCCCTGGGCAGGCACTGGAACTATCCAGGAAGGCTACAGAGGCAAATCCCTATATTTTATCCTGGATGGCCTATCATGCAAAAGCTTTCCGTTGCCAGGAAGCACTGAGTAAGAAAAAAATTTGGGTGGCGGGGAAGAAGTCAGTAGACCCAATAAGTTTGGGAGCCTGTGCTAATGCCTGATCACAGAGATCACAACATACCTAAGTGTTTGTCACATAAAGGGAATGTCACCAAGCTATGGTTTCTAAAGCCGAGGGCAGTTTCGGTGAGTTGGTTTGGAAAGATTCCCAACAAGACCTTTCAGTGAGCCAGGAGGTCCCGTACGTTGTTTCTGAGCTAGAGGCGAGGGGAGGAGTTAAGGAGAATGCATGCATGCCCCTATCTGCTCGGGCCCAGGAACAGTAGTGAGGATGACGACAACGGAGAGGATCGTGCCTGTTTCCTTCTGTTGCGCAAGGGGTCGCTACAGTCGCAACTGAGTCAACAGCACGGAACAACAACGTACCCATTCCCATTTGCCTATGTTTGCACAGAGAAGTTCTGGAAGGATCTAGAAAGTATATCTTTCTAAGGACGGGAGGGAGACAGGAGGAACTTAGAGTGAAAGTTTTCCAGGGACAATTTCAAGTATACTTTTTCTTTCTTTTTTAATGAATTGTTTTATTGTGCATTAGGTACACGGGTGATTCAGACTGTGTGTGTCTTCATACCGACATCATGCAAATGTATATTTGACCGAATGATTACACAGCTGGAGGCTTCTACGGGGTTTGATGCCCCACCCAACCTGGCCCCGGCCTCTGGGAACCTGCAGGATTCTCTGCAGCGAGGGTCGCCCTGGGCATCGTGGGACGTTCAGCAACACCCCTCGTCTCCACTCACGGGATGCCAGAGGCTGAGCACCCCCCACCACGCATGGCGTCCAATATGCCCAGGGACGACAAGAGACCCAGGTCACCAAACCAAATTCAGTGCTGTTGAGGAGATTCCCACGCCTAACGACTTTACAGGACCCAACACACCTGCCCCCATTGCATTTCCAAGGCTCTAAATCTGAGTCGGGAAGACTGCCTCCTATTTTTCTCACAGGAGCTGAGGGTGGACTCGATTCTCCAACCTTTGCATCCACCACGGAGTGCAACACCACCACGGGGCGCCTTCTCTAAGGGAGGCAGCCAGGAAGCCACAGGGAGC
>NW_022111359.1:7160618-7163686 GCF_000313985.2 Echinops telfairi | reverse complement strand
TGGATGGATGGATGGATGGTGGGTGGATAGATAGTCGGTAAGTGGATAGATGGAAGGTGGATAGGTAGATAGATGAATAGGTGGATGGACGGTGGGTGGGGAGATGGTTGGATGAATGGATGGATGGATAGATTGACGGATGGTGGGTGGGTGGATAGCGAGTAAGTGGATGGATGAATGGATGGTGGGTGGGTGAATAGTTGGTAAGTGGATGGGTGGATAGATGGTGGGTGGGTGGGTAGATGGTTGGATGAATGCATGGATGGATGCATGGTGGGTGGGTGAGTAGATAGTCGGATGGACGCATGGATACATGAATGAATGAGTGGGTGAATCCCCTAGACATCCCCACTGTGCACAGTTCTCACAGCGGAACTTGGAAGGAGACAAAATGAGCAGGGCCAGGAAGGTGCAGGGATCCCAGATGAAAGGGAGACAAGGGGAAACCGCCCCCACTCCCTCTGCTACCTTCGGCACATTATCCCTCCTCCTCCATAATGCCTAGCACTTGCAAGCAATGTCTTGCCTTCACCCCAGGGCCTCGCCGCCCAGAGGTTCTTCCTGATGTCCCAGCCCTGACCTTACAGGCCTGGGACTGCCTGCTTCTATCTGCCCTGGGTGGAAGCAGAGGGAGCCAGGCCCTGGCCAGGAGTGTGGGCATCCCATGAAAGCTGGCCCTGGCTCTGACACTGGGCTTTGGGCCAGACACGTGCAGGGGTTACGACGTGCAGCCCCTCTAACGGTTGTTGTTGAAGTATCACAGAGCGAGACTCTGTGTCCTCTATCCCTTGCCTAGTCCGTCGCCTGGCAGATCCAATGGTTACTTCCTCATGCCCTGTGAGCCTGTCACATGGAGGACAGACAAATGTAGGCAAATTTCGGATGGCACTGAGGTCAGCAGGTTGGTCATGGGGCGGATGGGGGGCTATCCTCCCGGGCTATCCTCTTCCTTTTGGGTGGCCCCGTCCTGGGCTGGGAGGGTAGGGAGCCAAGGAGGAACAAAGGGTTCCTCGCCTCGTCCACCATCGCCTGACTTTGGGAGAAAGCCCTGAGGACCCGCAGCCTGGCCTATTCCCAGAGAAGTGGCTTCCCTTCCCTTGGCCCAGATGGCACCTCAACCCTGGCTCAGAGAGGACAGTGCCCCATCCACCCTGCCTGCCTTCCTCAAGGGCCCCGCCACCTCCCAGCAGCTCCTCTCAGCAAGGTGTCCAACCTACAGAGCATCCCTTAGGGCTGGACAGCAGGGACAAGGCCACGTCCCCTCAAACCCCACAGTAGAACTGCGTCCTCTCAGACAGAAGAGCAGATTCACGTCTCCTCAGACGAAGCCCACTGCCATCAAGTTGATCCTGACTCACAGCGAGCCTATAGGACAGATAGAGTTGCCCCTGTGGGTTTCTGAGACTGTAGCTCTTTAAGGAAATCGAGAGCCTCATCTTTCTCCTGCAGAGCAGGTGGTGGTCTTGAACGACTGACCTTGCAGTTAGCAGCCCAACAGGTTACCCACGACACCACCAGGGCTCTGTGTGCTCAGACCATGCTCACTGCCCTCACATCGATGATGACTCACAGGGACAGGACAGTGTCCCCTCAGGTCTCCAGGGCAGGGCCTTGTCCCCTCAGATCCTAGAGTAGGGCCTTGTCCCCCTCGAACCCCAGGGTAAGGTCTTATCCCCCTCGGACCCCAGGGCAGAAGTGTGTCCCCTCCAACCCCAGGACAGAACTGTGACACCTCAGGCCCCAGACCTAGGAGCTGGCACCACCCACCCAGTCCTACCCTTTGTCCCCACCCAGCACTCTGCCCCCTATGCCGCTGCCCAACTCTACAGAGGGCAGCCTGAGAAGGAGCCGGAGAGAGCAGTTGGCGTGCCACCTCCCCCACTCCACCTGCACTCAAATAAAAATTTGAATATATTTCCTGAGCTGGGGCGCAGCCCCTGGACCCCAGGCCCTACAGAATCCTGGGGAAGAACCAGCAGTTAGCCTGGGCCAGAGCCCCGGGGCAGCCCATGCTCTGGAGGCATAGAGGCCGGAGATCCAGTGCAGGGGCTGCAGCCCCCCAGGCCCCAGGCTGCCCCAGGCTGGGACAGGAAGCCAAGGGGAAGGAAGATTTGAGGGGAAGGAAGGGGCCCGGGGGCCTGGGAGGAGTCACATGTCACATCTAGGGGAAGAGGGGGGAGGCCCCCTCCCCCAAAGCCAGCCGCTGGGGTCAAAAGCCTCCTGGGGGCTACCCTCAGAAGACCCCCTCTGGAGAGGATGAGCCCCACCGGAGTCAGCCCAGAGTTGGGAAGAGTTAGCCCCTTCTTGGCCAGTCCTCAGTCAATCGGTTGCCTACAAGTGGGGCCTGTGCCCCCGTGGGCTTTCATAGCGGATCCTGAAGGCCGTTTTCCGCAGCGCCTCTGAGTGGTTTCAAACCGCAAACCTTCCGGCAAGTCGTGGAGCGCTTGCTGAAACATTTGTACCCCGAGGGATGGGGGAGGGAGGGGGTGGCCTGTGGGGGCCTAGAAGGTCAGCCCCAGTCTCTACAAAGTGCCTTCAGACTGGGCCGCCCAGCGGCAGGGCACACAAGCCCCTCGGGGTGCCCTCCCCCCATCCCTCCATGCACCAGGCAGCGGGCTCTCACCTGGGACATCTGGGGGCGCAGGTTGACCTCGCGCAGGTTGATGGCGTGGGGCAGCAGGTTGTTGAGCAGTTGGCAAAGCAAGACCCCATCCCTGAGGGCCTGCGCCAGCTCGCACACCTGAGCGCCATCCCAGGTCACGCGGTGGCTGGGCGGCAGCACCCGGCACTGGATCAGCCAGCGGCTGCACTGTCGCCACAGCTCCATGGCTGCCGGGCCGCACACCCTCGCGGCCTCCGCCACCCGCCCGCCCGGGAGCGACGTCGCCGAGTCCACCACTTCCTCTTCTCTGCCTGTAACTGTCGCAGAGGACGGGGCGGGGAGGGGGAGCACCTGCCACCGCCGAGCTGGGCCCTGCCCCCTTATACGTGGGATCCGGTCCCTCCCTCCCCACTGACGCGACACAGGCCTGGGCACTATGAGTGTGTGTGTGTGTGTGTGTGTGTGT
>NW_022111359.1:7144327-7146970 GCF_000313985.2 Echinops telfairi | reverse complement strand
CCCGATTCTATCGCAGATCCCTGCCTGTGGAATTGCGAGGGTTTAGTCCCCGCCCCGAGGTGGAGGTGGCAAGCTGTGGCTGTGCCAAGAAAAAGCCCCTGCGCAGGCCTCCCAGACTGTGGGTGAACAGAGAGCAGAGATGTAACCAAAAGCTACAAAGTAATTGAACCCTGCTCCCCACCCGTGGAGCCCCAAGGGTCCAGTTCCTGCCCTGAGGCTGGCGGGGGTAAACTGGCTGTGTTGGTCCCGGCTCCGGCAGTGACAGTAGCTGGGCCAAGGTCAAGCCCCAGCCAGCTTCTACTGAGGTAAGGCAAAAGCTCCAAGCCCCTCAAAACCCCGTGGGTCTGTGCCTACTTATCTTTATGATGCTCCTCCTGCGTTCTAGTTGTGTTAAAGTTCCCTCTAACTAACTCTCCTGGGCTGGATTCTGCGGAGTCCCTCTCTCAGTGGCTAATTTGTTCAGAAGTCGAGCCCTGGCATTTCAATCGCCTCATTTGCATGTGAAATTTGGACAGTGGATAAGGAAGACCAGAGAAGAATCAATGCATTTGGACTGTGGGGTTGGTGAAGAATGTTGACAGTACCACGGCCTGCCCCAAGAACAAACAGATCTGTCTTGGGAGAAGTATGGCCAGGGGTATTCCTTACAGCAGCGGTTCTCAACCTGTGGGTCATGACCCCTTTGGGGGGGTCGAACAACCCTTTCACGGGGTTCGCCTAAGACCATTGGAAAACACATATTTCCGATGGTCTTAGAAACCAAGACTCCGCTTCCTGTCTCCTGGCAGGCCCGCGCACATGCAGATAAGCCCACCTACAAGTACCTGGTGTGAAGACTGCTACCCACGCTGCACCATGCTGCAGGACAAAATTTCATTTATTTGTCATTAGAAATAAATATTTCACAATATAGAATGACATATTGTTTTTGTGATTCATCACTATGCTTTAAAGATGTTCAATTTATAACAATGAAAATACATCCTGCACAGCAGACATTTACATGATGATTTGTAACAATAGCAAAATTATAGTTATGAAGTAGCAAACGAAAATGATTTTATGGTTGGGGGGTCACCACCACATGAGGCATTGTATGAAAGGGTCGAGGCCTTAGGAAGGTTGAGAACCCCTGCCCTGGAGACAAGGCTGATGAGACTGGGTCTCGAGCACTCTGGGTATGTTGTCAGGAGAAACCGAGTCTTGGAGAAGGACTTCATTTTCCATACAATATATTTTATTATATTATTACACACAATATCTTATATCTAAATATGTTTTATATATGCACATGTGTACATACAGGTATATATAAAGGGTTACTATCTTGGAAACCCACGGGGGCAGTTCTACCCTGTGCATGGGTCGTTATGACACAGAATCAATTCGATGATAGGTTTTGGAAGCCTCATCTTCCTCCTGCTGTGCGGCTGGTAGTCTGGAACTGCTGACCTTCCAGTTAGGAGCCCAACAGCTACCGGGACTCCTGTATACCAAACTCATTGCCATCAGGCCGATGCTGACTCATAGCGACCTCTGTAAGACAGGGCGGAACTACCCCATGGGTTTCCGAGATGGTAACTCTTCACGGGACGGCCCAGGCTTTTTCCCTGCGGAGCGGCTGGGAATTTCCTTATGGTTAGCAGCCCAACGCATAACCCACTAGGTCACTAACACGAAAAACATAAGGGAACGATATAGAGATAGAGATAGAGGTAGAGATAAAGATATAGAGATAGAGATAAAGATAAAGATATATACATATATATATATATATATTGCACGTAGTGGGCTGCAACGGGCGCTAAGAAGGCATAGCTGAGCCATGATGTAAGCAGACCCAAGACCACCTCTTGGCTAAGCTGAAGACCATCTGGGGAGGCCTCCGCCGTGGACCGCACAGCTGGTGCACATCATTAGCCACCATCATAGACACAGATGCTGAGCTTCCTCTATTTCCTTTCCTATGACCAGCCACTGACGGTCAAGCTCCACCCACGGGCTTCTTGGCCATCGCTTCCCCCAGCGGCTCTGCCCTAGCGTCACACGCCTAGGCTGCTTTTGGACACACAAGCTAGCAGATGAAAGATAAAGGACCAGAATGAAACAGTTCACCTGCGATATGAGGAGCAGGTAAATGCGACTGAAATTGACTTCTGCAAAAGTCACGGGACCTGTTGGGTATGCACGTAGGGTGTAAGCATGAGCGTGTGTGCTAGTTAGGTTTGAGGCCCGGATTCTCCTGTTGGCTGGGCCCGGATTCTCCTGTACTGTGATCTAACATAGTGGTGCCAGTCCATGATGGGAGGCAGCCGACACTTATAGGGAAAATAGACTTCCTTAATCTGCTCACAGCCCAGGTATGATGAAGAGAGATTTCATTTGTGGTGTGGCCTACTCTTAGTATGACAGTAGGTGGGTGCTAACTCACTTCTACTGCTGGACCTGGATCCTGCACCTGATTCATCGACCTCCTGTGATATCGGAGGCTGACCTTAGGATCAGTGGTGTATTAGTCTAGGTACTTTGGAGAAACAAATCCACGGCGACGTATAAGAGAGAGTTTTATGTAAAGAAAAGGTGCATCATGAAAACATCCCAACCCAATGCTGCCCAAGCCCACAAGTCCAACATTAACCCATT
>NW_022111359.1:7137534-7143870 GCF_000313985.2 Echinops telfairi | reverse complement strand
ACTAATTCGTCTGACCCTGCATACATTCAGCTCGGCATCCACCGTCGTGTGCTCTCTGTGCTTCCTGTTCATCAGTCTCAGCAGTTACAGGAGCCAGCAGAAGCCTCCAGCCGACACCTGACCCACAGACTTGAACCAGATGAGACTTACCTACTTCTACAACTGTGTGAGCCTTTCTTCTTTATTTGTTTGTTTGTTGGGGTGGGGGGGATGATTTTTGGTTTTGATTTTCAATTTTTACTTGACTTTATTTAAAACAGTTTTATGGGCACCTAACCCACGTATCATACAGTACAATAGTTTAATCATATCTAGAAGAGTTGTACAATCATCACCACCATCAAGCCCAGAACATTTTCTTCCTTCTTGTAATCATTGTTATCAACTCCCCATTTCCCCCAACCTCCCATGCCATAGCCCCCAAAAATGTTAATCCAGTTACTGTGTCCATAGATCCACCCATCTTGGATTTCATATACCAAAAATTGTACAAAAGCAAAGAAAAAAAAACTAATAATAATAGCAAAATAAAATAGGGGGAAACTTCATTCGAAAACTAAGCAGAAAATATTAAAAACTAGAACAACTTTAAAATAGGTCAAAAGGAAGATCAAATGATAAGGTGTTAAATTTTGACCTAACTACATCTACCATAATCCATTTTCCAATGCGCTTGGCATGATAGCAAATGTATACACATCCCTGGTCGATGATCATAGGGAATTCATCGGAGGTTTAATTCACATGTATTTCTTCCCTTTTTATTGGTAACTAAAACAACTTTTAATGGGTGAAAAGAGAAATCAAGTAAGATATTACATTTTAACCTAACTATGTCTACCGACAGTAATCAACTTTACGATGCTCTCTGTGTGATAACAAGCTTATTCGCATCCCTCGACTAGGATCACAGAGAATTAATTCATCAGAGGTTTAATCTATGTGTGGACCCTGCACCACGGACTTGGGGCTTCCGCTGTCATCCACAGCCTACTGCAAACAGTGTTCACAATTTAAGCTCTTATACCATTCCCTCCTTTGGAATTGGATTATATTACTGAGATAGTTTATTGTGCCAGCCTGGTCGATAAACACAAGTGGGATTAACTGAAGGGTGGTGAGATAAATGGCTCAGTGAGCCTCGCCTTTCTTGTCTCTCACTCTTTAATCATTTGGACCAGTGTGCGGCTACCTTGCTTGTTCTGTGCCTCAATTTACAGGCTACACTACCTGTGGGACGCCTAGCCTGTGAACTGTGTCACTGTAAGTTGAGGTCCCTTTAAGATATCTCTGGAGCTGGGGACAGAAGGTTGGTGACCTGGCTGACAGTTGGTGACCTGCCTTGTGATTGGCTGCTGTGCTGAGATAGCCTAGCTCTCTCTATATATAGAGGAAGACCTGGCAGAAGACTAGACTGGAAGGACTGCTAGGGTCTCACAACTCTCTCTCACCGGAGTGAGTTGCCCTGAGCCATTTGTACTGCTTTATAATTTATCAGTTCATTTCTTGGGTTATATATCTAATTATCTTTATAAATCAATATATTAAATTATCAGCAATTTGGTTTTATCTCTCTAGAGAACCCTGCCTAACACAATTACCTACAATCCTCAGATCGCACAGGCTGGTGTGTGTCTTCCATGTGGACTTAATTAATGCCTCATTCTTCAATATCAACCTCTTTCTAGAAACATGCATGTACTGGCATCCATGGTTTTACTTCCCTAGAGAGTCCAGATTAACGCTGCATGCTATGCCAGAAGTGTTTTACTTACTTTCAGTGTTCCTGTGCATTGTATGTGTGGGCGTGTCATGTGTGTTACTTATGAAAAAAAATCACAGTACTTCACCTAAAACATTGATGGTTCAAACCCACCGTGAAGCCAGCACCGTGGAAGAAAGGCCTGGAGATCACAGTACACACACACACACACACACACACACACACACACACCAAAAAAGCCTTGTGGAGTAGTTCTACCCAGTAACACACGGCGTCTCCAGAAGTCAGCAAGGGGGTCCAGGGCTTACTGTGTTTTTTACCCATGAACCCCTAGTGCCTTCGCATGGGCGGTGGCTTCAAAGAGTTGAAGGGAAACATGAAATTGGAGCGAATGGAACGTCCCCCACCCTTTTTGAAGCACCTCGTATCTGTGCTGCGTCAGTGTTGTGTCCTTGAACTCTTCAGGGCTGGATCTGAACTCACGTCCCTCCACGGTGCACTAGAGAGCTGTTTAAGATCTAGACAGTAGCATTTCCCCAAGGACCGAGCTCAGAGGGTCAGGAAAGGAGTGATGGAAACTGTAAGCACAGGGAGGGAGTGGGATAGGCTGGGTCCATTGAGGCGAAGGCCATGGATAAACGGAATCTGAATGTGTCTGGATTGCTGGATGTAAAACAGCTCTGCTCTCTGGAACCAACACCCCAGGAGACCCCACATAAACACACTCCTCTTAATGAGTCGTTATTCCACGGCTTCCTTTGGGCTATTACCTGTTGTAGCCAGTAGAGGACACTAGAGCATTGTACATGCTCCTGCTCAGGCAGCTACAAAAAGTTCTGTCCCTCCCAAGGCTGCAGACGAACCTTCCATGTTACCTGGGGGAAAGTGCCACCTGAAAGCCCCCAACTTTACCATTCTAAAACCCAAAGCGAACCCCACTGCCGCCTCACGGAGAACCCCGTGGGGCTTTCTTGATTGCAATTTTCTACAAGGTTTCCAAGTTAAGCGTAAGGTTTTCAGCAGCTCCTGCGTCCGAAGTGGGGAGCGGAGTCCTTCTTCATTGTCTGCTCTTAGTCTGGAAGTTCCGCTGAAGCCGGTTCACTCTAGGTGACATCTGAAATCCCAGTGACATGGCTTCCAGCATCACAGCCACACAGCGTGACACGCTGACAGACTGAGCGTTGGGACGCCTACCCTTTATTGAGGTTAGGAAAATCCAAGCGGTCTACATTGACTCGCAGAGCCCCGCAGGACGGAGCAGAACTGCCCCTGTGGGTTTCCAAGAAGATTGTACGTCTTCATGGAACTCAAAAGCCTCACCCAAGGGCAGATTGTTGGTGTTCGCAAGGGACCTGGGCCCCGCATAAGTCCCACCTTTCTACTTAGAAGGAGCATCGGTGGTGCTCTGAGTTAGGCATTGGGTTGCTGACCATAAGGTCAACGGTTCAAACCTGCCAACCACTCTTTATTGCCAAAATGAGGCTCTCGGCTCCCACTAAGATTTAAGTCTCAAGTAAATTTAGAGAGACAGAAACTAGATTAATAGTTTCTTAAGGGTATGGCAGGGAGTGGTGGGCAGGGCTGAAATAGGGAGCTGATCATAATAATGAGTACAAGCGTGAAGACAATGCTCTTTAATTATATATACATATTTCGTCTGGGAAACCCTACTCGGGATCGTGATGAGTCGGATTGATCCCATGGCAGTGGGGTTTTCTGCTCATCACTGCTCCCGCCATAAGCCCCTGAAAATAAATAAATAAAAATGGCTGCTGCCCAGAGTATCCTGGCGCCTAGCGACCCTCCTGGACATGAACAGAACCACCTCCTGGGGGTTGCAGGCTCAGACTGCCGAACCTTTCCCCCGCAGAACCAGCACGTCCTGCTCAAGCCTCTTGGACACCTCCATGTGCTGATCTGTAAAATGGGTGGCAGGGACCTTCGCCAAGCAGAACAAGTCAACGGTGTGGGGGCTTGATAGTGAGGCAGTCAGAGGGGACCGCTCAGTGTGCACACCTAGGCCTCAGTTTCTACAGCTGGGAAATGGGGATGACGCAGCAGAACCAGTGCCCTTCACGGGGTGGCTGTGATGAGGCGGACCAAGCGAGAAACCCGTGCCTGGTAGAAAGTAAGGGCCCCATAAATGTTCGGGGTGGCTGCCACTGCTGTCGAGATGGACATCGTCGTCGGTGCTAACCCTCAATAAACCAGGCCTCAGAATCCTCTCACCCACCTTCCTCATGCCTGTCTCCAGGTAGAAGCCTCCCTCCCACCTGGGAGACCACTTGAATGCTGCCCCTTCAAGCCTTCCTCTCTGAGTCCCTCCCTGACCGAGACTTCTCCTGACAGACTTTGACACGTTGTCAGGAGGGACCGGTCCCTGGAGAAGGACATCGTGCTTGGTAAAGTGGAGGGGCAGCGGGGAAAAAAAGGATGCCCTCCACGAGATGGAAGGACACAGTGGCTCCTACAAAGGGCTCGGGCCTAGGAACAATGGTGAGAGTGGCGCGGACCGGGCAGTGTTTCACGTTGTGGTCTGCAGAGGGTCGCTGTGGGTCTGAACCGATTCGATGTCGCCTGATAGCAACAACAGAGGAAAGGGCTGGCGTGTTTTTCTCCGCGTTTCTGTCCACACAATCCTACTGGCTACTGGGGCTCGCTTCCAGGAAACCCAGGTGGGCGGCCTGCAGGAAGTCCACCCCCTGCGCCTGGCCTCAAAGGAACAGGATTCCCTGGACTTGGGAGAGGGGACACTGGTGGCGCCATGGGTTAAGCTCCAGAAAATCCGGCGGTTCAAATCCACCAGCTGGTGGAAGACAGAGGTGGCCGTCTGCTTCCATAAAGATGGCATCCAGAAACCCTATAGAGCAGGGCTCCTCTGCCCCCAGGGTCACTATGAAGATCACGGGCGTGGAGGGGGCAGCTTTGGGAAGAGCGCAGTGTAATGAGTGGGCGGGGCCGAGGAGAGCGGGCTGAGTGCTAAGTGGGCGTGGCCCACTAGAAGGAAGGGCCAAGGTTGAACTCTCCGACGGGGCGGGGCCAAACGGGTCGTGGTCGGCGGCCAAGACACGCCCTCCGGGGGCGGGGCTGAAACAAGAGGCGGGGTACGAGCCCGCGCGGCTAGGGGGCGGGGCCTGTAGGGGCGGGGCCTGTGAGGGCGGGACCCATGAGCTGGCTCGCGTCCCGCCAGGTGCGGTCGTTCCCGGGAAGCTGAGATCCGTCAGGGCGGCGAGGGAGGGGCTGGGAGTCACGGAGCCTCAGGCCCCGTCCTCGTGGGAGCCCCGCGGGTCCAGCCCAGGTGAGCAAGGGCTTCCAGGGAGGGGAGCCGGCTCTCTCCAAGTGGGGCCACTCGCTCAGAGGTGCGTGTCTGTCCACACGTGTCTTTGGATGGTGAAGGTGTCGCCAAGTGCGGAAGTGGGTTCCTGGGCTGCACGCGTGTTCGTGTCCCCGGGCGTCCTGGGGCGCGCCCCTCTCCACACGTGTCCTAATGCGCAATAACCAAAACCCCGCCCCCTCGCCCCCCTCTCCGTTGTACTTATTTTTCCGGGTCTCTTCCCTCTCTTGATGCCTTTCCAGGAAGCTCGCGTCTTGGAAGGCCTCACCCCTGCTGCCCCTCCCTTCTGACCTTACTATCCCCTTCTTCTGCACCTGGTTCCCCTCCCTGCCAGGACACTGCCCTCCTCCCCCAGGAGTTACAAGC
The DNA here is from genome assembly GCF_000313985.2 of Echinops telfairi. Lineage (NCBI taxonomy): Eukaryota > Metazoa > Chordata > Mammalia > Afrosoricida > Tenrecidae > Echinops > Echinops telfairi. The sequence continues at coordinate 7,138,447 of NW_022111359.1, read as the reverse complement.
TCAAGAGCCAGCTCACCAGGGACTTGTTGGGCCCTCCACCTGGCTGCAGCTCTCGGCAACCCTCCCTTTTTTTTTTCTAACAGAACTACCTCCTTTTCTGGCTCAGGCTTCCTCTCTCCACTGTCCCCTCTAAGCCTTGGCCTTCCTGAACATTCTATGTGTTATAGCCTGTTTCCTCCCTCAGAGGAACCCTCCTGTGATTTTCTGAGACAGAACCTCTTTACGCGAGTAGTGAGACTTGGAATGGGCTCAATGGCAGTGCGTGTTTGGGGGTTTGGGGGGGAAGGGGGCAGTTCCCTCCCTCCTTACAAGAAAATGCAAACCTGTTGCCCAGTGATTTGATGCCGACTCTTGGCGATCCTGTGTGTGTGTTACAGAATGCAGCAGTCCCCACAGGGTGCGTGCCTTTGGCTATCATTGTATAGAAGGTTGCCAGCCCTTTCTACCGTGGGCCGCCCCCCCCCATGGGTGTGACCCTCCGACATTTAGGTTCCTAGCAGTGTCACCCTGGGGACCTCTGTTCTATCACATTCCGCTGTTTTAGCACTCTCAGAGATTATCCTCTGCACTCCACGTGTTCTGGTTTGATGTCCCAGCACAAGGCGCGTCTCAGGGAGGGCAGGGTCGTTGGCTCCTTCTTGGCACACCGGAAGAACTCGTCTGATCATGGTTTGCTCGGTGTCGAATGAGAGACCCCACGTCTGTCTGTGGCCTTCTTGTCTTCGGGTAGCTGACCATCCGCCTGCCCCTGGGTGGACAGGTGCTCTCGCACAACAGGAGCATGGGAAAGCTCCCCTCCTTCGCTTCCCCCACGAAGTCGCTCCCTGGGCAAGTGGTGTAGAGCTCGGCTCTGGACCAAAGCTCGAAGGTTCCAGTTCACCCAGATGCGGCGCAGAGGAAAGGCCTGGTGGTC
>NW_022111359.1:7131020-7136499 GCF_000313985.2 Echinops telfairi | reverse complement strand
CAGAGGGTTAGTCTGAGAACTTCCTGCCCTACCAGGCCCTCAGCTGGTTGACTCAGGAGCCAGGAATCCCTGGGGTTTTCCCCCACAGACCCCAGAAGACTTTGATTTATTTTCCTCTTTGAAAGTGGATTTGGGTGAAAACCGTACAGGGCAGAACCAACTCCCAGGCGGCTGTTTAGCAAGTATGCAGAGCAGGGGCTTAGGGCGCATTCTTCACATTGCAGCAGCACCCAGTTTTCTCCTCTGGTCCTCACCCGTCCTTGACTTCATCACCCCGCCCCCAACCTAGAGGATGGGGCAGAACTGCCCCTGTGGGTTTCCGAGACTGGAGTGGAACGCCTCCTCTCTTTCTCCCACGGAGCGGCCGGTGGCTTCAAACTGCTGACCTTGTCAACACTTTCAAAAAGAGGCAGGCAAGATCCTCTCTGCTAGTTCATACGCATCACTTCATAAGACTTGCATTCGATTCCAAGGTCTCCTGGCATTTTAGGAATCCTAGCACATACAACGACCGTGTCTAGGACAGCTCGGCCAATTCTGAATTAAACACCGTAGCCCTAAAACCAGAAAACAAACCCAAACCGCTCTCTCGCTGCTGTAGAGTTGATGCCTATGGATCGTGCCCGCCCCCCCATGTGTTCCAGAGTAGAACTGCCTACTCCTCCACCCAGAGGGCGGGGGTGGGGTGAGTGGTTCTAGGCTGCCCTTGAAGAAGGGCAGGGCTATCTACTCCTGTGAGGGTGGCGGTCTCAGAAACCCCCAGGGGCAGTTCTACCCTGCCCTGTAGGGTTGCTATGAGTCGGCACTGACTCCGTGGCTTTGAGTTTGGCTCTGTGATTAGGTGCCTTAACGTCAGTCCCGACTCCTGAAGACCTGATGCGTGGCGCAGAGGTCTGTACATTTTTCAGGGCCATTGGCATATTTGAGCCCATCGTAGAACTTTCCACCCCAAAGGGCACGTCGTCCAGTCTTTTATCGGACCGTACTGTGCTGTGCTCTACAAAAACTATTATCTCCCTGCCATCGAGTTGATTCCATCTCATGGTGACCCTCGAGGACAGTATAGAACGGCCCCAGTGAGTTTCTGAGACTGTAATTCTTCACAATAACAGAGAGCCTCGTCTTACGCTCGAGGAACAGACGGTGGTTTCGAACCGCTAACCTTGTGATTAGCACCTCAGCCTGTGATCACGACACCCCCATAAGATGTTCACTGACCGATATTTGTACGCAAGTCGTCAGGCCTTTCTTTCTGCTCTCGCTTCCTCTGGACGCTCTGCTGAAACCTGTTCCCTCGGGAGGATCCTGCTGGCATGTGGGGTACCAGGGACCTAACTCCCCACGTCACAGCAACAATTGTGAGGACGGTGCAGGGCTGGCCAGCGTTTCATTTGTTCGTACCCAGGGTCACCGTGAGTTGGAGCCAACTCACTGGCACCTAACAGCGACATGCCAAGGAAACTGTGCTTCGACGTGTCCCTCCTCAGTGAAATGACGGCCAGCAACTTCTCTCAATAATACGCCTGTCTCAGTCTGATCCGAGATCCATCTCGTGCCCATGACAAAGAAAGCTAACCCCACAGAATGCAGACATTAGTGAACAATATCATGGTGTTAGGCTGGGTTGTCTAGAGAGACCAAACCAGTGACATATATGTATGTGTCTTTCGTGTGTGTGTGTGTGTGTGTGTGTGTGTGTGTGAAAAGAACTTTATATGACATAGGCATCCCAGCCGAGTCCAACTCAAGCCCACGGGTCTGATGTCAGTCGGAGCCCTCTTCAGACCCATGGAGCCACAGTCTGATGATGCAGAAAGGGGAAGCGGGGAAGCCGGGAGATCACAGGCCGGTGGGTGCAGAGGCCTGTGGATCCAAGGTTGGTGGTAACTGATAGGGTGATGACAGCTCCCAGGTTGGCTCCCAGCATCAGCACCCCATGTAGGGCACACACCGAGTCCCAGCAAGCAAGGAGGGTGAAGGAACAAAGAGAGCAAAGTCCTCACGGTCTCCCTTATGAAAAAGGGCCACACACCCCAAGAATGCATCATCAGGCTAGGACCAGATTGTACAGTTTCACACGGGGTCAAGTTGACATAAAATCTAACTGCAGCAAGCATCGATATTACTTGCCAGTCAAATCTTGCTGGAGGTCATTCAACAAGGGTTGCAGCCGTACATGTACAAGGTGCTGCCGGAAATCCAAACACCAAACTGGATCCAGAAGACGATGTGGCATAAGGGACGGCACGGATGACGTCCGGTGGATCTTGGCTCAACGCCGAGCATCCAGAAAGATGGCGACTTGTGTTTTCTTGACTGTGCGAAGGAATCCAACTGTATGGACCCTGACAAACTGAATAACATGGAGTAGGATGGACATTCCAGAACATGTCATTGTGCTCATGCAGAACCTGTGCACGGAGCAAGAGACAAGCATTCGCCCAAAATGAGGGGGTCCTGCGTGGTTTAACATCAGGAATGGTGTCTATCAGGGTTGCTGCGGCGGCGTGGGGTGTACATGGGCTGTTAGCCACAAGGGCATCCGTTTGCAACCACCAGCTATTCCGAAGGAGAAAGAGGAGTCTGTTTATTTCTGTAAAGATATACAGTCTTGGAAACCTGTGCAGGGAGTGGGGGTGAACAGAGGAGTGCTAGTCTCTCATAGAGGGTTGCTGTGTGTCAGAATGGATTCAATGGCTGTGTGCTTGTTTTTGTTTGCTTTCATTCTGTACGTTGAGCAAGTAATCTGAGAAGCTGGACTACGTGAAGCCGGACATAGATCAGAACTGGAGGAAGGCCCACGAGGAGGCAGCCTAGGTGTGCAGATGCTACACCCCGCCTTGCTTCCAGAAAGTAGAAGAGACTTGAAACTCTTGCTGGTGAAGGTCAAGGACGGCGGCCTTCAGTCTGGATGACAGCTCCAGGTAAAAAAGACTGACTCCTTACCATTGGACCCGTAGACAACATCACGAAAAATGGAAAATAATAATAATAATTGAAATCGTCGAGGATTTTGCTTGGCCTGGGTCCACCGCCAGTGTTCGTGGACGCAGGAGTCAGGAGGCCAAGGGACATGCTGCACCGGGCAAATCTGTGCAGGACTCCCATAAAGGGACGAAGGGGAGCCAGGGTGTCGTGTGGAGGACTGAGGCGCATCTGTCCCCAGCCAGGGCCCTTGCGGCTGCCTCCTATGTGTTGCCAATGTTGGACGATGAATAAGGAAGAGGGGAGAAGCCTTTGTGCGTTTTTGAACCATGCTGCTGGCAAAGAACACTGACCTTCCCATGGACTTCCCGAGCAAACCCCTCTGCTCGCCAGACTGTCCAACCAGAACGTCCCGCATAGGCGACGACAGCAGGTCTTCATCTCACATACGTGGACATGTGAGCAGGAGAGACCATTTGGAGAAGGACAGCCGGCTTGGTACAGTGGAGGGCCTGCAAAAAGGGAGATGGAGCGGCGCAGTGGCCACACCCATGAGGTCAAGCCTAGCAGTTGTGAGGAGGGCGCAGGCCTGGGCAGCCTTTCCTTCTCCTGTGCGTGGACGTCTCCATGAGTGGGACCCAACCCGAGGACACCTAACCCCAGTCATCTGGTGACGGTTCCTTCACACACACACACACACACACACACATACACACACACACACACACGCACGCACCTACATACGCATACATATACACACATACATACACACACAGTCCAATCAAAACGGTGGCTCCTGAAATGATGCTTTTTAAAAAAAAAATCTCACTGCCATCGAGTTGATGCTGGCTCATAGTGACCCTATAGGACTGAGTAGAACTGACCCAGTGGGTTAATGAGGCTGTAAATCTTTACAGGAGTAGAAAGCCTCGCCTTCACCTTTCTTCTGCACGGATCTGACGTATCGTGACCCGATCGGACAGGGTAGAACTGCCTCTGTGATTTCCCGAGTCTGTCACTCTTTACAGGAGTCGTCATGTCTGCCTCCCTTGGGGCGGCTGGTGGTTGCGAACTGCTGACCTTGCAGTTAGCAGCCCAACTTGTAACCACGATGCCACCAGGGCTCCCAGGGATCTGTTAGGCCAGTTAAATTCAAATCAGGGGCCGTCATTCCAGAAGGGATGTGTTTTAAGATTACAAGGGAGCCATCTTTACAGATGTTCTCTAAGGACACAAGACAATCACAGGGGCTTATTAGGAAGAAGTTTTAAGAGCATTGAAACTGCATTGGTGAGGAAAACACGAGGGAAGTTGCGCTGAGAAACCCACCCCCCCACCCACCCCCATAAGGACAATATGTCTGCTCACTCTTCAAAGGCTGCAAGAGCTGTTCTATGAGAATTTCATTGGGAAACCAGACCCCCTTTACCCTTCAGCCCTGATCTTGCCCCTTCAGGCTTCTTTTTGTTCCCCAGACTCAAAGAACATGGTCAAGGAACATGATTTGAGTCCCCTAAGGATGCCAAAACAGCTATTTGAATGTGTAAATCCTAGAGCCCAGAATTCTTTAGGGAAGGGTTGCACGTTGCCGAACAGGCTGCCATTGAGTGGCGTCTGGCTTACTGAGAGAGATGGAAACACAGCCTTCGGAAGTGGATTGTCCTCCATGGAGGATATGTTGACAAACACTAGCTTCCTATTTTGTTATTTTTAATAAATAACGGTTGCTAGGATGTTGTCGCCGTTCCTTTTGATACTTTCTGCTCGCTCTCTCTCTCTCTCTCTCACACACGTGGGTGGGCGTGTATTTACATCGGAAAGTTTGCTAGGAGATGGGCTGCAGTGCTCAAAACTCAAGGGAATATGGAAGGGCCAGTCCAGGTCCTCGGAACGCTAGAGCCACCATTCCCATCCTACAGATGCAGAAGACTGAGGCCTGTTAAAAACACGGAGTGCAGCCCTGGCTCCCTCCACACCCGAGAGCTCCATGCAGGTGCCAGCGGATGAAGAAGATCTAGCCAGCCAACCCTGGTACCACGGTCCACTGTCCCGCCAGGTACCACCTCCTTCAGGGTCTCAGCACCATCTGTGAAGATCCAGTCCCACCCTTGACATGCTAGGGATTCCTGAATCCTGGGGTAGGGGGCTGGGACCAAGGTCTGTTGGAAGGGCTAGCTAGAGGGCTGGGGACGTCTTAAGGCTTGGTTGGCTTGGCACTGTCACTGCTTATATCTCAGTTGTCAATTTGGAGGGGGCGGGGATGATGTGGGGCATGGTGATGAAAATCAAAGAGGATCCACAGGTTCTCCAAAACCATTTGTTGTTCCCACTTGTCTCGCCCTTTGGGCCCAGGCACCTGTGACCAGGAGGCCCCACATCCCTCTAGCATTATTAGGTTAGGGATCCACCCTTCACTGGTAGGCCCTACACGAATTAACTAGCTATATTACACTAGGTTACATTCTGGCACGTGATTACATTGTATTGTATCGTATTCCATTAATGGTATGACCTACACGAATTAACTGGCTCTATTACACTAGGTTGCATTCTG
>NW_022111359.1:7126444-7130898 GCF_000313985.2 Echinops telfairi | reverse complement strand
ACTGGCTCTATTACACTAGGTTGCATTCTGGCACGTGATTACATTGTATTGTATCGTATTCCATTAATGGTATGACCTACACGAATTAACTGGCTATATTACACTACGTTGCATCCTGGAACAGGATTGTGTTGTATCGTATTCCATTACTTAGAAGATGATTGCATTGCATTAGATTACATCCACAAATAGAGGATTCCAACACATATTTGGGAGGGATCCAAGTCCATCCATAATATATAAAGATTTCCCGAGTTAATATGCTGGATACTTACAGAAGTATCTGGAACAGAGTCAGAGCTAGGAATCTGTCCCTTGCATTGATTCCGTACCTGTACCTCTGTCCAGGTCTGCGGTGCCTCTCTCCCCAGCCGCTGTTTTGATACTACCCACCACTGCTGATATAAGAGAGCTCACAGACATTTCTAAAGGAGCCATTTACAGCCGCCGTCACTTCAGAAGGGTGCCAGCCATTGGCTTTTCTTGAAGCCACATTTATAAAGCAAAAAAAATGTCACCAAGTGGATTCTGGTTCCCGACAACCCTGTGTGTGCAGGGTTTTCTGTGGCGATTTTATTCTTTGGAATTAGATCGCCTGGTCTTTCTTCCAAGGCCCATCTGAGTGGGCGTAACCCAAAACCTTTCTATTAGCAGCCCACCTGTGTTAACTGTATGTATCACCCAGGGACACCCAAGATAGAGCCAGCTAACCTCAAGAAGCAACCTGGCTGTTCTATGTCCCAGCCCCAGGTGCTTGAGACGTGGGGATGCAAGAGCTCTGCCCTAGAAATCAGTCAAAACCCTGGGCCTTTCCATCCTGTGGCTCCCACGGTCTTTGGCACCTTGGCAAGGCTTAGGGTACTTCCCACAGCAAGTTTGCTCCCATCCCATTGGCCAAACTTCTCAAGGGATCCTGGGAAGTGTAGTTCCATTGGGTGCCTATGCAAAAAGACCATGACTTGGGGTAGGGGGGAATGACCCAGTCTCTGCCACAGAAACTTAACCGGGGTGGCTTTGTTCTTGCGTGGATGGGGTCTCCACGCCCAAGTCTAAGTGGTTTGCCTCCATCTCCCATGCCAGAAGGCCGAGACGCTTCTTCAACAAGATGGGGACTTCCTGGTTCGCGCTTCAGGGTCCCGCGGGGGCCACCCTGTGCTCACCTGCCGCTGGCAGGGCTTGGCCCTGCACTTCGAGGTGCTCCGTGTGCCCCTGCGCCCCCGGCCAGGCCGGCCCCCCACGCTCTTCCAACTGGAGGAGGAGCGGTTCCCCAGCCTGCCCGCCCTGGTCCGCAGCTACGTGACCGGCCGGCGTCCCCTGTCCCAGGCCACCAGAGCCGTGGCCTCCCGGCCTGTGACCCGCCAGGGCCCTCTGCACCGCAGCTTGAGCGAGGACACCCTCATAGACAGCCCAGCGCCAAGAGAACCACTCAGGTAGGCAAGACAGTCCCAGGTAGGGGGGTGGAGGGGATGTGTCTGTCACAAGTGGGCACCATGGTCAGTTCACCAGCCATGGAGTGCGTCCGTGCAGACACATGGCAACCTCATGGCGTGGTGAACCATGGGATTTTCAGGAGCTAGGTTGCCAGCGCTTTCTTCATAGCTGCCTCGTGTGTCTTCCCCAATCTCTGTTGATGGCTGAGCCCTTTAAAGGATTGCACCCCCCCAGGAAGCCTTATCCTTGGGGTGGGGGGTGGGGATTCTGCGTATTATGGGATGTTTAGCAACATCCCTAGTCTCTACCTACTAGGTGCTAGCAGCAAGCACCCATATGCCCCAGTTGTGACCGTAAATGTTTCCAGGCATCAAGAGGCATGGCCTGAGGTGGGCAGAATGACCCTGGCTAAGGTTGGGTGAAGGGATGGGTGCAGGGTTCTCTGGTCTACGGTGTGGACTCCTTTTCTCCCCCATGTCTGAATCCAGGACTAGGAAGTGGAGCGACAGTCAGCCTGCGGGGCTGGAGCACGCAGGTCGGTCAAGGGAAGACCACTGTGAACCAGGTGAGGGTCTGCCAGAGTGACCTTAGGCAGGTGATTGGATCCGTGGAGTCTCGGCTTCTTCTGACCAATGGTCCAGTGTTCCCCCAGTTGTCCCAGGCACTTAATGTACTTGTTAGAGGTGATGGAGGTAGTTCTGTTACAGCGGACGACGCGTACAGCAGAATGGAACACTGCCCGGTCCGGCGCCAGCCTGACCATTATGTGGGAGCCACTGTGTCCATCTGTCTTGCCAAGGGCCTACCTCTTTTGGACTACCTGCTGCTTTTCCAAGCATGATGTCCTTCTCCAGGGACTGGTCTCCTGATAACACGTCCCAAGTCTGTGAGACTAACTCTCGCCGTCTTTGCCTCTAAGGAGCGTGCGTGGTGGCTGTACGTCTTCCAAGCCAGATCTTAGAATAGCACTTTCAATCTCTTCCCCAGCACCAGAACTCAAAGGCATCAGTTTGTCTCTGGTCTTCCTTATTCAGGATCCAACTTTCTCATGCATTTGGAGGCGATGGAAAAATACCCTGGTGTGTCAGTCTGGGTAGGAAGTCTTTGGGTCTGGTGGCGTTGTAAGCATCTCAGCGCTAGCAGGGGTCTCTCTGTGGCTTCTCCGGCTTCCGAGGTCTGGTTGCATCCATGTGGTTTGTCTTCTGCAATGTCTCCCAGGGAGTAGCAGAGAGTCTCCCACCTCCAAGGAGGAAAATCCCAGATTTCCCAGAATTCCCAGGAGAAGGCCATGCCCACACAGAAGCCTCATTGGCTATGAGCCGATTGACAGGCTAGACTCCACCCCTTCACTCATAATCCTCTCAAATTGACATATCACTACCACACATGGGTTGGGGCAGGTGTGCCTTGATCCTCAAAGTGTCATCCTTGAGGATGACCTTATGCAGCAGATTGACCCAATGCAACCTATCATTCGATCTCATGACTGCATCTGTACACACTCGCTGTCATTGAGTCCGTTCTGACTCGCAGCAACCCCATCGGGCAGGGTAGAAGTGCAGCTGTGACTTTCCAAGACCCTAGCGAGTTGCGGGAGTAGAATGCTGCTTCGGAGCGCCTGGTGGTTTCGAACTTCTGCCCTCATGGTTAGCAGCACAACCTGCAACCACTGCACCAGCAGGGCACCATTTTCTCTGTAGAGGCCTAGAAATATGTGTTGAGGCTTCTTTCAAGAACTCCTCCATGTTCTGGCCCCAGCTGGCCTCTCTAACCACGAGTCCCGTCCCAGTTCCTTGTGCCAGCCAGACGGCTTTCCTTTCTGCTGCTAGAAGCTTCCCCATTTGTTCCTGCCTCAGCAGTCTTTGCCCTGACTATCCCCTCAGGTCAGGAAACCTGATTTCTCGAATCTTTTTCAGCCAGTCTGCTTCTCCTCTGAAACAATTCACAAGCTGTCTGTAAAGGGTGACAAACGCACAGGGCTAGTGAGTCCAAGAGTCGTCTTTAGGGGCCAGAGTCCCCCTATAAGGTCACAAGAGCAGATGTTCCATCTCGGCACCCAGGGAGTTTCTTTGGTGCTCCATCTTCCACTGCCTTTTTTTTTACTGTGACAGATGACATCATGCCTCCTGAGCCTTAGCCTCCAACCATAAGTGGTCGTCTTGATCCGGTCAGGCTCCACCTCATGGGCCTCAGTTGTAGCTGGCTCTCAGGAACAGGATGAAAGAGCCAGCTGTCCATGGCAAAGGGAGTGACACCCTCCACCTCCTCCCAGCGAAAGAGCTCTCCCCTCTTTCCCATCTTTCCTGCATGAGCCCCCATGGGTTCCAGACACTGAACTAAGTGCTGGGATGCTTGGGTGAATCAGCAAGGCCAAGACCCCTGCTCAAGTTGAACTAATTCCTTCTAGAGCAGTGGTCCTCAACCTTCCTAATGCCGCAACCCTTTCGTACAGTTCCTCATTTTGCTACTGTTATGAATCGTCATGTAAATATCTGATATGCAGGATGTATTTTCATTGTTGCAAATTGAACATGATTAAAGCATCGTGATGAATCACAAAGTAATATGCAATTATATATTGTAAAATATTTATGTGTGTTCCGATGGTCTTAGGCGACCCCGGTGAAAGGGTCGTTTGACTCCCCCAAATGGGTCGCGACCCACAAGTTGAGAACCACTGTTTTAGAGGCATGAAACAAAGACCAAGTAAATGACCTCCACTGGGCTGTTGCTGAAGGAGCCCTGGCGGCTTAGTGGTTCAGCATCTTGGGGCTGCAAGACCCAAGGTGAGGAGCACCTTAATTTTACCTCAGCGGAGCATCCTTCCTGGCTTTTCACTACTCTAAATAGCAGCGTTGGGTAGCAGATTTACCTAATGCAACTCTGCTTTTGATCTCGAGACGGCTTTTGATCTCTGGAGTAGAACTGTGCTCTCTGCCCGGAGGGTTTTCAAGGTCCCGTGACCTTTCGGAAAGAGATCAAGGGGCCTTTCTCCTGAGGTGGATTTCCACCGCCAATTTCAG
>NW_022111359.1:7121697-7126323 GCF_000313985.2 Echinops telfairi | reverse complement strand
GGGGGGCTGTACTTCTTTCAGGACAGAAAATTGTCTGTGGTTTCCACGTGTCCACTTCTTTCCAAAGTGCAAGCGGACAGGGCCTCCCCTCTTGGGACTGACTCGCTTGATGTGTTCGCAGCCCACGGTTCCATTAAGGAGCCCTGGTGGTGTCCAGCGGGCTATGCATTGAGCTGCCCACTGCAAGGTCAGAGGTTCAAACTCACCAGTCCCTCCATGGGAGAAAAGTGAGGCTGTTTGCTCCTGCCAAGATGTCAATGGCTCAGAAACCAGGAGGGCCAATGTTCTGTCCTGTAGGATGGCCCTGGGTTGAAATGGAGGCGGCAGCAGTGCGGGTGGAGAGGGTTTGTTTTGTGGGTATTCCATTGTGTGGATGGATCACCTTGTGCGTAGCCATCATTTGAATCATCTCTACCTTTTGGCTCTAGTGAACGAACGGTGCCCGGGTGCCCAAGGACCTGTGGATGTGCCTGCCATTACTTCGTCGGGCTCCGGGTTAGGACTGAGATCACAGGGCTCAAAGGCCAGCTGGTTTTGAGGAGCCAGTCATCCCTTGTCCCGCTGTTCGCTACCTGTATAACGCTTGAATAATTCCGTTTCCAATTTTGTTCGATCGGTGCATGCCTTCCCCAGTCAGCAGGACTAGACTAGAGAAGTCCGATTTAAAACGTATTCTGGTGCATTCAATCCCTTTGCAAGTGAGGTGGGGCTGTGTAAGGCTGCAACTGGACACTGAGGAGCCCTTATTACTGGCTGAGAGGTTGAACCCCTGCCTCATCTCTCTTCTCTGTGTAACCCATCTCCCTCTCTTGTATGACCCCCCAGGAGCCTCAGCCATATCCCCATCTTCCCTGCCTCGGACAGGCAGTGACCCCTTGCTGCTGAAGCCCCAGGCTCCCCTCGGGGTGGTTGCCAATGGCCTCCATGCCTCCGATGGGCAGCTTCATGCCAAGCCACCCATCAAGCCCCCCCGGACACCCTCCCTGGCACTGCCTGAGGCCTCAGAACGTTCCCCAACATACTGTGAGCTGGTGCCTCGCATGCCGGGTGCCCAAAGGTCACCGCCTGACCAAGGCCGCCCGGAGCCAGAGGCCCCATGGTGGGAAGTCCCTGAAGAAGAGGATGAGGAAGATGGGTCTTTCCAGCGCCCCCAGGCTGAAGTCTCTTTCAGCCACCCTGACACCCCGTCCTGCCTGCTGGGCCCCCAGAACCGGCCCCTGGAGCCTGGGGTCCTGAAGACTCTCCGGGGCCTATTCCTGGAGCACCATCCGGAGAGCACTGCCCTCCACCTGCTCTTGGTGGACTGCCAAGTGAGTCACCTTCTGGGGACAGGTAAGGGGCCTGCAGCCTCAGTGGCACCCCACACTTTGGTACTCTCTCCTTCTTCTCCACGCCCCGCCCCCTTCTACCCAGGCCACAGGCCTCCTGGGAGTGACCAAAGCCCAGAGGGGAGCCATGGGGGTGGCCTCAGGTCTGGAGCTGCTGACACTTCCCCATGGACATCGATTGAGGTTGGAACTGCTGGAGAGGTGAGCTGGCCGCTTAGAAACTAACATGGGGTGGGGGTGGGGGTTCTCCCCTGGCCCAAGGTCTTTGAATAGTTATCCCTGCATCACCGCCCTTCCCCCTCTCCGCTGCCCAGGAGAGGAAAGGGCAATGCTTACAGCCCCCTCTCCCCCACCCCAACCCAACCCTTGCTTTTCATCTCCGCAGGCACGAGGCGCTGGAGCTGGCTGGGGCGCTGGCTGTGCTGGGCTGCACGGGGCCGCTGGAGGAGCGCGTGGCCGCGCTCAGGGGTCTGGTGGAGCTGGCGTTGGCGCTGCGGCCAGGAGCAGTGGGGGACTTGCTCGGACTGGCGGCGGTCATGGGCACCCTGCTCATGCCCCAGGTGCTTGGGGCGGGGGACTGGGCTGAGGGGAGGTCCAGTGCAGGTGAGGAGGCACAGAGGCCATGGATGGTCTCCTACTGTGTCACTAGGTATCCAGGTTGGAGCGCACGTGGCGCCAGCTCCGACAGAGCCACACGGAGGCAGCACTGGCCTTTGAACAGGAGCTAAAGCCACTGATGAGGTCGCTGGATGAGAGTGCAGGTGAGGGACCGTCGCGTAGTCTACCTACACCTGTTCTTGCTGACCTAAGGCTTTGTAGCCCCGTAGCTGGGCCCCGCCCCTAGTGCTCTAATAGGCCCCGCCCCCTGCCCTTGGCCCAGCCTTCTCAGGTTCCACCCATGCCCTAAGGCTACATCCTATCTCCATCCCAGGTGCTGGTCCCTGCTTGGTTTTCGTTAGGTTGCAAGGAGTGGGTGCACAACAGAACAAAGCACTACCAGGTGGTGCACCGTCCTCACAATTGCTCTTGTATTTGAGCCCGTTGGTGCAGCCACCGTGCCAATCCATCTTGTCGGGGGGGGCGGGGTCTTCATTTCTGCTGGCCCTCTATCAAGCGCGGTGTCCTTTTCCAGGGACTAGACTCTCCAGATAACATGTCCAAAGGACGTGGGACCAAATCTCTCCAACCTTGCCCCTAAGAAGCATTCTGGCTGCACATCTTCCAAGACGGATCTGTTTGTCCTTTTGCCAATCCGTAGTACTTTCAATATCCTTCGCCAGCACCGTCATTCAAATGTGGCGATGCTTCGGCCTTCCTTATTCGCGGTACAAGAAAGCAATTGAAAATACCATGGTTTGGGTCCGGTGCACCTTAGTCCTTGAAGTAACACCTTTGCTTTTCAGCCCTTAAAGTCCCTGCCTTTGATTGAAACCCCGCTCTCCACCCTCAACTTCTTTCCCTGCCAGGCTGCTAACTTTTTCCCAGGTTCCACCCTCGTATTTACCTAAGCTCCACCCCCTCCAGCAGGTCCCGCCCTCTACTTAGGAGGTCTTACTCCACCCTGTCTGCCTTTCCAATTCCCCTGGGAGGTTCTAGCTGCCCTGCTCTAGGCCCCGCCCACCACCCAGCACAGCCCCCAACCCCTCCCTCCATAGGACCCTGGGAGCCAGGCCCCGTGGCGTTGCCGCACGTGGCGCCGGTGGTGCGCCTGCTGGAGGGCGAGGAGGCGCGGGGGCTGCCAGAGGAGAGCTGTGAGAGGCTGCTAAGCACCCTGAGCCGGGCACGTCAAGTGGCCCGGGACGGGCCCAAGTTTCGCGAGGTGGCAGCCAAGCGCCTGCGAGGTGAGCGGCCCCCCTCCTCTGGGCAGCCATGAGGCTGGACTCCAGAAACACACAGCAACGCTCCAGGAGCCACGCCCGTGGAACCCTATCCCCGTCTGGGGCAGACGTGACTCCATGCCCCAAGAACACCGGTTCGGCACAAAATGTCCTACCCTGGGCCGCACCTTGCTCCTACCCTTCCCCCCCACCTACCCCCACCCCCCGCCGCCTCCTTTCCGGGGTCTCTCACATGAGCCCCTCAGCACTGCTACCTAGTCCAAATCGCCCCCTGCCCAGTCCGTTCAGGGCAGCGCGGTCAGGGTGCACCCCATCCTCCCCTACATTGCCCAGTCTGCACCCTACACCTGGGGCAGAGTCCCTGGGTCCCCTGCTGGGTCAAAGTCTGCAGGAGAAGAGGAGGTGTTGGAGGGGCGAGGCCAGTGCTCGGCCCCGCCCCCAGCCCACCTGACCTCTTCCCCAGGATTCCGGCCCAACCCTCAGCTGAGGGAGGCGCTGACCACTGGCTTTCTGCGGAGATTGCTCTGGGGCAGCCGTGGGGCAGGGGCGCCCAGAGCCCAGCGCCTGGAGAAGTTTCAACGCGTCCTCAGCACTCTGTCGCTGCGCCTGGAGCCGGCTGACTGAGAGCCCAGCCCTGCCTATCACACCACTGACCCTGCTGTAGAAACCAAAGGAGTGGCCCTCCCTCCCTCAGTACCCAAAACAACAAAGCCAAGGGCACTGCCATGGAATAGATGTCTACCCTATAGGGCAGAGCTGCCCCCTGCGAGTGTCGGTGAATGTGACTCTTGATGGGAGTAAAGTCCAGGCTTTCCCCTCGTGGAGCACTCCAGTGACTACTGGTTTCGAACTGTGGACCTTGTGGTTGGTTAGCAGCCCACGACGTAACCACTATGCCACCACTCTCCACGCCCTCTCAGGGACAGGGAAACAGGCATCCAAAATCCCTCGCTGCCCAGCAATGCGCATGTGGATATTGGATGGCAGGCTGCCTCCTCCCTCAAGACCCAGATGTCTGAAGGCTGCATACTCCTGCCCATCCCTACATCTGAGGGGGCTTCAAAAAGTTTGAGAGGAAAGGGTCATCGTTCCATTAACTTTTTCTGCATACCTTTTGAGAGTAAAAGGACACACCTGTAACACAGACTCCATAACTAGTGGACCCGAGAACCCCCAGGAGCCCACCCCTGGTGGGCAGGTGGCTTTCAGTAAGAGAACTTGGGGAAAAGGGGGTGGCATCTGAAGCCAGAGTTCAAACGTGACTGGGGCCGCTTTGAAAGCTGTGTGGCTTCTGGCAGCTGATTTGCCCTCTCTGTGCCCATCTACAAGATGAAAAGCCAGCCCGTGCCCTTCCGAGGATTGTGGAGGTCAAAGCTCATCGTTTAGATACGATTACCGCAGCACTCAATAGCCAGCCTGTTCTCAGAGGGTTAAGTCCAATGTACTCCTCCAGCCAAGTC
>NW_022111359.1:7102368-7121597 GCF_000313985.2 Echinops telfairi | reverse complement strand
TGGCTGGCCCACGTCGGGTCGCCAGACCCTCCTCCTTATGTGGCCTGTAAGGAATGACCCGTCCCACAATGAGGCCGCGACGCCCAGGGCGTTCCATCATTTTTTTTCTTTATATATAAAACGCGATGGCCCCAGCCGAGCGGCAGGAAGTAAAGACCTGACCCAGGAGTATGTACACCGGTGATAAAGGCACAGACAGCGGGCCCACGTGGGGTGGGTGGGGCAGCAGGTTACACAGGTCTTAGCCGAAGCCACGGGGGCAGAGATAAAGTGCGTAGGTCCTGGGGGCCCCCCGTGGCCCAGAAGCAGCAGCCAACAGCCCCCCTGCCCCCGCCCCGGGCTCAGTTGAGCGTGACGCGGAGGTAGGAGGTGGGCACGTAGCCCTCCCCGCCGTGTTTCCGCCGGACGCGGGTCCAGCCGTCGCCTTTGTCCTCTTCCATGAGGCTGAGGTCTTCTCCCTCCGCCATGGAGATGGTGCCCTCGCTGGACCCTGTCGGGAGGGTGGGTGTCGGTCAAGCTTAAGGGAAACCGAGGCCAGGCAGCGGGGCTGCCCCCACGCCGGCCATCGCCCTCCTCCCCCACCTCCATTGACCAAGCCCCCTTCCCTAGGCCACCCAGGCCATCTGTCCTCACCTTCGAAGTGATAAATGGCCACACAGTGACCTATGGGAGAGGTGGGCTCCTCTTCAAAGTCCTCATCGAACTCCGTGTAGATAGGGGTGTCCTGACTATCCTCCGAGGGGGGTCCTTCGGGGCTGGTTGGGAGAATGGCGGCGAGGTAAGGGAAGGCCCGCCCCCGTTGCCTCGGGTCCCTGGTCCAGGGCTGGTCCCAGTGCTCACCTCTCTTTGTGGTCCCGTGAGCTGTTGTGGCTGTCATCCGGAGGGGCGCTGGCTGGGGGGTCGGGAGGCCGGGAGTGGCGGCTGAGGTTGCTCAGTACCCGGCTCTCAGCTTCTGCCAGCCAGGCCTGGGAGGAGGGGCGTAGCAGTCAGGGTCCAGAGGCAAGACAGCGGGTCAGCCAGCAAGGCCGACTGGGTTTGCTGAGGTCACCCATGCACACCCAAGTCGGTGATGAGAAACAGCTGGAGCCTCCCCCCACCCCCACCCTGGCATCCTCCCCGTCCCCCCTTTACACCCAGCAGGGTGACTCAGCATGGCCCCACCCCTCCCCAGGGCCCCCGCGGGCCTGCCCTTACCTCATACTTCTGCACCTCCAACTTGAGCCGCTCGATGTTGCTCAGGGTTTCCGTGATCCGGGGCTCCAGGCTGGCCGGGTCCCCCATCTGCGGGGTCTTCTCATACACATCCTTCATTTTCTTTAGGGCTTCCCTACAGCCACATAGGAAGGGGGTGGAGGCATATCACCAAACAAGGGGCGTGTCCTGGCTCCATAAGATGGGACTGAGGCTCCCCACCTGGTTGCTAAGACGTGACCACCTGTCATCCACTCCCAGCCAGGGCTTTTCTCTAACTGGCCCAGCTGGCCTCAGTGAGCTTGCTGGGAAATGGGCCTGGCATTGACATCATGTGTACACACACACACACCACCATTCACCCCCTACCCACCCACTCCGGAGGAGCCCTGGTGGCAGTGGTGAAGTGCTTGGCTGCTAACCAAGAAAGAGGTCGGTGGTTCGAATCCATGCAGCACGGGCAGGGCTGAGCAGCAGAAAAGGCCTGGCAATCTGTTCCCGACACAAGTCACATCCTTGGAAACACAGAGGGAAGTTCTGCCCGGCCTTATATACTTATAATTATATAAATTATAATTTATATCATTTCGTCACAAGATGGAAACCTGGACACATGTACACACACATGTGGCATGGCAGCTGTGAAAACAAGAACGGACTGGTACACGGTGACGTCACTGGTTGCCACCAATAACCCCATGCACGCTGAAATGGGAACACTGCCTGGTCCTAAACCATCCCTGGGATTGCTAGGGAGACTCTTGTGATCCAAGGGGTTTTGTTCACTGCCTGAGCTTCAGAAGTCAGTCATCAGGCCTTTCTTCCTGGTCCCTCTTCACCTGGAAGCACTGCTTAAACCCGGTCCACATCCTAGCACCGTAGCAGCCTCCACTGTGAGACAGATCGTGGCTGTGCATGAGCTGCACTGGCTGGGAATTGACTTTCTGAAGCAATGACTCATGCCCCACCCCCCACTGGACACAAAGTCCTAGCTAGGATTCATTTGTTCATACACCTATCAAGCATCCACTGCACCATAAGCCACTACATCCCGAGGCTGAAGAAGAACCGATGCACTTGAATTGTGGTTGCTGGAGAAGAATACTGAAAGTACCACCGGCTGCTCCAAGGACAAACCAATCTGTCTCGGAAGAAGTACGGCCAGCGTGCTCCTTTGCGGCAAAGAAGGCACGACTTGGTCTTACATGCTTTGGACCTGTTGCCAGGAAAGAGCAGCAGTCTCTGGAGAAAGACAGCGTGCTTGGTAAAGTGGAGGGGCAGGGAAAAAGAGGAAGGCCTTCAAGGACATGGAGGGACACCGTGACATCAACCATGGGCTCAGGCACAGGAACAATTTGCAAGGATGGCTCAGGACCGTGCTGTGTTTCATTCTGTTGTGCATGGGGTCACCGTGGGTCAGGACTGACCCGATGGCACCGAATTACAGCGACAACATAACCTGAGACTACAGCCAGCCCTGAAACATCCTTCAAGGATACAACTAACACACAGCCCTGTGGCTTAACTTCCAGCCAACAACAGGCAGGGCCCAGGGGGGAACCACACAGCCAAGGAGGAATGCACTCCTTCCACCAACCAGCGCTTTCAGGGGTCTTAGCACCAAGGGGAGAATGCACAAAGCGCAGAGCTGCACAGGGTCAGAAACCAAAAAGAGCACCATGCCTGAGTCGATTCCGACTCGTATTGAGCCTGCAGAGCAGAACAGCCCCCGTGGGTTTCCGAGACTCACTCTGGACAGCAGCAGTTGCTGCTTCAGCCAGGGGTTCCAAGTGCTGACCCTGTGTCACAGTGACCCAAAGAATAAGAAGGCACCTCACCACCAGCGCCCGGACAACCAGGAAAGGGAAGCACGGGGAGGCGGTGGAAAGAATGTTGCTCCATTGCGGAGACGGCAATTATCGTCACAGAACAGAATGTGTATAAATGGAAAACCGATTGGCTCTGTAAACTTTCACCTAAATCACAACATGTAAAAAACAACAAACACAAGCAAGAAAAAAAGAGTCGAGGACCGAAAAAAGTGTAACACTATAATAAGACAAAAAAATCTCAGCTCTGCTCAGAGTCTCAGGAAAATGTGGAATTCCAGTAATGGATTTAGAATAATGCATATTCTACAGTACCAAAAAAGAAAGGAAAAAAACCAAACCCACTGCCATAGAGTCAATTATGACTCATAGTGACCCTACTCAGGGTTGTTGATAGGGTAATGCTTTGCAGGAGAGCAGCCAGCCTCATCTTTCTCCCAAGAAGCAGCTGTTGGGTTTGAACCTCAGACTTTGCAGTTAGTAGCCAATGCCTAAATGCCTAACCCACGGTGCCACCAGGGCTCCTTTGGTATACAGCAGGCACTGCAGAAACGCTAGGTACTATTACCACAAATCCCACTGCCCCTACCCTCCTCCAAGTCTCTGGAACTATAGGTGGTCATGGTGAACGGGGCCCCAGCGTGTACAAATAGTTAACACACTCCACTGTGTTAACTAAAGGTGGGAAGTTCAAATCCACCCTCGGAGGTGCCTCGGAAGAAAGGCCTGGCTACCTACTTCCAAAAAAAAACAACAACATACCAACAAACAAAAACCATCTCAGCCACAGAAAACCCTATGGAGTACCCAGTTCTCCTCTGACACATGTGGGATCCCCCTGAGTCGGACGAGGCAAGCTCAGGGATGGAGCTGGACTCTGAGCCCAGGGCCAAGTTTCCTCTGCCCCTATGGGCCACACTGCCCCCAAGAACCTTACAATCCCAAAAGGCACGTTGCACCAATATAAGCTAGCTCTTCGTCCAAGTAGCTAGACGCAAAGAGCAAGATAGAATTTGGCTGCCTGCTCCCAAGTGGCCGTCATCCCTGTTATGTAACACTGCTGGAAGAGGCTCTTCTTGCTTGGAAAGAGTGATCGCGAGGACTCTCGGGGTGTTTTTTTGTTTTGTTTAAAAAAAAAAAAAACCTGGCAGACTTTTTATTGTTAATATTTTAAGAGCTTGAGTTATTTAAAGAGAAACCCATCTGCTCCCCCACCCCTGCCCCCTTTTAGCCGGTTAATACGATGAATTTGAGAAGACTCTTTGGCCTGGAACCATCTTTGCAGGACTAGGGTGAGACCCAATACTTAAAAACAGGGTTTCTGAGCCCACCGCTTGCTTGGCCCACTCACTGCCATCGAGTGGATTCCAACTCATGGCAGCCCTACAGGACGGGCTAGAAGTTCCCCTGTGAGATTCCCAGCCTAACTCCTAGTGAGGGCTGAAAGCCTCCCGTTTCTCCCTCAGAGAGGCTGGTGGTTTCGAACTGCCGCCTGTGAGGTTAGTAGCATTGCGGCAGCAGGATTTTGTCTGGAGATCTAGTTGCTGCTGTTAGGTGCTGTCCAGTGGACAGCCCTGCCCGATGTTTTCCCTGCCTGTGATAGACCCAAAAGCTCGGGGGTTTCTGCACCGAGGAGCAGCCAGGTGGGTCCCAATGGCCAATCTTTGGGTTAGCAGCCCAGCACCTAACCATTTGCGCTGCCAGAGTTCCCTCTGAAGCTGTTAAGTGGAACAGAAAAAAGCCACGGTGTTACACGCTCGTTGGTCGAGTTTGGAATCGAGATCTCCCCTGGCCTCTTAAATGAGCTGTCTGTTTGCTGGAATGAACTGAGTAAGACAGGAACGAATCATTTTCTGTTTTTGGATTTCTACCGAGTGCGGTAGGAATCACCTGGGCGCGGGGTCTGCTGGGGAGAAAGTGCTCTGGGCACCATGGAAGTTCCATGAACGGGTTTCCAGCGCTCTTTGGCCGGCTGGCCCCGGCTTACCTCTGGTCCACCTCCTTCTGTAGTTCCCGATTGCGCTCCTCCAGCTGCTGTAGAAGTCGCTTTCTCTGCTGCTCTGGGGGCAAGTGGCTGAAGTCCTCGGTCGCCACTGTCTGCAAAGTGGGAAGACGACCGGGTTCCCTTTGGGTCCTGGGGTCCCAGTTTCCAGACTGCTCGGTCATAAAATCTACCGCGTCCACCTTCCTCCCTCCAGGTGCTCTGGGGTGCACGGCCATGCGCACAGCAAAGCAGCTCCAGGTCAGGCGGTGGACGGAGGGGCTTAGGGGGAAGGACCTGGCTGGTGCTGAAAGCAAGCAGAGCCCAGGGTCCCGCCCCCGGCCGCTGGGCGGGGCAAGGGCCGCCCCTTCCCCCCAGGCCTCACTTACCCCACGGCTGCCTCGAAAGCTGCGGAAGGACGCTAGCCGCGGTTTGACCGACTTACTGATCTCGCTCAGTATAGCCAAGGGGTCGCGGCCGGAGCGGGGGGACGGGGGTCCATTAGGCAATGCCGAGGGCAGGGGGCCCCCCAGGGGCGAGAGGGATAGGGGACGCGGCTACCGGCGGGGGCCGGGGAGGGGAAGGGGCCGGTGCAGAGGCAGGAGTGATAGGGACAACGTAGACGATGGATGGATGGATGGATGATGGACGCAAAACGGAAAAAATCGGACACACAAAATGGAGAAGAGAAAGAAAGGAAAAAAAAAAACACCGGTAAGAAATCCACAACTCAAGATGCACAACCACACACAGAAGAGAGACGCATGCCAGAGGCACAGAAAACTCTAGAATGTGGGGGCGGGAGGGGGCATTAGACTGTGAGCCAGAAGGCAAGGCCAGCCCTCCTCACCGCCGTGGCTCCAACTTCCCTGGAGCCCCACTTCCAAGCACCCAGAATGGAGCTTGGGGGCATGAGACCCCCCCTCACCACCCTCTACTGTCCACTCAGCTCTCTGGGCTCACAGTCTTGAAAGGGAAGGACATTGGTACAGAAACTAAGGTCTCAGACAGGTGTGGGGGCCACAGAAGTAAGTCAAAACCAGGTTGGGAGAGGTCAAAGGCAGTGACCGGAGACGTGACAGCTAGGGGTGGGGCAGGAGAGTCGGGCAGGGGACGACACGCATTTACCACCAGGGGCTCTAAGGTACAAACTGAGAGGGCAGGGGCTTGTCCAAGGCATGCACCAGGGTCAAGAGGTGGGGGAATGGGGTGGAGTGTCAGACTGATGCCATGAAATGCAAGCAGGGGGGCCCAGGAGCCCATCGGCAGGAGAGTGAGACACATCCCCCTCCCCTGGGGCCAATGCCCAGCCCCCAATTCCCCCAGTATCATTTCTCCCAGCATCTCCAGCAGCAGCAGACAGACAACACAAGCCACCACCACCACCCCACCCCCAACCCTGCCTCCCACCCACCCCCCCAGCCTCTGGGGACACCCAGGCCAACCCGCCTGCTCGCCCATGTAACTTCCCTCCAGGCCTGGGCGGGCGGCCAAGAGGAAAATTCCTACCCGGACTGAGCATTCCCGTGGCCAGGGCTGACTCAGTGGGGCCCCTACCCCCGGGGGGGTCCAGCTCCCCCAGGACCGACACCCACCTTGTTCTTCTTGCCAAAGGGCCATCGTTTGGCACGGCTGCGGCTCGTGCCTCGGAGCTCCGGCCGGCCGTCAGAGGGGGTACCCAGGCTGCTGTCGGAGGGAGCTCGGTTCATGGGCTGGCTGAAATCTTCGAATTCCAGGTCACCCGGGCGTGCGAAACCAGACTTGTGCAGCTCGATGAGGACCTGGGAGTCCTGGGGGGGTGGGGGGCGGGAGGAGGGCCGAGGGAGGGTGAGTAGTTAGGGGTGAGATCGGATGCCTGGTGTGAGGGACCCACCCCGTGCCCACCGGATGGGGCCCAGCCACGCACGTTCTTGGCATTCACAGCATCCGAGGCCACCTTCATGCCTTCCAGGCACTTGGCAATAATTGGCACCACCTGCAGCTCAGCTTCCGACAGGAGCCCATACCCGGCCCCCAGGCGGCTCGCCCGGCGCTCATCCATGTCCTGCAGCTTCTGGGGGGAAGAGGCAGGGGCTATGGGAAGTCACCCCAGTTCTCAACCTCCCACTTCCTCACCTAGTAAGTGGGGAGGGGTCCCCGGAACAATGGCCCAGGTTAGTTTGGGCAAGTCTTGCCCGGCCTCTGTTTTCCTCATCCAGGAAACAGGTTATGCTGATCGAAACTCCACAGCGTCGATGGAGAGACCAGTGGGAAAGTGTAAAGTAAAAGTTCATAGTGGGTTCAGCCCAAAGTAGCCCAGGAGGGGAGAGACCAGGACCAAGGGCTCTCAGAGGGAGGAACCCTGAAGACGTCGCAGAAAAAAAAATAAAGGGGGGGTCTGGAAGGAGGATGGACAGAACAAGGGAGCCAGAGCTTTAGGGGGGAAAGGTAGACACATCCGGGATACTCCTAGCCTCAGGATTGGGACAGGGAGCAGAGTGCAAGGCCGAGACAGATGAGGAATCCAAGACTGGTAAAGCGCTCAGTGGCAAACCGAAAGGCCGCAGGTTCAAGGGGTGCCTTGGGAAGAACAGCTTGGAAATCTACTCCGAGGCAGGGGGGAAAAACCCTGCCACTGACGACCCTACAGAGCCCCTTTCTGTTCTGGCACACGGGGGGTTGCTGTGAGTTGGGAGTTTTGCCATCTGAGAGGTAGGGCTTAGAAGAACAAGGAGTTTCCAAAGAGAAGAAAGGTGTCCTGGGTGGGAGGTGGAGGGGTGGAGCCCTTTGAGTCAAAGTCAAGGTTCACTGTGGTCATGTTTCTACTTTCTGTCCAATCTGAGAGTGAGGGCATGGCAGCTAGGGTTTGGGCGCATGCATAGGAGTTGGGCAAATCTTATTCCCACCCTAAGGCAAGAATCATTTGAGCACTTACATCAAATATCTGGGGCATCTGAGAAAAGTAGAAGTGGGCCTGGTCTCGGTTGAAGCGCTGTAGCTGGGCTGCATACTCATTTTTGCTTTCTTCTGCCATGTGACTCCGAAGGTGGGCTTGCTGCTTGGCCTAGGGAGTAGGGGTGGGGGGGTGGGGGTAGGGGGGCTCTCAGGTTCTGGCCTTGCCTGACTCCCTGGCCCCCCGGGCCTGCCCCAGATGCCCCTCGAACCTTCTCCACGTCAGCCTTGGTGGCATTGATATCTTGGTCCAACCGCTCAGCAGTCTGGGCTGCCTTCTCAGCTTCCCGGCAGTCCCGCTCAAACTTCCTCTTGCTCTACGTCAAGGACAGAACCAGAATGAAGGGCAGCCAGGATTCCGAGGACTGGCAATTGGGGGTGGAGGGTGGGCACAGTGACCATGCTGTGAGTGGCCAAGTCTGTGAATCAGTCACCCTCACCTGTCCTACACACCCTGCTGAAACTCACATTCTCCAGCTGTTTGAAGCCATTTTCCAGCTGCTGTTGGGCCCGCCGGCCTTCCTGGAAGTGCTACGGAGGGAGAGAGGGGTGACAAGAGTCAATGGGGTCCTGACAGCCCCTGGCCGGTGTCAATGGCCAGTGCAAACCCACTTGGAGACCACAAGGAAGAAAGACCTGGTGAACTGCTTCTGAGAAACCAGCCAAGGCCAACCCCAAGGGACCCACAGCTCTTCCCTGAAACACACGAGGTGCCCGAGAGTCAGACGCAACCTGAGAGCAGCTGCTTTACAACTAGAGTCCCAGTAGCCCTCCCCCTGTCCCCCCAAACACACATACACACACAAACACACACACACACACACACACACACACACACACACACAGAGGGGACAAGTACACTCACCAGCTTCCTCTCCTGCTTCATCTCCTGGGAGTACTTGGCCAACTCCAGGCACACCCGGACACTCAGGTTCTCGGCCACCAGCTCCCGCTGCCCCGCAAAGTCGTTCACCTCCTGGAGAATTTGCAGGAAGGACTGCTGCTGGCTGAACCTGGGGTGGAGGGGTAGGGGGGGCGGGAGGGGGGGGCAGGCGGCCGGCAGTCAGGCCCCCTAAGAACCAGGCACCTCTGGGACCCACCTCCAGATGGGGGGGGAACGGTAAGCCCTCAACATTCACATCCCCACCCCCCTACAAAGGCAATGGTGACTTTGGTCCTTGACCCCCTCGCTCCCAGCCCTGGAGTCAGATAACAGCTTGGAAGGGCAGTGGAAGCATTTGGGTTGTAAGAAGGAGCCAAAAAGCAGGTAGGTACTATCTGTTATGTCCCCTCCAGGGGAGTAGGGGCAGACCCTGTCATCAAGCATCGTGATTATTACTATTTTGCAATGAGGTATTAATAGTCACGCTAAATAGCAAAGCCACAGATTACAATCCACATCTTGGTCAGTTTGGGCTAGAGGTTGCTGCCCTCAAGAGAACTACAGGAGAACATTTCTAGAGCTTTTGAAACTACGGTTGGTAACAAAGTCGGGAGGACCCCTGGGGACACAACGGCTATGCGCCAGACGGCCCACTGAAGAGCTGGCAGTTCGAAGCCACCCAAGAGCGGCATCGGAAGACATAGGCTTGGCGCTGCACTTCCAACAAATCAGAGTTGAAAACCCCAAGGGGTAGCTCCAGTCTGCCCGCCCAGAGCAGCGCTGCTGTCTCAGAATCAACTCCGTGGCAGCCAGCCAATGGAAAGACTCGGCGGGCTGGCACGGCTCAGGGCCAGACTCTGTTCTTACAAGGCGAGTTCTCGGAGCAGGACCCCTAGCTAGCGCCAGCGGCCGCTTACCCATTTCGCAGATGAGTGAAACAGAGGCGCAAACTGGCCCCAAGCAGCTGCTGGAGCCTTCCCACTTAGAATTGTTGTTGTTTTGGGGGTGCCATGGAGCTGATCCCAAGGGATATTCATCCCAGGTGACAGAGCACTGCTGCCTCACGGGTTTTCTAGGCAGTCGGTCATCTTTACGGAGACAGACTGCCAGGTCTTTCTGCCACATGCTCCGGGTAGGCTGGGACCACCCACCCTTTGGTTAGCAGAAGGGTGGACAACGGCACGACAGGGATCCTTTCCCCATTGAGCAGTGAGGAACGCTGAGGCTGAGAAGTCTGAGGGACTTCCGAAGCCCGCTGTGAGCAAAGGAGGAGCCCTGGCGGCCAAGGTCAGCAGTTCGAACCCACCAGCTCAGTGGTTCACCTTCTGAACGTCGAGCCCCTTTCATACTGTCCCTCATGCTGTGGTGACCCCCCCAACCATAAAATTATTTTTGTTGCTACTTCATAAGTGTCATTTTGCTACTGTTATGAATCTGGCGATCCAAAGGGGTCACAACCCAAAGGTTGAGAACTGCTGTACCAGATGCTCCGTGGAAGAAAGACGTGGCCGACGGCTGCTATAAGACTTACAGCCTTAGAAACCCTAAGGGTGGGTTCTGTTCTGTCCCCCAGGGTCGCTGTGAGTTAAAAACTCATGAGATTGTAAGGGGCTTTAAGCTAGTTTCGCTCAGCTCTAGGCTAATAGGAGGGAGTTTGCTCCCTGGAGTTTGCTCAACTGAGGGGAGAAGCGGGACCACCCCTTCCCCATGCTTACTTGGAATCGGGGTCATCTTTGGCAGGTCTCTTGGGCAGGTATTTTTTCACCAGGCTCCTAAGGTGACAGGAAGGAGGGACTCAGCCTCCAGCCACGCCCACTAGCCCCAGGGCCGGTCCTCCCTAGAGTCTCACCGCAACTGCTTCGCATAGGCCTGCTCCACCTCCGTTCGCTCTTTCACGAACTTCACGTATTTGTCCAGCAGGTCCAGGCCCCACTGCGTGTGGCGCTCGAGCACCTCAAACTGATCCTGAGGGGTGGGGAGGCGGTGGGGACCCCGGCGTCAGGACTTTGGGACCCTAAAGCTTTGGGACGTCAAACCACCCTGGGAATTCCAAGGTTGGGAGCTCCAGGCAGGCGTGGCTTCCCGGCCCCGCCCGTCCGCCCCTGCGCAGCGCAAGGAGGGGGGCGGCGGGAGGCAGGAAATCGGCGGGAACCCCCTCCCCTTCCCGGGAAGGGCCGGGGAACAGGGGCGGGGCCGCAACAAGACGACAAGGTCCAGTCTGCGAGTGGCCTAGACGGGTGTGGAGTGGGGCAGGGCCCTCCCCTTGCCCCAGCTCCCCTAATCCCCCCGATTCCGGAAAATCCGGCCGGCCAGCCTAGCGTGAGTCAGGGCTAGAGGGGCAGGGTTCCCGCAACTTGGGGGGGCCCCAGAATGGCGGGGGGCCGTCGTTAGGTTTCCCAAATCGTTGTGCTTCTCGAGGTCCCCTGATGTGTGACTCAGTTTCCCCCAGTGACCCTACGGCACCTCCTAAAGACACCTAGAGTTGAGGGGGACAATCTAGCTATCTCAAAGCAACTAGGGACCCAATGATCCCCCAGCCCAGAGAAAGGGGAGGGGTCAGAGGTCGGGGCTAGGGAAGAAGGAAATTTTGGGGGCTCCCAGGGCGGCGGGAGCGGGGGTGGTATGGGGTGGGGGAGGTGTTGAAGAGGCCAGGTGCTGGGGAATGGAGCTGGGACCGAACCTCGCAGTTCCCTGCCCCCAAGGTGTCCCAAAGCCCCGGGAAGCGACAGAGAGGGCAGTCCAGACTTCTGGGTACCACGTGAGGAAGAGATTGGCCAGAGGGCCCCCTCCCCCGCTCAGGAGGACAGGCGGGCGGCGGGCAGGAACCCAGGGGCCGTAAAATAAGCCGCCGGCCGGGTCAGGGTGCCCAAAATAGGTGACCTCGCCCGGCCTAGTCTCTGGAGTTCTTCTGCCCGCCTCAGCAGGCGGGTGCCTCAGTTTCCCTACGCGCTCCCGCAAGGTCGCTCTCTTCAACCTCGAGCGTGCAGGAGCCAAACTCCTAGAGTGCAGAGGGTGGAGACGGGGAGGGGGGGGCGGGGGGTGTCTGTGGACGCCACAGCTCCGAGCCTCTCACTAAAGCCCAGTAAGGCAAAGCGGGGCGCCAGGACCCTAGGGAGGGGGAACTTGGAGTCAGGAAGACCAGACTCACCCACAGCTCGGTGCCCCAATCCATGCTGCTCCCGCCAAAGCCGCCGCCCGCACCCGCGCCCGCGCCCGCCCGCACCCTCCGCCGGGAGACTCAGCCCAAGGCGGGGAGCCCTCCGTGCCCCGCCCATTCCCCGCCCACTCCAGAAAGAAAGCACGCCCTGCATGCTCGGCCACGCCCCCACTCGTGCGGAGGCGAAGCCCAGACTCCCTGGGGGCGGGGCCCATGGAGGTGGGGCCAGGAGAACGCTCCGCCTCTTCCTAAGGAACGCGGCCATCAGACGCCTGGGGAGCCACTCTTTAAAGGACCCTTACCTATTTCCCAGATCCCAGACCCCTTCTTTTTCCAACTTCCTCGGTCCCGAACTGTTTCTTCCTTCCCTTTCAGCCATTCCTTAAAGCTCCAAGACACTAAAATCCCAATCCAAGAAGTTGCCCCGACCCACCCAGTCCCAGGGAGAATCTGAGGTCACCGGGCTCTTGAGGGCCGGCCGGGCTCCTGGCGTCCAGCAGCTCGTCCCACTAATGGTCTGGTCCCTCCGGCCACAAGGCGGATAGGAGGACTTCGATTCTGTCCCGGGACGCGCCTCCGCCACCGCATCCTGCCTTCAGCCTCCGCTGGGAAACCCAGGACGGGTCGTCCTTGGGGCTCCTGGCCAGTTCCCAGCTCCCTGGTGCTCGCACTTGCCCATTTCCCAGTCTTATCTATTAAGGCCCATTCAGATTTAATTGCGGGTCTGACCCAAGATCTTTATTTTGTCCTCCTCCAGACGCAGGCTTTGAAGTCTGTCCGACTCCCCAATAAAAGTCTATTCACACCTTGTAAGTCCTTTTGAGGCGCTGGGATGAAAAAGCGGACGCGCGCGAGCACACGTACGTGCACACACACACACACACACACACACACAACCATCCCCTCCCCCCCACCCTCTAGGAGTCTCTGAGCCGGAGCCGGAGAGCTACTGCGGAGCCTTGGAAGAGAACTCTGCTGGGACCTGGCCCCACCTGCTGGTGGCTCATGGGTCACAGCTACATACAAACAAGGCTGCACCCCAAATATCGTTAGACTGAGTCAGGGCCTCACCGAGTGTTTGAACTCAGGGGCTCTGTCTGGATTGGAGCTGAGTTCTGGATTCCATCCGGGTTAGAGTCTCAAAAAGGACTTGGGGTTCAGCCCAGATCAGCAATACAATTAGGTTCGTGGGTGTCTCTGACTGCGGAGCAACCCATCATGCGTCGGAACTAGTCAGGTGTCAGGACTCAATCTAAGCCAGGGACTAAATCAGGGGTTAGGGCCCTGTGTGAGCCCTAAGAGGGGTGTCTAACCACAAGAGGGGTGTATGAGATTTGATTTGCGATCAGCTTTCAGCCGTGGGTAAGGGGGTTCAGCCTGGGATCACAGATCATATTAGGGCCAAGATATATCCTAGGGCCAGACTTAGGCCTCTCAGTGGACCAGGGAGACTAGAAGAACAGGACAGGCCTCAGCAGATGAGTGTGTTTACCCAAAGACTGAGCTCTGGCCGGCAGCCAGGTCCCCGGGTAAGAAGGGGGAAGTCTGTCCTTAAGGATGCTGGGAAATGTAGTTCTTTTCTTGCCTTGTTGGGTCGACTGCTCCTGCTGCATTCTGGGAAACGTGGTCTTGCTCGGTCTGTCAGTTAAAAGGAATTCCGCTTCACGGGGCCGGATATCTGAGCCATCATAATTGGTTCAATCGACTGTTTATCAAATTACATCCGGGATTATCTCTCTGGTGGTTGGTGAAAGTAGGGGGGCGGTGTTAAAGTGTATTAGCACTCCCATTTGAAGTCGGTGCAGTCCATCTAGTGTTGGGCTCGCGAGAAGAGGATTGCTGATTGGCTGAGAGGACTGGCACAGCCCCAAGGGCGGGCCGTGCTGGATGGTGATTGGCTGATGGGTAGGCGGGCCTGAGCGTGTCGGAGGAGGCGGTGCCAGAGGAGGCGGTAGCTCCAGAGATGGCAGTGAGAGATAGGAGGGGGCTCTCCCGCGGGAGCCCCGCGGAGTGGGGGCCGTGGCTGCTTCTGCTGCTACTGTTGGGCGGTTGCTCGGGACGCATCCACCGGCTGACGCTGACGGTGAGACCCGCCGTGCGGTGTTCCAGGACGAGGGGGTGCGGCTTGGTTCGGGAGAAGCCCCCAGGTTGGAGTGGTCTCGTCCATCCTCCCCTGCTCCTTAGGCAGGATAGGGTGATCTGGCGCCCCCCGCCCCCAGGCCTGAAATGGTTTTGTCCGGTCCCTCAGGCTGCTACGGGTGGAATTGCCCGACCGGGCCTCCCGGGGTCGTGCCCTACCCCTTGGGGGCGGGGCTTCACCTCCTGGGACCCCACAGTTCTCTCAGTCCTATAAATTCTTGGTATCACGTTTGGCAGGTTTAGGGAGCCTTGAGGGCTGTAAAAGGATACCCTTCTGGATCGGGTGTGGGGTCCTTGGGGGCATTCTTTGAGATTTGAGGGGCTCAGTTGAAATCTAGTTTCTGGTGAGGCTAGGGTCAGGTACCCTGAGATGAATATGTCCGCCGGCCCTCGCGCTGTGAGGTGAGGTCCATCTATTGGGTGAACTTGCAGATGCCCCAGGTCCTGGACTCTCAGGACAAAGGCCAGAGGCCCCAGGGACACCCTATCCCTGCATAGCATTGATCGGGACACAGCTTCCCGCCTGCCCCTCCCCCCCAGCACCCCTTGTTGCTTTAGTTAGATGCCATCCAGTCGTTAGGTGACAGAGTGGAACTGTCACATTGGGTTTGCCCAGTGGGGCAGTTGGTTAAGTTCTCTGCTGCTCACTAAAAGGTTAGCGCTTCAAAGCCATCAGCACTCCAGGGGGAGACGCATGGCAGTCGGTTTCCATAAAGATTTTCACCTGCGGGGACCCTGTGGGGCAGTTCCACTCTGGCCTATAGGATCCAGGTGGATTAGAACTACTTGGTGGCCTGGGGCTGGGTTGGATTTAGCCATCTTTATAGGAGCAGACCGGCCAGGTTTTTCTCCCCCAGAACCGCAGGGTGGGTGTGAATTACCAACCTTTTTAGAGTGCTCACCTGTTGCGCCCCAAAGGAGTCGCTATGAGTTGGCATCCACTCAATGGCAGTGAGGTTTTGTGTTTTTTTGATAGAACGGGCTGACTCTGGGTGGCCTCAGGCCAGGGCCCGAGGCAGGGCAAGTCTGAGTAGCCTCTTCCTCCTTGGTGTCCGGCAGGGGGAGAAGCGAGCGGACATCCAGCTGAACAGCTTTGGGTTCTATGCCAACGGCTCCCTGGAGGTGGAGCTGAGTCTCCTGAGGCTGGGCCTTCAGGAAGCGGAAGAGAAGAGCCCGCTGGTGAGAAGACCCTGCCTCTGGGTGTACGGACCAGCTCTGCCACCCTCACCTGACCTCCGGCCAGTCCTTTGGCCCCTCTGAGCCACAGTTTCCTCTTTCCTAATTTGGGACTGTAATATCCCATCCAACAGATCCTAGGACACTGATCATGAGAGTTGGGGGAGCAAAGTAACGAACAAGAGAACCCCGATTCTTAATGAAAATGAGCAGCAATACCAGTTGCCGCCCAGCCTAGCCCATGTGTTTGAGAGTAGACCAGCGCTTCGTGGCTGGTGTTTGGTTTCTTTCTAACTTCATCACCAATCCTTTCTTCCAAGGTCCCTCTGGGTAGATTCAAACCTCCATCCTTGCATTTAGCAGCCAACGCAGAGACTGTTCTCACCAGTTAAAATGAATAGCAAGCATGAGTGGAGGAACCCTGGTGGTGTAGTGGTTAACATTGGGCTGCTAACCGCAAGGTCAGCAGTTTGAAGCCACCAGCCGCTCCCAAGGGCGAAAGATGAGGCTCTTGACTCCCGTGAAGAGTTACAGTCTCAGAAATCCACAGGGGCAGTTCTACTCTGTCCTACAGGGTCGCTGTGAGTTGGAACGGAGTTGGTGGCTTTGAGTTTGAGATGGGACACCAGGAAGCCACCAGGTAACATGCAAAGCAATTCCCCCACCCCTGCTCCTCCAACAGCCACAGCTCAGAGTTGCTGGGGGGAAATTCCCGGAGCCCAATTAATTACACAGGTCTAGACACAGGATTGTGTGTGTGTGTGGGGGGGGGTGCTTTGAATGACTTCATAAGTCACCCAGATGCGTCACAGTGGCTTACACCGGTGCGCGTTGGAGCGGAGCTGTGCATGCATTCCCAGGGCTGGCTTTTCGCACCGCCAGGCCTTTCTTTCTGGTGTTCTGGTTTCCAGAACTGAGATGGGAGGCCATCGTCGCTTCCAATGAGGGAAGGTCTTCCTGAAGAAGGGATGCCCAAATTGAATTTTGAGGGTGCCTAGGGAGTCTCAAGACGATTAAGGGGTTAAATGAGAGTGCGGAGGGTTGGGGTGGGATGGATTGTTGGAAAATTCCACGCAGGCTGTAGGTGTTCAGTCAAGTCCAGACCTTTAGCTTCTCTTGGGACAACGGGCAGGGATGGCTCAGGAGCTCACTGGAGACCCTCGCATACCCCCAAACCCCCTTCCTTCCCTTCCTCCAGGTGGGCTTCAGCCTGAGCCGGGTTCGATCTGGCAGCATTCGGTCGTACTCTGTGAGTGGAGGGGGCTTGCCTGCCTTCTGCATCTGGAACCCAAAACCCCCCAGCCCTTAGCCAGAAGTGGGAGACCCAAGGAAACCATCCTGGGTGGGTTTGACGGGGAGGGGGGGCGGGCGTAGGGGGAGGTTAATGGAGCGCCCTCTTCCCGCCCCAGCCCCAGGATCCCCACGACTGCCCCCTCCAGAAGAACAGCAGCAACCCATTGGTGGTCTTCCTCATCAACACCAGGGACCTGCAGTGAGCTGGGGCAGAGGGAAAGCAGGGGGGTGGCTGGCACAACTTCCCCCCGCCCCCCGCCAACCAGTACCCTTTGCCCCCCTGGTGTTGGAGGACCTGCCAACTGACACCATCATGTGGAAGCCCATTTCCTTGTCCCTTTCCCTGGGCAGGAGGAAGTGAGGGGGCATGGGGGTCTCATAGCAGGAGCCTGGGAGCAGAGGGTCTTAGTGGCCACTGGCCAAATGGTTCTAGTGCGCCAGGCTGCCCTATGTCTTCCATTCCCCCTACCACTCACCCCTTCCCACCCCTCCACCCACCCCCCCAGCGGTTGCCTCCTAGAAAACGGTTCTTTTTAGAGAATGCACTTAGTCAAGCAAGCGAGCAAGCAGGCGGGCGAGTGGGAAAGGGTGCAGGGCCCTCCAGAGCAGGCAGCCCCAGGATCTGGCAGCCGCCTCGGCAGGGCGCTCAATGGCCAAGAGATGAGAGTCTGCTGTCCCCAGCGCTGCCTCCCAGAGGGCCGAGGGCGGCTCCAGGGATTTGGTACAAGTTGTGCCCCGCCCCCCATGCCAACCTCCCCATGCCTCCCCCTCTGTCCCATCACCTCCCCTCAGGGTCCAGGTGCGAAAGTATGGGGACCAGAAGGAGCTGTTCATTTCTCCCGGCCTCCTCCCCGAGGTGTCCTCTGACCCCCAGCTCCAGAAGCCAGGGCCCCCGGCCACCCCCCACGTGGACAATGGTGAGTCTCGCAGGGCCTCACGAGGGCAGGGAGGGGCGATTGTCTTGTCTCTCTGTCCATCTCTGAACTCACTTACACGTTCACCCCGGCCACCTGGCTGGTCTCATCCCACAGGGCCCCCCCTGGGCAACAAGGACGAGCCTTCGCAGGTATCTGAAGGAAGCCGGCAGGTTTGGAAGAGGCAGGGTGGGAGAGTGGCTGGGGGCCTGTCCCAGGGCAGGCTGAAGGATGCTGAGCCAAGATACGTGTCCCCTCAGGACTCCAGTGGGAAGGACAAGGAGCTGGTGCTGGGCCTGGGCCACCACAGTGACACCTACAACTTCAGCGTGAGTGTCTGCAGCGCCTGGCGGCAGCCCACCCTGCCAGGAACTAGCCAGGCACCCAGCTGAGCTCTCCTCTCCTCTCCTCTCCTTGCCTGCCCCCAGTTCCACGTGGTGATTGGCTCCAGGGCCGAGGAGGGCCAGTACAACCTCAACTTCCACAACTGCTTCAACACCATCCCCGGCCAGGAGCGGCCCTTCGACATCACAGTGAGCTGGTGGGCGGACAGGCCGGCGGGCCGCGGGGTGGGGGCAGGGGCCAGGAAGCCCCAAGTCTGGCCCCCTTTGTCAACGTAGAACTGTGCCCTTGGGGGCTCCCCATGGCTGGCTCTCCAGAGGTACATCTCCAGGCTTTTCTGCTGCTGCACCTCACTCAGTCCTGACTCCTAGCAACCCCGTGTGGCAAAGCCCCACAGAGAATTGTCTTTAGGGCAGGAGGCCTGGTGGGACGCAAGGGGTTAAGCGTGGGCTGCTAACCCACCAGGTCGGGGGTTCTAGCTCCCCAGGAGAAGGGCGAGGCTCTCTGCTCCCATAAAGGCTTGCGATCTTGGAAACCTTGTGTCCAAAACCCACCACACCCACTGTCCTTGAGTGAATCCTGGCTCCGGTTCACAACAACCTCTATAGGTTTCCCAAGGCTGTGAATCTGGACGGGAGCGGACAGCCTCATCTTTCTCTCAAGGACCGTGTGTTAGGCCAGCTTGACCAGAGAAACAAATCCAGGGACACTCACATATGCGTAAGAAAGAGCTCTATATCAAGAAGTAACTGCGCATCAGGAAAACATCCCAGTCCAGTCCAACTCAAGTCCATAAGTCCGATACTAGTCCATCAGTCCCTCTTCAGACTCACACAGCCACATGCAATGATGCCGAATGCAGGAAGATCACAGGCTGGTGGGTGCAGAGTCCTGTGGATCCAGTGGTGGTGGTAACCATGGGGCTCTGGTGGTAACCAGGGTCAGCCAGAAGAGCAAGAAGGGGGGTGGGGGAGTGGGGAAGGTTCCCAGGACCTTCCTTATGAGAAGGCCACGCCCACAAGGAGGCACCATCAGGCTGTGACCTGATTGGCAGGCTAAACTCCACCTCTACACTTCTAGGTAGCTCCATGTTGACATGAAATTACCTAACTACCACAGAGGGCCAGCTTGGTGCCCCTAGCCCAGCCTGCAGCACCCCAAGGCTCCTTGGGAACCCCGCATAGGGTCTCTGTAAACAGAATCAACCTGAGAGCAGTGAGTTTGGTTGCGTCTTTTTAAATCTTTACTGGGAGCAGAACTCCAGGTGTTTCCTCCTGGTCTCCTCTCCTGCAGAGCACCTGGTGGGTTTGAACCCCTGACCTCTCGGTGTGCAGCCCAGCACTTAACCACTGCACCACCAAACACTTTACTCCAAGCTCGGTTCCCCAGAATC
>NW_022111359.1:7092264-7102115 GCF_000313985.2 Echinops telfairi | reverse complement strand
GAGGGCTTCCTGTCGGCCTCCGAGATCCCCCTGTTCAAGCTCTACATGGTCATGGCCTCCTGCTTCCTGGCCGCCGGCATCTTCTGGGTGTCCGTTCTCTGCAAGAACACGTAATGCCTTCACTCACCCCGACCCCGACCCCCACCCCCGCCTGGGCCAGGCTCTCACACTTTCCCACGCCCCGCCTCTCCCCTCCCACCTGGCAGGTACAACGTCTTCAAGATCCACTGGCTCATGGCGGCCCTGGCTTTCACCAAGAGCATCTCGCTCCTCTTCCACAGTGTGAGACCCCCCACCCCAAAGCACAGCAGAGCCTGGACAGGGAAGTTCCATTTGTCCATCTGTTCCTGTCTCCTTGCGGCCAGCTGCCCAACCATCTAGCCACATCTGCCCTTCCATCCACCTGTGACTCCGTCCCTCAGTCCAACTGTCCACCCATTGTTCTAATTGTGATTGCCCATCCCTCAGTCTGACTGTCCATTGATTATCTCAAATAAGACTCCGTCCCTCAGTCTGACTGTTGCAGTATACAGAACGGAGGGCCCTATCTGACCTCCTCAGGCTTCCCGATTCCCACAAGGCAGGGGTCAGACAAGCCTCCGTGGTCCAGCCTTCTTTACCTAGTCTAACCCCAACCGTTCCTTCCACGCCACTCTGCGTCCACACTAGGTTTGATCATTCTTTGTGAGGGCCCCACAGAACTCACATTCAGCACTCACTAGGAAGGGGTTACTAGAGAATTCAATAGGTGACCACACCCAGGACCAGAAAGCAGTAAGGATGCAACCACTGGTTTCCTCAACCAGCAGCCAGGTCTCCGCGTCCTGGTCTCCCAGCCACAGGGTAGCGAAGTCTCTCTCCGGTCTCTCAGCCACACGGTCCCTTGGTCTTTGCCCCCATGTGCCAGGAAGCCAGCCGACCTGTCACCCTGTCCCATAGTTCCATATTCCTGGGCCAGATAGGAAGCGTTAGCATTCCTTCTCAGTGCTGCCCCCTGGAGTCTCCGTGCCTTCAGACAGATCTCCAACAAGCTCTTCCAGGGTCCTCAGGGATCCTTCTAGCTCGTGAGGTGGTAGTGAAAACGGACCACTCCTTTCTTATTAATGTTACCCACACTCTGTTTGCATAATCCCAATCTCTCAATCCCACTCAATCACTGGGGGGGGGGCGGGGATTTAAAGAGACTTGGACAAAAGAGCTAAATTAAGCTTCATTCCACCACTGTTGTCCAGCCATTCTGCCATCTAACTCCCACCCATGGTCCACCCATTGTTACGGCCACGACTGTCTGTCGTTCAGCCCCTTGGCCTTCACTCTGGTTATAGCCTCTGTTTCACCCACCCACCTGTCCGTGATTGTGCACACTCCTGGGTGACCATCCTTCTGACTGTCCACCTGTCCCTCTGCCTGCAGATCAACTACTACTTCATCAATAGCCAGGGCCACCCCATCGAAGGCCTCGCTGTCATGCACTACATCACCCACCTGTGAGTGCCCTCCCCACTGGGAAGGTGGGCAGATAGGGCTGGGGAGGGGGGACAGGGAACAGGGGGTCTCATCTCCTCCCACTGCCCCCTCAGGCTGAAGGGCGCCCTCCTCTTCATCACCATCGCCCTGATCGGCTCTGGCTGGGCCTTCGTCAAGTACGTCCTGTCGGATAAGGAGAAGAAGATCTTCGGCATCGTCATCCCCCTGCAGGTGCGTGGCGGGGACCCCGGTGGGCGGCTGGGTGGACATCCCCCGAGCAGGGTCACCACAGCCCTGGCTCTGCAGGTCCTGGCCAACGTGGCCTACATCGTCATCGAGTCCCGAGAGGAGGGCGCCAGCGACTACGGCCTCTGGAAGGAGACCCTCTTCCTGGTGGACCTCATCTGCTGTGGCGCCATCCTCTTCCCTGTGGTCTGGTGAGGCCTGGGGGCAGCGGCCAGCCAGGACTCCACCCTGGGGCGTGGCAGGGGCGGGACTGACCATGCCCTCTGTCCCCCAGGTCCATCCGGCACCTCCAGGACGCATCCGGCACTGACGGGAAGGGTGAGGCCCTACACCTCTGCCCCCCGCCCCCCCGACCCTGACACCTCCACCCCCAACACCTCCATCTCTCCTGTGGACACTGCCATCTCACCCTATCCATGGTCACCTCCATCCCACCCCCCTTCATAGACACGTCCCTCCCATGGACACCTCCACCGATGGACACCTCCATCCCATGGGCACTTCCATTGCCCATCCCTCTGTGATGCCCATCTCTCAGCCCACTGTCCACCCATTGTTCCAGTCATGATTGTCCAGCCCCATTCTGACTGTCCATCAATTATCTCAAAGAAATCTCCATGGAGATGTCTTATCCACGACACCTCCATCCATTGCGGACACCTCCATCTCACCCCCTTCATAGACACCTCCATCCCATGGTCACCTCAGCCCCCTTGTCTGCAACGTATAGCCACACCTTACTGCCCCTCTGCTCCCCGAGCGCCTCCCTGTAAACTTCCTGCCCCTGACACGCCCAGCTGTCCCTGTTCCTTTGTCATGGACTCAGTTTCTTTCCCTCCCTCCCTCAGTGGCAGTGAACCTGGCCAAGCTGAAATTGTTCCGGCATTACTACGTCATGGTATAAGCTTCCTCCTGCTTGCCCAGTGGTGGGGAGGAGACAGTGTCCATGCCAGCGCCTTCATCCACCCTGCCCTCTGCCCTCCTCCCCACTCCACCTTCAGCCCCACGGTTGGGGGGGCATCCCCACAATCCGATAGGTCCCATGGCTGGTGGTCTAGAACAGGGTTTTATGGTCTGGGGAGCCCCACAGTCTGGGGCCCCCTCAATCAGTGGTTCCATGGTTTGGGGTCCTATGGTTTGAGGCAGTCCCTCAATCAGGGGTCCCGCCATCCCGGGGATCCCACCCTCTGCCCACAGGTCATCTGCTACGTCTACTTCACACGCATCATCGCCATCCTGCTGCGAGTGGGCGTGCCCTTCCAGTGGCAGTGGCTATGCCAGGTGATGGGCAGCCCAGGGGCAGCCGGGTGGGGCGCAGGCCAGAGTGGGTGCCTGACGCTGCCCTGCCCTGGTCCCCAGCTGCTGGTGGAGGGCTCCACGCTGGCCTTCTTCGTGCTCACGGGCTACAAGTTCCAGCCCTCAGGGGATAACCCGTACCTGCAGCTGCCTCAGGAGGATGAGGAGGACGTGCAGATGGAGCAAGTGTGAGTGCATGGCCCGGGGGAGGGGGCGGGGCCTTCTCTTACCGCCCCCACATGGGCGGGGCCTGGGGCGTTTCCAGCATGTGGGGTTGGGCCAAGGTGGCTCTGGGAGCAGGTCAAGAGGTCAGAGCATCTCTGGGGGCAGAGGGCGGGGGGAGGTGGGGGTCGGCGCCGTTTGGGGGTGCAGGGGTGGGGTCATGCGACTCTTGAGGGGGGCTGTAGTGCAGCTGGGGGATAAAGGAGGCGGGGTCGTGCAGGTCTAGAGCCCGTTCTAGCTCTGGGGACAAAGGGCTGGGCGGAATCCAGCAGCTCTGGGAGGGGCTCGGTGTGTGTAGCTGGTGGGAGCAGGGTTGGTACAGTCCAGGGGTGGAGTGGGCGGGGGGCAGCCAGCTCAGAGAGGGGGGCGGGGACAGTGTTGGTAGAGTCTCCGTGTAAAGTGGACGGGGTCGCACTGCTGGCGGCGTGGGTAGGGGGTGCGTTCGTGCAGCTCTGGGGCAGGGTGGGCGCCTACCTGCCACCTCTGGAGCTGCTGGACCGACCCCCTGACGGTCTGTTCCCAGGATGACGGACACCGGGTTCCGGGAAGGCTTGTCCAAAGTCAACAAAACAGCCAGCAGGCGGGAGCTGTTGTGATTGGCCCCCCTTCACCCACGCGTTCCGTCCTGCTGCGCCCCCAGTGCACGTGCAGAAGGAGGGGGCCTGGGGCCGAGGAGGCGGCCGCCCCCAGGACCGGCCTCCAGAGCCCATTGTGCAGCAGACCAAGCTCCACTTGCCCCCAAGACGGGGCAGGGCCGCCCTCATTCCGGAACCACCGCCACGCCCACCTGTCCAATAATGACCAGTCTGTTTTGCTATGCGTGTCCCTTGCCTTTCTGGGGGTCGAGATCACCGTGGCTGCTCAGAAACCCGTGTTCGCTGTGGGGAGGGGCCAGTGCCCATGACTTTGCACCTCCAGTAGCCATTAACCGAGCATTGACTGTGTGCCAGGCCGTATGCCCAGTGCTGGGGGAGGGGGATGGGGGAGAAGGACATGCCCCAAAGAGGGCCCCTCTCATAGCACCGACCCAAGACAGAGTCACAGAGGTGAAGGGAAAAGTGGATTCCAAGACCCCAAAGTAGCTCAGGCTGGCGAATAAAAGTAACAGAGTTCCTGGTCCTACTCAAAGGGCCCTGGTCGGCTCAGTATTTCCGCTTCCTGCTGGTCCAAGGTTTGAAACCACCAGCAGCCCGAAGGGAGAAAGACTGGGCTTTCCACTCCGCTCCCCAGTTAAGCTCTGGGAAACCCACAGCGGGTGGGTGCCTGGCAACCCTGCAGGTGTCAGAAATGTGCTCCCAGAAGTGGCTGCTTGGCAGGGCAGTAGGTGTCCAGGCCTCTCCTCCCAGGCGCATCTCAGTGGAGTCCAACCAAGCTTTGGGTTAGTGACCGGCGGGCATTCAGACTCCCATCACCGTCACCCTGGCTCGACCCCCCTGTGGCTCCCCAGCAGGGAGACCCTGGAGATCTCCCCCTCTCAAGGTCACCGCTAGGGCAGGCCGACCCTGTCACATGGGGTTGTCGTGACACTGTGAGTTGACATGGACAGGACAGCACCCAACACCACCATGGACGCGGCCCGCCTGGGCTCTCACTCAAAAAGCCTGCGAGCCACAGAGAGGTCAAGTAACTGGCTCGAAGCCACACAGTGTAGAAGCATGCAAGTTGACTGCAGATTCAATCCTTGAAGCCCCACCCCACCCCCAGCACTCTGGTTCCAAGGTCACCCACCACCCCTACCTGCACTGCCCACCCAGATCAGCCTCAAGGGGGGCCAGGGGGAGCAAGCCTCAGCCTCTCTTCCATCTGCTGCATGTCCCTGCCTAAGTGGCTTCACAGATCATGTTTTCTTGCCTCGGGATTGTGGCGTGCCACCCAGGGTAGCGGGTGTCACCTGCTCAACCCGGAACCCTGAGCTTTCAGGGAGCTTCTTTTAACCTTCAGAGATGACTTAGAATAGACAGGTTTGCGGGCAGGTTCCCAGGACCCTCCCTCCTCTCTGCTCTGTAGCAACAGCCCCACAGAGCCCCTCAGGCCCTGCCTGCTATTAGGGGTCCCAGCAGGCACAGGGCAGGGAGGCCCCATGCTCTAGACTTC
The DNA here is from genome assembly GCF_000313985.2 of Echinops telfairi. Classification (NCBI taxonomy): domain Eukaryota; kingdom Metazoa; phylum Chordata; class Mammalia; order Afrosoricida; family Tenrecidae; genus Echinops; species Echinops telfairi. The sequence goes on along the minus strand of NW_022111359.1, from coordinate 7,096,790 downwards.
CTGCTGGCAGAAGCCGGCATGGCTGGGGCCCAGGGGAATAAATAGCCCAACCAGACAAAGACGGAAGTGAGGCAGCATTGCAAGCCCCCACGGAAGCTGTACCGCAAGGCGCGGACACCCAGAATAGCCTGGCCCATGTGAGTCCCACTGCAGGCCTGGTGGGGGGCAGTGCAGGGGAAAAGCGGTAGACAGAAACCAAAGACAGACGCGGCCGGCAGCATCTGAGCACTGTGACATGCTGGCTGGGCCCACGGGTGCCAGGGCAGAGGGGAAAGGAGGGAGGAACTCGGGTCCCCTGGTGGAGCTGATGTTTCACTCCATGGATGTGTCTCCTGGAGTCCCAAGGTGCAAGCGGTTAACCCTAGCCAAGAGGCTGCAGGTTCCATTCCATCCAAAAGTGCCGGGGAAGAAAGGCCTGGTGATTGAAAAACAACCTGGGGGCACGTGGGAGTCACCAGGATTTGCTGGCAACTGGTAATGGGATTAGTATCTGAGGGCCGCTGTAACAAGTATCACAAAACCCCAGCTCAAACTCAGCTGCCGCCCAGCTGATCTCACAGCACAGAATAGAACTGACCCTGTGGGTTTCTGAGACTGTCGGTCTTGTCTCAAAGTCACCGCTATAGAACCAAGAGTAACACAATGACCTTCTAGACAGAGTAGGGATCCCCGGTGGGCTTCCGAGGCTGCCTGTCTTCATGAGAGCAGGGAGTCTCCTTTGTCTGGCTCTAGCTTTCTCTCTCTCTCTTTCCCTATCTCTTGAGCAGCAGGTGGGTTTGAACCGCTGATCTTAAACCACTACACCATCAGGACTCCTTAACAAGTGTCCCAGCGTGGTACTTAAAACCACTTCCTAGCAGTTCTGGAAGCTTGGAGGCCAACTTGAGGGTGTCCTCCGAGCCATGCTCCTTAAGGCTCAAGAGTGGGACGACCCCTCCTGTCTCTTTCAGCTTCTAATGGGCCTTCCTTGGCTTGTGGCCAACTTCCCTCCAGTCTCTGCCTCCCTGGTCACACGGCCGCCTGCCCTCTATGCGCCCCTGAGTCTCGTCACCATCTGACAGGATCAGATGCCACCCTGCTCCAGCATGACCTCGTGCCAGCCCGGCTGATGCCGCCTTCAAAGGCCCTATTTCCAAACAAGGCCACATTCCCATCCCAGTGAGCGCATTTCTGTGACCCCCGTGGACACAGTAATGTCCCCTTGAGGGTGCCCTCCCTCACCGGCAGCATGTCTTTGACCAGTTTAAGACTTAACTAGCCACAAGGTCAGTTCGAAACCGCCAGCTGCTTTGTGGAAGAAAGACGAGGCTTTCTATTCCCATAAAGAGTTACAACTCTCGGGAACTCCCAGTTCTGCCCTGCCCTGTAGGCTCGCTATGAGTTGGCATGGACTCTATGGCCGTCAGGCTGAGGTTTGGGTTTTTTAATAAGGTTTCCATGAGAATTGATTCTGCCACCTGAAATACAGGTATCTCACCAGGAAGTAGTGCAGCCAGTCTCCCTCCTCCAAGCAGAGGGAGGAGGAAAGGTTTTCAGTTAGAAGGTAACCCGGCAAGGAGACGACCGTGTTGCAGACCAGAGGGTCTTGGTGGTGTCCTGTGTGAAATCAAAACATGTAGGGATCTATTCCTTTGGCTTTGGAAAGCCCACCTGGAGGGCTAACCTCAGGGTCACGGTAACCAGGACGTCTTTGTGGACTAACCAGAGAGCAGGGCCCAGCTTTTCATGATGAGCAGTGAGTATGATCTGGCCTTCCACATGACCTTCACATCCAACCTGTCTGCCTTTGAGCCCTGCAGTGGGTTTCCCCAGAGACTGCATTCAGTAAAAGACCTTAGGCTAACTGCATTTTGTAAGGGAGGTTTTTCTAACCACACGAAGTCAAACAACTTGGCTTACAATTCGACGGCAGTGAGCAGTGAGTATTTCTCCCCTGGTGGCTCAATTTGCTGCTCAGCAAAGTGAGCGGTTCGAACCCACCAGCTGCTCCACAAGAGAAAGATGAGGCTTTCTACTCCCGTAAAGTTACAGTCTCAGAAACTCACAGTGGCAGTTCTACCCTGCCCTATAGAGTCGCTCTGAGTCAGAATTGACGTGAGTGAGCGGTGAGCCTCCTTCCCCCGGTGGCTTAGTGGCTTGTACATTGGGCTGATAACTGCCAGGTCCGCAGTTGGAACCCGGCGGCCGCTCTGGGGAAGAAAGATGAGGCTGGCTGCTCTCATCAAGATGGACAGCCTCAGAAACCCAACGGGGCAGTTCTACCCTGCCCTCTAGGGTCACTAAACGTCAGAACTGATTTGATGGCAGTGAGTTTTGTTGCTGTTGTTGTTTGTTGGGGGGGTTGAGTTTTCTCCCCAAGAGCAGGTGAAGGATTGCAAATGAGGGCTGCCCTGGATGATTGAGTGGACACAACATCACCACCAAGCCCAACCCATTCTCCTCAGATGGATCCTGATGCAGAGCAATCCTATAGAGGGTTTCCCATGGTCAACCTTCCGGGGAGCAAACAGCCCCGTCCTTCTCCCATGGAGTGGCTGGTAGAATTGAACCACCAGACTTGCAGTTAGCAGCCCAACGCTTAGGCCACGGTGACCCCAGGGCTCCCTGGGCCATCTCTGAAAGCCAGAAAAGGCAAGGACAGGGATCCGCCGACACCCTAATCATAGATGGCTAAGCTGCCGAGAAGCCCTGGTGGTTTAGTGGCAACGCAATAAGCTGGTAGCCACAGGGTCAGCGGTTCAAACTCACCAGCCTCTACACTGGGAGAAAGAGGAGGCTTTCTATTCCCATAAAGAGTGACAGCCTCGGACACTCACAGTCCTGCGCTGCCCCGTAGGCTCGCTATGAGTCATCATCGACTCTATGGCCATCCGGTTGGGGTTTGGGCTTCCTGATCCTGTAGTTGTATGGCCTCAAAACCCACAGAGGCAGCTCTTCTCTATCCTAGGGGATCGCTGAGGGCTGGCAGTGAGGCAGTGGACCTGCAGAGCTAGAAGGTGGCACGTCTGTGTCGTTTCAAGCTGCTGAGTCTGGCGTCCTCAGTCTGCCTGACAAGGAGCCCCTTTAAGCGTTCCTTTGCTAACCCAAAGCTTGGAGGTTCAACCCTCACCATCGACGCTGCAAGAGAAAACAACAAACGAAACCAGACTCCCTGCCATTGGGCCCATTCCAACTCGTATGGACCCTGCAGGACAAGGTAGAGCCGCCCCCTGTGGCTTCCCTAGACTGTAACTCTTGATGGAAGTAGAAAGCTCCACCTGCCTCCTGAGGAGTGGCTGGTGGTTTTGAACTGCTGACAGTTCAGTTAGCAGCCCCACCTGTAACCCACTACTCCACCCGGGTTCCTCTGAAGGAGAAAAGACCTGCTGATCTGCTCCCATAAAGACTTTTTGTTGTTGTGTGTCATCTAGTTGCTTCCGACCCATAGCGACCCCATGCACAATGGAAGGAAACCCTGCCTGGCCCTGCGCCATCCTCACCATGGTTCCTACCCCTGAGCCCATGGTTACAGCTTCCGTGTTCATTCACCTAATCAAGGGCCTCCTCTCCTTGACTCCCTCTCGACTCTACCAAGCATGAGGTCCTTCTCCAGGGACTGGTCTCTCCTGACATGTCCCAAGTACATGATATGACGTCTCACCAGCCTTGTCCTTAAGGAGCATTCTGGCCATCTATCTTCCAAGCTAGACTTGTTTGGTCTCATGGTAACCCATGGTCCTATCAATATTCTTCGCCAGCACCATAATACAAACACATCAATTCTTCTACAGTCTTCCTTATTCAACATCCAACATTCGCATGGGCATGCATATGAGGCGAAGGGAAGTGCTATGGGTTGGCTCAGGTGCACCTGAGTATTCGAAGTAAACATCCTGCTTTTCAACACTCTAAAGAGGTCCTGTGCAGCAGAGTTACCCAATGCAACACATCTGATCTCTCCACAGCAGCTCCCACGCGCTTTGATTGTGGATCCAGTCACATGAAATCCCGAAGAACTCCAATCTTATCTCTGATGATTGGTCCGGTTGTGAGGATGTTGGTCCTCCTTCCATTGAGTTGTCACCCACACGGAAAGCTGCTCCTTGCTCCTCATCAGCAAGGGCTCCAAGTCCTCGTCATGTTCAGCAAGCAAGGGTGTGTCATCGGCATATCGCAGATTGTTCATAATAATACGACCTTGCAGCTGTCCTACCTGAATCTCGAGAACGCCTCAAGAACAGATGGCTGTATTGAACACTGAAAACAGAAGACCCAACAAAGTCCACCTGGAAGAAGCACACCAACCCGTGTGATCATGAGGTGTCCATGGGATCAGGTATCAGCCATCCGAAGACCCCGAACAAACGATTTTGATGCAAACAAGAGGGGTCAGAATGCAGACCCAAAGCCCATCTGTAGACAATTGGACATCCCCTCACAGAAGAGTCACAAGGAAGGGACGAGGGTGCAGAATAACATGACAAAACATGCAATATTCCTCTAGTTCTTTAATGTGCCCCACCCCCAGTATCATGACCCCCATTCTA
>NW_022111359.1:7089323-7090814 GCF_000313985.2 Echinops telfairi | reverse complement strand
AATACCACCAGCTGTTCTGTAGAAAAAAGATAGCACTTTCTACTCCCAGAAACAGAGTCTCAGAAGCTCACAGGGGGCAGTTCTACCTTGTCCTATAGCAGTGGTTCTCAACCTTCCTAATGCCGTGACCCTTTAATACAGTTCCTCATGTGATGGTGATTCCCCTAACCATCAAATTATTTTTGTTGCTACTTCATAACTGTCATTTTGCTATTGTTATATATGGGAAACAGAAAGATTTTTTCCAAGTTGTCTCCCCCAAATAGATGTTAGACTTAGGACACTGCTTGCAGCTAATGGTACATGATTGTTAAGTTACCTCTCTGAAAGCAGTCACCAGACAGGTAGGACCCACTCCATGCTGTTAAGGACAATGGGCAAAAAAAATAGGACAATGGGCTACTTTTCCCTAAAGGCTTGTGACCATTAGCCTGGTCCCTGTAGGTGGGTTTACAGAGAACAGGTCAAACCTGCTCAGTGACATCCAAAGTTAGGCTGCCATCCTGAATCTAGGATCCGCCCTTCCTTGTCACATGGATACTCCCAATCCCTCCTCTTCCTATTGCGTGTATGTCCCTAGACCACCCCCTCTCATTGCTGTATAACCTATGGTGCAACCCCTTCCTGTGATGTATGTCTTTACCTGTAATTAGGGGGCTTGAATGCCTCCCCAACGGTATATAAGCCTGGGTTAGCAATAAAGATCTCCCTTGGCCTCTCGTGTTGGCTCCCTCTCTGGTCCTCTCTCCCCTGTTCCCTTTCCCCTTGTCCTCCTCCCCCTCCCCCTCTCTCCTGCCCTCCAGTTTCCCATCTCCACGTGGACCACCAAGCGGGGCTGTGGTGAGCATGCTACCATGAAATGTGCCTGACTCCATTATTTCAATCTCTCTTTTATCTCTCATGCTCTCTAGGACTTTATTATAATCTTTATATAGCTCAACTGTATAATTGTGCCTATCAAATCTGTGATTAGTGATTGGGGGGGGCGGGCCTTTCCCCCACAGTTATGAATTGGGCACCCCTGTGAAAGGGTCATTCAACCCCCAAAGGGGTCATGACCCACAGGTTGAGAACCGCTGTCCTATAGGGTCGCTATGAGTCAGCTTCAACTTGATGGCAGCGATCCCTCTTATCTGATCTGATCTGATGGGCAACATATTGAATGATGGAGGGAGCATCAAAAGAAGATGGGAAGAGTAGCCAGAGTCACGGTACCAAAAAGAAGTAACCGACGGCCCACCATTTCAGAAGGCAGAAGGCAGCCTTCTGACCAAAACCAACGGTGCTGAAGGAAGAAGCTCCAACTGCACTGAATGCATTCGCCAACAACAAGGGTCCAGGAGGGGATGGAACACCCACTGAAATGTTACAACAAGCTGTGGAAGTGCTGGAAGCACTCGCTCGCCTATGCCAGGAAGTATCAAAGACAGCCACTTGGCCAATTGACTGGAAGAGACCCATCTTTGTACCCAGTCCAAAGAAAGAAGACCG
>NW_022111359.1:7086891-7088305 GCF_000313985.2 Echinops telfairi | reverse complement strand
GGTTTATCTTGATCAGGCCCCCGCCACCACCCCAAAGAACACGCTTCGGTGTGGTTTCTTTTCCCCAGCCCTATGCTCTGGCCTGAAACCACAAGCTAGCGATCTGTTTCGATTTCGATTTCGACTGCTAAGGAAATGAAAGTCAGGCACACTGAAAATCAAAATGTAGGGGTGGGGTGTGTGTGTGTGCCCGCGCGAAGAACTGTAACCATTGCTGCACTGTCCATGCTGTTCAATTCTGTCTCCCCGATCCCCAATCCCTTTATCTTGGGCTGTCAGATCTGTTCACGTTTTTAACAATTGTCTCACCACACTATTCCCATAGGCATGGGAGAGTTGGACCGTGCATGAGGAAGACTGAAGGAAAACCCACGTGTTTTAATTATGCTGCCGGCGAAGGATATGCAAAGTACCATGGACTGCCCCCCCTCAAAACACACAGACAACTCGTTCTTGGAAGAAGTGCAGCCAGAGAGTGCTGCTGAAAGGCAAGGGTGGCGAGACTTGAGCTCACATCCTTTGCCCCTGTTGTCAGGAGAGACCAGTCCCTGGAGAATGACATCACACTTGGTAAGGCAGAGGGGCAGCGACAAAGAGGAAGCCCCTGGGCAGCATGGCGTGACCCAGTGGCTGTAACAATGGGCTCAAACATAAGAACACCTGTGAGGATGGCGCAGGGCAGGGCAGGGCTTCATTCTGTTCTCCACAGTCGCTCTAAGTTGACACAACTCAAAGACATCCAACAACTGTAACGATTCTCATACCATCCTATCCAATGATTTACAAGTAGTAGAAAGGGGCGTGCATTTTGATATTTCTTCTCGCTTTACATTGTATACTTAAATCACTAATCCCTAGTTTCTCAAGGGAAGCAACAATGGTAGGCTAATTGTCATAAATCCAAAGGACACTACAAAGCTAATGAATAAAACTAAAACAATGAGTTAAACCTCCTTCCTCTCCAGTCGATTCTGGCACACAATGACCCTGTAGGACAGAGTAGAACTGGCCCCCTACAGAATTCCAAGACTGTCGATCTTTGTGGGAGCAAAAAGCCTCATCTTTCTCCTGAGGGGCACCTGGTGGATTTGAACTGCTGACCTTGTGGTGAGCAGCCTAACGAGTATGCAGCTAAAGTGTCGGCTCCTCCTTAGGAACAAAGGGGGGACAAAATGCCAGGAACCTGGGCAGTTAAGTGGGCTCTGATGGGGATGTCAGGGAAGTTGGAGGACTGCATTTTATTTGGGGCCCCTCAACGGTCATGGCGGCGACAGTCCCACTCTGTCCCATGGGGTTGCTGGGAGGATGAGCTGACCGGCTGGTGACCGGCAAGCTGCCTATCCGTTTGTTGTATTTGTGTGTGTGTGTTGCTTTTTTTCTCATGGTGGTTATCGGATGCCATCGAGTCAGCTCC
>NW_022111359.1:7079664-7085388 GCF_000313985.2 Echinops telfairi | reverse complement strand
CTTGTTATAGATTCCCCTTTTCTTCCCCCACCCTCCCCTAGTCCTCCTGGTATCTCTACTCTCGTTGTTGGCCACTATCATGACCTCGATTCTACTTTACAAATCGGATTAGACCAGAACATGCACCCTGCTACAGATAAGAGCCCGCAACACAGCCGTGGGATTTTGTCAGCCGTCTCGCCTGCACGTGAAGCTGGGCATTGACTAAGGAAGGTCGGAGAATACTTGATGCCTGTGGGCTATGCTGTTGGCAAAGAGTATGCCTTGGACTGCGAGAAAAATGAGCAAATTTATGTCGTTAGTATTAAGTCCGCAGGAAAGATTAACCGAAGCCAGGCCAGAGAGAAGAAATTGGGGAAGTGTATGCTGCGCTTCCCAGGAGGGATTCAAGGACTCCAGCAGGGAGTCAGAATGCGCACTGCCAGGGAGGGAGAGGAGAGACAGGAGAAGGAGAGAAAGAGATGGGAGCCCCTCCAGGGCTAACTCCACAGGCCCCCATTGAGGGGACCCAAGAAGTTGTGCTTACCTGCGGTGGAAAGCAAGTTTTAAGCTGGTCAGGAGGGGAGGAGGGTAAAGCAATAAAGGGAGTGGGTAGAAACAGGGAGCTGTCATCCATCCATAAAAATGCCAAGGTAGAGTGGTGCTTTGATCATTCCGTTTGGTGCTGAGGGAGATGACTCACTGGCCCCTGGAATTATTGGTCCAGTGGGACAGGTAGGCTATTCCTAATGTCCTCCGGCTGGTACCTGACCCATCAGTTAGAAGTATAGCAAGGACGCTCCTCAGAAGTGGGGGGACAGTGAGACTTTGTCTCGTGTGTGTGCGTGGGACCTATGACCGGGAGAGAGCAGGCCCTGGCAAAGGACATCATGCGTGGTAACGCAGAGGGTGAGTGAAAAGAGGAAGAGCTTCTGAGAGAAGGGTTGACACAGTGGCTGCCACCATGGGCCCCCCCACAAGAGCAATGATGAGGATGATGCAGGGCCGGGCGGTGTTTCCATCTGTGGCACACTGAGTCCCTATCAGCCGGCACCGAGCCATCCGTCAGCACCTAGCAACCACGCATGATGCTGAAAGCTATGCCGAGACTATTATACCCACGCACAATGGACACGTTTCAATGGCGCTCCCAGAGGAAGACAAGGAAGATAGGCCTGGCGATCTGGCCCAGATCCTAAGCCAACAAACACCCTGGCGGATCACAGTAGGATGTTGTCCAACTGCCTGGCTTTCTGCTTCGGAAGCAAACACACCATCAGGAGGCATCTGTCTCTGGAAGCGGGGGTGGAGTTTAGGGAACCAGAGGAGCAGTGACAAGGGGGGAGACCCTCAGTGAGATGGAGTGGCATGATGAAAAAGCCATGGCCGTGGTGCTGTCAGGCACAGTACAATCTATTCTGACCCACAGCGACCTAATGGACAACCCAACGAAACACTGCCCGGTCCTGCGCCATCCTTACAAGCGTTCTTACGTCTGAGCCCATTGCTGTAGCCTGCTGTGTCGATCCATCTTGTCCAGCGCCAATTCTTTGTCTCTGCCCCTCTACTTTACCCATCAGGTGTCCTTTCTCCAAGGACTGGTTTCTCCCGACAAACGCTTACCATCATGGCCTCTACGGAGCACTCTGGCCGTACTTCTTCCAAGGCAGATCGGTTTGTCCTTTTGGCAGCACGTAGTACCTGCCACTTTCTTCAGCACCATCATTCAAATGCATCAGTCCTCTGGTCTCCTTATTCGATATCCAACTTTCACATGCCTATCTGGTGATTTGGAAAATACCAGGCTTGGGTCAGGTCCTCAGTCACCCCCTTGCTTTTCAACCGTTGAAAGAGGACTTCTACAGCAGATTTCATAGCGACCTAATAGAGGGTTTCTGAGACTGTCAGTCTTCACGGGAGCAGACAGCCTCATCTTTCTCCCTCCGAGCAGCTGGTGGGTTTGAACCAAGGACCTTGCTGTTAGCAGCGTCCAATGCTGATCCCTCTGCACCACCAGGGCTCCGTAGCTGCCTGGAATGAATGGGGGAGCGTCAGGACGGAGCACGGTTCCCTTCGGTTGTCTACGATCTGATCGCGCCAAGAGTTGAGCGGCAGGTAATAAAGAGCGTGTGACGTCACTTCCGGAGGAAGCCTCCTACAGAGGTTAGAGGTCAGAAGCAGGGCCTCTGCAGCCATATTTGTTGCTGGCGGTGACGCTGGAGGGGATGCTGACTCAGAGCGCCCCCTTGTGAGGGGATGCTGACTCAGAGCGCCCCAAGGCCACCAGCTCTCCTGACGCCCACTCCCACACCTTTCTCCCTTGGAGCCGCTGGAGGTCCCCATCGTGACCTTCCGGTTGGCAGGCGAGTGCCTCAGCACTGCGCCACCAGGGCTCCTTGTTGAAGGAGTGGATGGGGGGGTGCATTTTACAAAGAGCCCAGCTGCTGGGGGGCGCATGGGTGGGGGGATGGGGTGAGAGGAGGCAGGAAACCCTGGAGGAGGTAGGGGGAGGGCAAGGAGACAGGGGTGGCGAGAAGGGGGTGGCGCTCACTCAGTAGCGGGGAGGACCCTTGTACAGAGTAGGAAAGCGTGGACAGGGAGACCCCAGTCCCGGGCGGGGTCCTCCAGAGATGGCCTCAAGACCTCTTTCCCCAGCATCCTGCGGGGAGGAGGTCCCAGGCGATCTGGCCTCTGAGTTATCAGTGAGGGAGGTGGGGGAATGGGGCCATTGTCCCAGGGCCCATTGATCAGCCTGTCCAAGGTCCCCACTGGGGGTTAATGAGTAATGGCGGGGGCGGGGCGGCAGGGGGGGAGCTGAATCCTAGTGGGGAATTTGCGGTAGGCAGTGGGAGTGGGACGCCCCATCCGGGAACTTGGGGGGAGGGGCAGTCCTCCCTTCACCCAGGCCTGGCAGGGTCTCTGTAGCAGAAAGTGGGTGTGAGGGGGGCGCCTCGCCCCTGGCCTTGCCTTGTCTCCCAGGTAAAGATGCAGCCCGATGCACTCACAACATTGACTGCTGATTCGGACTCATGGTGACCCCCAACAGGGAGCAGACTAGAACTGCCCCCATTGGTTTCCGGACCTTTACAGGCGTTGAAAGCCTCATCTTTCTCCCACCCAGCGGCTGGAGGTTTCGAACAGCGGACCTGGTGTTTAGCAGCACAGTGCCACCAGGGAGTCCAATCCAGTGAACAAGGAATAACTTCCCAGCTTAAGTGTGTCCCAGAGGTGCCACTCACCAATCCCCCTGTGGGTGGGTGATGCACCTGTGAACTAGAATGCTATCTAAAGCCCCCTCCCTGCTCCCCAAATGCTGCGAGCAAGGGACAGACATGGGCTTAGAAGTGATTCACTGTTACCTGACATTCAACTCCAACTGGCCGTCTTGTGCCTTTGGTCTGAGACAGCTGGCCATCCTCATGGCCAAGTCACTGCTTCGGTCCCAGGAAAGAGGCCTCCCATGCTGTACCTAGAAATGTCTCCTGGTGAATGGAGGAGTTGCCCGTTGCCAGCTGACCTCATCTGCCCCAGCCACCGCCACCTCACCATTCCTGTCTGGTCCTTCATCCTTCCTTCCTTCAGTCCTCTTGGCTAGCACGAGCCATTGCATCTACCCTAGTGTCCACCATGGCTTTAACTGCAATCAAGTCAGTACCCACTCCTGGAGACCTCGAGCGTGCCCGAGTGGAACGGCTGTGGTTGTCACAGGCCATCAACTAGGCTCCGATCAGCCACCCCGGGACAGCGGAAGGCAACACTGCCTGGCCCTGCTCTATCCTCAAAACCTCTGCCACGTGTGAGTCCCTTTGCAGCCACGGGGCCAATCGTCTCGTCGAGGACTGCCCTCTTTTTCGCTGCCCCCTCCACTTTACCAGATATGATGCCCTTCCTCAGGGATGGGTCTCTCCGGAAGACGCGTCCAAAGTGTGTGAGACGAAGTCTTGCTGCCTTTGCTTCGAAGGCGCACTCGGACAGATCAGTTCATTCTTCTGGCCATCCGGGCCAGAGTCAACGTTCCGCAATGCATCCGGTCCCTTCCAGTCTTCCAGGAGATGGAAAACACCATGGCCTGGGGGAGCTGCACCCAAGTCCTCAAAGTGACCTCCTTGCTCTTCCGAGGGGTCTTGGGCAGCAGAGTGGCCCAGTGCAATTGGCCGTTTGATTTTTCGGTTGTGGGTTCAAGTCAAATGAAGTCCCTGACACCTTCAAACTCGTCTCGGTTTATCCTAAGGTTGTTCATCGGTCCGGTTGGGAGGTTCTTGTTTTCCTCTTTATAGTGAGGTGTCACCCATACTGAGGGGGCGGGGCTTTCGACTCCCGTAAAGCGTTTCAGTCCTGGAAACCCACCGAGGCAGTTCCTGTCCTCTGGGGCCGCTAGGAGTTGGCATGGACTCGCGGGGCTGAGTTTGTTTTTGAACTCCTACTGAAAGCTGCAGTCTTTGTTCTTCCTTAACAAGGCTTTGAGCCCTTCTGGCTTTCAGCAAGCAAGGTGGCGTTATCTGCATCGCGCAAGTTGTTAATAAGCCTTCCCCCAATCCTGATGCCACAGCTTCCTGCAGACAGTCCAGCTTCTCGGATGATTTGCTCGGCACATGGAGCTAAAAGCTATGCAGCCCTTACGTGTCGGGGCTGAGAAGCAAATAGGCAGTGTGGGTCCAGCTTCTGGATGGTATTCAGGAAGAACACTGATCTGGGGCCCAGGGCTGGGTGGAGATGGTGTCGACTGCCCCAGACCCCACCCAGGGTATCTCTTCTCAGCTGCCCCCCCCTCCCCCTGCCCTCACCTCCTCACAACCTCCCACTTGCTATGAGTGGAGACAGCCTGGCTCTCCCTCCCTCGGTGCCAGGAATGCTGGGTAGTGGGTAGGCCAGCAAACTGGAATTCCATCCAGGCGTCTTGTCTCTCCCCTGCTGGTTTATCTCCCCTTGTCTCTCCCCTGCTGGTCTGGCAAACACATACCCACCCCCCAGGGAGCAGGGTGCCAAGGGCATTGCAATACATGTTATGAAATTAGATGCCTATCAGTGGTTTAATTGAAAACTATTTTCTCTGTAAACTTTTACCCAAACCACAATTTTTTTTGAAAGGGGGTGGTGGTGTCGTGATGGCCAAAAAATGCCTCCTTTCAATCCGTGCCAGCCCAGGCCACCTTCCCCCACAGCCTCACCTCCACCCCTCTGGTCACTTCCAGGACTTCGGGACGGCCCTGCTGACCAGATGCCCACCACCTCGGGCAAGAGCCACAACAGTCTGTTGGCAGAGCCTTCCCTCCTGCCAGGGCATCCAGGGCCTCCCCTCTTTCCAGTGTCACCACAGCACTGCCGGTGCGCCCATTATTCAGAGGGGTAAACTGAGGCTCCGAGCAAGGAGGAACCCAGCCTAGCAGCCAGGCCGAGGCCGGGTGGGGCTTCCTCCTTCCAAGAGTCCTCAAACTACAGAGCAGAATGCAGAAAAGGCCGAGGCCAAACCAGGAGTTGGGGTGGTTTGGGGAGGGCAGGGCAGGGATAGAGACAGTCCTGGTGGCCCAATGGTTAAAGCACTCGGTTGCTAACAGACGCGTCTTCGGTGCAAACTCCACAGCGGCGGGAGAAAGATGGGGCCATGGAAACACCCAAACCAAGAAACTCCCCACCACCGGGTTGATTCCGACTCATAGCGGCCTACTACATTCAAAATGTAACTGTCCCCGTGGGTTTCTGAGACCGCCGCTCTTTACAGGGACACACACACACACACACACACAC
>NW_022111359.1:7077913-7079132 GCF_000313985.2 Echinops telfairi | reverse complement strand
CCATGAACGCTGATTGTGGATCCAAGCAACACGAAGCCCGCAGGATAGGGCCGGGCCGGGCCAGGCGGTGTTTCGTTCTGTGGTGGATCGGGTCGCTTAGAGCCGGAACCCGGAGGCAGATAACGACCACAAAGAGTGGCCTTACCGTCTCGTCTCGGACACGCACAGGGCCGGCTCTCCCCTGGCCTGTGGGCTCGCTGTGTGCTAGGCTCAACTCCATGGCGGTGGGTTGGGTTTGGCTTTCGAGTTCTCCCTGGGCAGAGTGCAGCGGGTTCAAACGACTGACCTTGTGGTTAGCAGCCCTAGGCATTAGCCACGGCGCCACCCGGGCTGGGCTGCCCTGTGGGGAGGTTCCACTCTGCCCTCCAGGCTCGATGTGAGTCAGGCAGCAGTGGGTCTGGGTTTGAGCTTGGGTTGGGCTGGAGGGTAGAGAGGTTTCCGGGTAGTGTACATAGTCTGTATTCGACACCGAAAGGCTGGCACATCAAACCCACCCCATGGTGCCAAGGCAGAAAGGCCTGGTGATCCGTGCCATAAAGCTCACAGCCAAGAACACCCTGCCTGCGGGACAGGGTGCTATTCTGACACAGGTGGGGCCCTGCCATGATTGTCCACTGGGTCCACTGCAGTGGATTTGGTCTTTTGGCTTGAGGGGGAGTGGGGTGGTCAGGGGAGGGCAGAGGAATTGTGGAGGTGAGGGAGGGGGGCAGAACCCCAGGTTGGTGTTGACACATGGCCCTCAACGGCTAGCTGAAAAGTCGGAGGTTCAAATGCTCTGGGTGGCCCCTCAGAAGAAAGACCTGGCAGTCTGCTTGGTCAAGGTGACCGCCAAGAGAACCCTGAGGCGCAGGTGTCTGGTGGCTCCCTGGTGAAGCCCTCAGCCGCTCACCGAAAGGCCTGGTGGTGGGCTGCGGTTGGAGAGCACAGCCTGGAGCCCTGAGGTGAGAGTCCATGCGAACCCGAGGGTGCCCAGCCACAGCCTGGCACTCTGCCCGGCATTTCCTGAGAACTGGGCAAAGGCTGAGAGAGAAATCAATGGGATGTTCTGAAAGCGCCTACACAAACCTCAGGGGGCACTGCTGTGACACACGGGGAGCCACCCCAAGTGGGAATCCATGTTGTTTTCTCTTGGTTGGGGGGGATGGGGAATAGAGGGAAATAGGAGGAAGGGATTTAGGAGTGGGGAGGTGGCGGCGTGAGGTTTGGAGAATCCAGGCAG
>NW_022111359.1:7074561-7076418 GCF_000313985.2 Echinops telfairi | reverse complement strand
GGATCAAGTGCCATTCACCCTTGATCGCTTGACTTCCGCTTCCATGAACGCTGATTGTGGATCCAAGCAACACGAAGCCCTTGACAACGTCAGTATTTCCTCTCCATGTATCATGATGTTACCTACTGGTCCAGTTGTGAGGATTTGGTCTTCTTTACATTGGGTTTACCTTGAAGGTTGCAATCCTTGGTTTGCATCAGCAAGTGCTTCCAGTCCTCCGCACGTCAAGCAAACAAGGTAGTGTCATCTGCGTTTCTCAGATAAGTCTTCTTCCGATTCGGATGCCACCTTATGCTCCGGGTAATGCAGCTTCTCTGATTGCTTGCTCAGCATATCAATTGAATAAGTAGGGTGAGAGGACACAACCCTGAGGCACATCGTTCCTGATTTTAAACCGCACAATATCCCCTTGCTCTGTTCACACGACTGCCCCTTAATGCGTGTACAAGTTCCACATGAGCACAAGGGACTTATCACTCCTGGTGACACAACTAAAGTACGCGGGATGAAGTCTCGCCACCCTGGCTGCTAAAGACAAAGTTGGGCTTCTCTCTAGTTGATCCGTCCTTTGGAGTCTGACTTATATCACCCAGTATGATGTTTGGGGGGGCTCATCTAGACTGGGGCACACACAGGACATCATTTCTCTTTATGGTTCTGCACCAGTGCATCTAAGAGTACTGTTGGTGTCAGGACTACTTGTTGGGCTGGGCTGCTAACCTCAAGGATGGCGGTTCGAAACCACCAGCTGCTCTAAGGAAGAAAGACGAGGCTTTCTACACCTGTGAAGAGTTACAGTCTCAGAAACCCACAAGGGCAAGTCTACCCTTACCTGTAGGCTCGTCATGAATGAGAATGGGCTTGATGACGGTGAGTGTGAGGAAGCATGTGGGAGAAGAGACAATGGAGCAGCTCAATAGCAGCAGCTCCATCCAGGCCATGGGGCTGACTGTGAAACAGGCCGTTGATGGTTCAGGTGTAAGTTCAGGTTGAAGCTGAAAACAATGAAAACAAGTCCAAGGGAGCGAAAATACGACCTTGAGTCGATTTCCTATGAATTTTGAGAACATCTCAAGTACAGACGTGACACATTGGGCACTAATGACAATAGACATGATGAGCTGTGGGGCGACATCAAGGCCATCCTTCATGAAGGAAACAGAAGGCCATTAAAGAGACAGGACAGAGAGGAACAACGTGGATGTCAGGAGAGACTGAGACTTGCTCTTAATCGTGGAGTAGCTAAGGCATATGGAGGAAAAGAAGTCAAACAATTGAACAGAACTTTCCAAGGGCAGCTCAAGAAGCCAAAATAAAATATTAGAATGAAAGGTGCAAGGTCCTAGAGTGAGAAAACCACAAGAAGAACATGCTCAGCGTATCTTAAATTGAACGATTCAAGACAAAATTCAAGCCTCGAGTTGCAGCATTGAAAGATTCTATAGGCAAAATATTGAATAATCCAGGGAGCAACAAAAGAAAGTGGAAAGAATACGCAGAGTCCCTGTACAAAACCCACAAATGACCTGTTCCACATTCCACCACCTCAGGAGGTAGCATATGAGCAAGAACCAATGGTGCTGACGGAAGACGGTCAAGGTGCACTGAGAATATTAGCCACACACAAGGCTCCAGGACTGGGTAGAATACCCACTGAAAGGCTTCTGAAAGCTGATGAGGCCCTGAAAACACTCACTTGTCTTTGCCAGGAAATTTGGAAGAGAGCCACCTGGCCAACTGACTTGAAGCGACCCATGTCTGTGTGCACCAAAGAAAGGGGACTCAACAGAATGCTCAAACCGTCAAACGATGTCATCGATATCACATGCAAGCAGTTACAGCAGAACACTGACGGGA